>NW_026592890.1:24843422-24875398 GCF_907164565.1 Psammomys obesus | reverse complement strand
ATATATATATATATATATATATATATATATATATATATATATATATTAAGCAGAGGAAGACACAAGGCAAAGAAAGTGCCACTTCTGAAAAAGAGCAGACTTAGAGTTGTACTGGTTGGGTCTAATATTTCAGTCGTAGCCATCAAAATAGTATCATATTGATTTAAAGATAGATGGGTAAGTGTAATTGGAGTATCAAGAGCACTTGCAAATATATATATTTATACATACATATATGTACGAGTATGTATACACACACATACACACATATTCCCACATGGTGGGGTAGTTATATAGACACATACAGAAATTTGGTGAAGTGCTGCCATGTTCAACAGTGAAAATGATGGTGTTCACTGCAAACTGCATCAGGACCATTGGACAGCTGTGTGGAAAACCATCAATGCAATGTATTATGGTCATACCCTCCCCCTTCCTATAGTGCCCTGCCTATAGTGCCTTCCCTACCCTGCCCCCTCCCAACTCTATTTTTTAATTATTGATAACCTTTTTGAGTTCCACTCGTGCTGCCCATTTGCACACTGGCGTGGGGCCATTCTCAGAAGCATGGACAACCTACTAGCAGTCATGTCCCCAAAGGAGAGTGATTTTTTCCCTCCCTCAGCAGCTCCACCATCAGTAGATCATTTACCAAAAGTGGGGTCTTGGGGAACCCTCCCTCGCTTGTGCTAGCATTTTTGCTGGCTTGATTTTGTGCAGCTAACCACAGTTGCTGTGAGTTGACGTGTACAGAGTGAGGTCATGTCCGGAAGTCAGCATTTCACAGCTCCCCTTCTCATCAGCCAGTCTGACATTTTCTTTTCTGTCATACTTCCACGATGTTCCCTGAGCCTTGGATGCAGGGAGGTTAATAGAGATGATTCATCCGCAGCTAAATACTCATGGCTACTTACACCTGACACTCTGACCAGTTATGGCTCTGTATTAACCAGCACCCATTGTGAAAGGATATTTCTATAGACAAAGTTGAGACAATTAATTTAAAGTAAGATAGGCCTAAACATGGAAGGCAAAATCATGAAATTTTTGGAGATGTTCAAGACCTTGAAATTGGTGACTGTTTCTTTAAAGATTTTTGTGTATGTCTGTGTATGCTGTGCTTGCCTGGTACCTGAGGAGGCCAGAAGAAAGTGTCAGATCTCCTGGAACTAGAGTTCTAGGTAGTTATGATTTGCCATGGGGCTTCTGGGAATTGGACCTGCATTCTATGGAGAGCCGCCAGCTCTCTTGACCACCAAGCCATCTCTGTAGCCCAGGAATTTAAAAAGGTAGTATCTTATCAAGATAAAATATTCTGCCCACCCAAGGACATTGTTAAGAACATGAAACCTGAGATAAAAATTTCACCACAAACACATCAGATTTAAAAACTTTCATCCAGATAGTACAAAGAATTTTTACACTAATGGGGTGCGGCAGCAACTCAGTTCAGAACCGGACAAAGATCTGAACAGGCACTTTCCCAGAGAAGGCATGGAGAGGCAAAAAACACACGAGAAGATGCTCAGCATCACTAGTCATCAGGCAAATGAAAGTTAGAGCTAGAATAGGTGCTATACCAAAGTTACGAAATGAAAAAGATTGACAAGAAGCAGTAATGAAGGTACGAGATAACTGGACTGCTTTGGCAATTTTTGGTGAAAATGAGACCACTTTGGAAGAGTTTGGCAGTATTTGGTATTTAGTTTAGATATGGAGTACCTAAAGGCCCACCAGGTGTTATGGCTATGGCACCATTGAAGATGATGTGGGAGGTCTTCAGGGTGTTAGGTGTGTACCCTCAGAAGGACTACTGGGACCCCAGACCCTTCTTCCATGTAGTAAGCAGCTCTGTCCTGCCAGGACATGCAACCTACAGGCCACAAAACCATAGGCCAATCAACCATGCACTAAAACCTCCAAAAGGAACCTTTCTTCTTTATAAAGGTGATCATCTCGGATATCTATCGCAGTTCTGGAAAGCTGATGACACGGTTGAACCTGTAAGTACCAGCACAGCGAGGAGAAGCCTGTTTTAGGAAGAGAACTGAGCACGTATGCCCACACGAAGACTTATTCTTGAAGATCCATCTAAGGTGCATTCACGCTAGCTTCTAACTCAGGCAGTTCAGATGTGTTTTAATAGGGGTGGTGGTTAACATTCATTGTAAACTTGCTTTGATTTAAAAATCACCTAGGAGACACACCTTTGGCATCTTTCCAGAAAGAATTAACTGAGGAGGGAAGGGGATGGTGGGTGACACCATCCCTGTACTGGAGACCCAGACTGAATACAGGAGAATAAAGCAGAAAGCCAAATGAACACTAGCACGCCTCTCTGTGTGTCTAAGCTACCCCAGACCTGAACAAACAGCCTTATGATTCCACCATCAAGCCCTCCCCACCATGAAGGGTTGTACTTGCTAATACTATAAGCCAAAACCACTTTCTCTTTTATGTTCCTTCTTCTTAGGTATCTCACAACAGTGACAAGAAAAGTAACTAATACAACATTTGAATAAATAAGTTATAGTTTGAATATATAAAAAATAATATGCCATATACCAACCATATAAGCTGAATATAGCTCAGAAATAAAAAAGCAATAAGCTTGGTAACATATAGAGCATGAATCCATCTTACGGATTCTATTTTATCCACACTGGATAGCAGAGGATTGTATGCCATGTACAATCCTCTGCTCATTCAGATTCTAGAAAAGGAAAAAACCTATTAGCTGGTGGTGGAAAGCTGAAGATGGATGGAGAGACTCCCAGGGGAGTTTGAGGTGTGTGAATGTTCTGTATTGGAGTGTGCTGGTAGCTTACATGAGTCTTCATGAATGTCACATATCTTTGGGCTGTACACTCGAAACGTATGACTTTATTGAATATTAATTATACCCTAAGAAAGGAAAAGCATAGCAGAATATGTAGGTTTTGCCATTCCACTGTCCATACGGTAGTTTTCACTTGTCCAGCCTTTCCAAAAAAGCAACGAGAACCTAGGGAGGTCTTTCGCCTCCAGGGAGAATAGATCTCTGACAAAGATACTGCGCCTTTTGAAATTTTGTCTCTTCTGAATGTTTAAGAAGTTAAAGAATATGTTCAGTTGCTTCTGGCTGTGGTTTAAATCTTGACACACACCCCCCCCCCCCCACCGAAGACTCATGTGCCAAAGGTTCAGTTCTCAGCTTGACGCTACTGGGAGAAGATCTCACCTTTGAGAGGTGGAGCCTATTAGAAGGAAGTGAGGTGCTGGGAACTCAGCCTGGAAGGGCTTTTAGGACCCTGGTTCATTTCTCTCTTTCTCTTTTGCTTGCTGGCAGCCATGAGACAGCCCGCTCTTTCCTTGAAGTTCTGTCTCACTATAGGCCTAAAAGCAACAGTGTCAATCAACCATACACCAGGACTCTTGAAACTGTGAGCCAAAACCCAACCTTTCCTCATTCTAAGTCTTTTGTCTCAGGAGTTTTGTGCCAGTAACAGAATGATGACTCATGTACTTCTGGGAGCTACTTCTGCATGTGTTCCAGAGCCTCCCCGTCTATTCTTCCTCTCTTCGTTGCCCATCTATATTTTAAAAAGTCATCTACTATTGTACTTTGAGTGAATTCCTTAGTACTAGCTCCAACTTTCTTACAGAGTTGATACCATTTATTGATATTTTTACTAGGAAAAAAAAGTAACTTTTTACTTTCAAGATTTTAATTGGGATCTTTCCTGTCCATCTGTTCTTTTATAGTTGTGCATGTTTTATTTTAAAATGTATTGCCACTGCTTACACCGTGTGAAAGCAGATCTTATTTCTGATCCCCCATCCTATGCACACCAATTATAGCCGGACTGTTCAGTACAATTAATCTTAGAATAAATAACAATTCATTTGTTGTCCAGGTTATTCTTTGTGTGTATTCCTTTGACTGTTCTGTGCAATTTGGAATTTTGATTTGCTGACTCATTTTCAGTGGAAGATTTTGGTTTGGCTTGGCTTTCCTCTTTTCTTTTTTTATTGGCTTACCCTTTTCTTATGAGTGGTTTTGCAATAGCTTCCAGGACCTAGTCTTGTGCAAGCATTTGGGGGCTTTTGCTCCCCTCGATGACGCTGAGACTGTTCCGCCACTGAACCCTCTGAAATCTGCCTCCCTTGCTGTTTATAGGGGTGTCTTTCTTCTCCTCAAGTCTCCTAAGGACAATGGTTAATTTTAAGCCAGATCTTCAGCCAGTGGTATTTGAAAATTTATTTCAGACTCTCCTGGAGCTAGGGAGCTCCACCCCAGCTCTGGCTTTAATCAATGACAGTGACTCTGGGTTTTGTCTCAGAGGCTCTGCCTTGGCTTCTCCTCTGCGTAGAAGGCACACTCCCAACACCACCGCCACCTGCATGAAGGTGGAAGGCGGTGCATGCCGGCCTCAGTCCTGCTCCCGGCATGAATGAGGGGCTCTTCTTGCTTTCAAGTGTGCGTCTGTTCTTCCCTTTTCTTTTCTTGAAGCATCCTACTCGCTTTTGCTTTGTGATGGCATGGGGCAGGAGTATATCTCACTTTTGCGTTATTGGTCAAGGGTGCCTTAAATAAATTCAACCTTCTTGGAGTTATCTAGAGTATGTTCATGGATCAGCTTCGCTAGTTATCTTCCCTAATACATATGTAAAATGCCAGGAATGAGTGATTTTGAGATGTTTACATATTCCATATGATGATTTCTCAAATGTAGTGTATATGTTAAATACCCGGAACCCAATGAAAATGGTGACGGTGGAGGTCAGAGGAGGGGCTGGGGTTCTCTGTTGCTCCTGTGGTGTGAGATGATGCGGGGCTATGCTCTCAGTGACAAGGTCTGCAGCACACTTAGCAAAACACAGGACCTGGGGACCCCAATAGCAAAACACATAGCTGGGTCTTGAAGCTAAGTAGCGTTCCCCAGAGCCTGAGCACTGAGCCGCCTAGCCCTGCTCACGTCCTCTTCCACACTCAGTGTAAGTTCTTGTGAAGGTGGGAAGAGGGCAGGTGCTACGGCATACGTCATTTTTCTCTACCCATAGCTTCGGACACCAGGCTTCTGCCCGAACTGCCATCCTAGGACAAATCCTCCCCAGTTGGTCCATCGTATCAGCTCAAGGCCCAGGCATGCCTGAGTTCTAGGTGATTCCTGATCTGCCCTTGAGCTAAAACCTTGATTTGAGACATGTCGTCCCAGCTGAGCCATGTTCCTGACCAATAGATCTGTTATCTTAGGGCCTCACGCTCCGCACACCTGGCTGTGAAAAGCCTAGGAAGCTTGCTGATCTGCGTTCTCTCCAGCAGCGTGCTAAGTCAGATGTGTGGGGCGTCAATACTTCATCTTTTGACACGACTTACCGCAGTACTAGGGAGCGCCACATTAATAAGCAGCGGGCATAAGCATGCAGATTTCTGTTGGAGATTCAGAACGTCTCCGATGAGCTTTTGGTGAGAAAGCTTACCGAAAACCAGCTATGCTGCAATGTTATTTTAGGCCCCAATGCAATCTTCTCTCTAAACTCCTGCATTCCTTTTTCAGGGAGAGAGAGAGCTGTGTGTGTCATTTATCATTCAGTACATTTGAAGGCAGCTTCATCTTGTGGAATCACTATTTAATCATGAAGGTTCTGTGTTTCTGTGAAATCAGCCGGTGGTGATTTAGCAGTAATGAGTCATTCAAGGCCATGAATCACAATTGGAAAAGCGGGGACATCTTTCTATTTCCCTCAGTCTGCAGTGGACCCCATGGATAAGGCGTCTCGGAACATGACTCCAGAACTTTGCAATTCCACACTTAAGAAACGAGGTGGTTTGGTGTTTTTGTTTTTGTTTTTGTTTTCTAGTTTTGCTCACTCATCTATAATGGTGAGCTCCCCCTCCCCTGCGAGGAGCACAATGCTTTGCCTCTTACTGTTCTCAATCCACCCTGCATTTTACTCTTAGTGCAGACCTACAATAGACTAGGAAAGCCGCCAAAGACGGAGCAAAGCACATCTGGATGAAGTTGTAGGTGGTGAGGCTGTGCTCTCCTTACTGTATTCCGGGTGGCAGGGGTGGGGATGGGGGGAGCAGGGCAGAAGCTGTGAGGGACGAGCTTAAGCGGGAACAGTGTTCTGGGGCTGGGGATATGCTCCCACCTGGATGGGGACAGGTGCTGCAGAGATTCTGCCACAACAATGGGAAGCAGGAGGAAATCAACTGATACAGTAGCAAAGTACATAGTGGTCCAAGACTCCCAACCTCCAGAAACACCTGATTGAAATGGCGAGCCAGGACCAACTCTAGAAAGAGGAAGGATGTTAGGTCCCGGGAATGTCACCTTGAGGAAGCTATCGGGACCCACTCTCTTTCCCCCAGCCACCACAGGGTGAGTAAATTTGAGCATAAGCCAAAACCTTTGAAGTGTGAGCCAAAATAACTATTTTTTTAAAAAACTTGATCATATTTTGTTAGGGCAGCGGAGCTTAGTTACTACCCTGGCAGGAGCCTCTGTGTATAGCGAGGACTTGGATGACATAAGCCTTCACTTGTGACTTCCAGCCTCTTGCTGTGAATAAGGAAGGCCCTGTAGGCAAGAGGGAGACCGGGAACCTGGCATTCAACTTCTGCAGCTTCTTACCGATTCCTCACCACGTTGCCGAGGGTGCTATGCCTCAGTTTCCCTACTAAAAGAGGGAGTGAGATCATGTATCCTATAAGATCCACCACTGGAGAATGTGGCACAGGCAGATGAACTCACACTAGGGAGAAAAATGAACAAGGGGTATTCACGAGACAGCGTTGTGACTATGCTCCACACAGAATAAGGGCTGGCTGGTGTGGCTCTGGGAATGTGAAGGGGCCCAGCCTTACTACAAAGGAGGGAGATTTCACATGCGGTGGGGATGAGCCTCCGGGCACCTCCTCTTTGTTTTTCCTTGTTTCCATGTACTAGGAGTGGGAAGATTCATCTCAGAGTTCTTTGCCGTTTTTGACAGAGTTTACAGAATGAGAAGCAAATGAACCTGGAGAGACGACAGATCCTCTGGAAGTTTCCTTGATTTCCTTTGTAGGGTGTCCTTTTCTGAAGGAGACTAGGGGTCTGCTGTGTGGCTTGGATTTGGAGGTCATGAGGCTCTGCACTGGCTTTAGGTGTGTTTAATAACAGCTTTTGATAGCAGAAGGCAGAGAGTTTACAATCCTCTGAGGGTGTGTATTCTTACATTTTATTTGTTGATTATTTACTTATTTCTTTGTTATTAGGATGTGTGCATGTAGGAGGCCAGAGGACAGCTTTGTGGAGCTGGCTCTCCTGTTCCGCCTTGTAAGTGACTACTGAAGCTGGAACCCAGGTGGCTTATTTGATGAGCAAGTTCCCTGCTGAGCCTGCCCTGGGCCCTGAGCAAATCCTTCCAGGCCATACCCATACTGGCTACTTTTGCCTCAGGAGCTCAGCCAAAGCAGTGCAGGACCTACAAGCAGTCCTGAGAGGAGATGGACAAAACTGATTTAGACACGAAATCTGGTTTGTTTTTCTTCCAGTTAAAATACTGAGAAAGGAAGTTTCATTTGCTACTATTTAGTTAAGAACATAAAGACCCAGAAAAGCCCCCACAGATTTCCCAGCATGCAGTGGCATTCAACAGTGTTGCAATTAAAAGGATAATGAAACTTTTCTCACTAGAACTTCTCTTTAAAATCAGCGTGATGGGTACACAGCACACCATTAGGAGGAATTATGCAAAACAGCCTCCCTGTTCCAAGTTTTATTTTAAGATTTAATTTATTCCAGATTCTGCAGGAAAAAAAAAATGCCCATGTGACAAGCCTCCTAACAGATGTCAATTTAGTTTTATAGCACATGCCTGCATTGCAGTGCCAGGAAATGGAGAGTATTCTTTCTGCCTGCTGTTTATGGCACACCGAAGCCTTGGAGCACTGGGCTCCAGAGGGTGGCTGATTGCTGACCTGTGGGCGCCCGACTTACCCTGCTTTGCATTGGCACCATCAAGTGAAGGCTTCAGTTTACATCCTGTTAGATGAACAGAGGTTCTGGAAGGAGCAGAGGTGGCTGAAAATGGGGTTTTCTCTATGTTAATATCATCTAAGCCGAAGAAAAGGTTAGATTATGATACAATGTGAGAGAAACAGAAAAAAATTATGTATTTATATATATATTTAAATAATTTAAATAGGTCACTTTTGAATATTTATTTTATTCTTTTCTATTATTATTATTGAGACAGGGCATCACATTCTAGCTCTGCTGGCCTTGAACACAGCCCAGGCTAGCCTGAAACAAGGTACACAGCCCAGGCTAGCCTGAAACAAGGTACACAGCCCAGGCTGTCCTGAGCTCACAGTTTTACTGCCGCTGCCTCTAGTGTGCTGGGAGAACAGGCACAGGCAACAATGCCTGGTCTCCCTATTTTCAATTACATTCAAGAGAATGTAGAATAATAATTGCTAACTTAACCATCTTGGGTGGCTCCGCAGTGTGTGTTAGTGCTAAGCCCAATAATTGTCATGTGTAAAACAGAGAGCCAATACCCATTAAGCAATAACTCCCCTCCCCTCCATCCCCCTAACTCCCAGTAACTGTTAATCCACTTGCTGTCTTCCCAAATTTCCTGTTCTAGGTATCTCACACAAGCGGATTTCCCACACAGTGTTTGTCCTTACTCATATCTGGCTTCTTTCACTTAACATGCTCTGTCAGTTACTCTTCACGACCAAAAAAATGTCTGTGTAAGATACCACGACCAAAAAAATGTCTGTGTAAAAAGGAGTTTGTTTTGGCTTATGGTTCCAGAAGGATATGAGTCCAACAGGCAGGGAAGCAGGGAAGCAAGCAGCAGGCGTGGCAGGGGGAGCAGGGAGCTGTGTGTCTTTATCAGCAAGCCCAGAGCCAAGAGTGCAAACGGGGAGTAAGGCAAAGCTGTGAACTCCCAACATCCACCTCAAGGGATGAGCTTCCTCCAGCGAGGACAGACTTCCTGACTCCCCCCTTCCCCACACCCCCACATACAAACAATGCCAGCAGCTGGGAGCACACACTCAAATACCCAAGCTGTGAGTTGTACATTTCTCATTCAAAACACCACACCCGTTTTCAGGATTTCTCCACGTTGAAGCATGTATCAGAAAGTCCTTCATTATCTATTTATTTATTAAAAATATATATATTTTTTTTTAGTCAAACATCTTTCTATGTAGACCTAGCTGTCCTGGAATTCTCTGTTGGCTGGCCCTGGCCTTCGATTCATAGAGATCTACCTGTCCCTGCCTCCCTAGTGCTGGGAGGATACCTCATTGTATATATAACACATTCAATCATCAGTTCATCTATCAGTAGCCCCTTGATTTGCTACCAGCTCTTGCCTGTTATGTATGGTAATATGCCCACGAGCATGAGTGCATAGAGCATGCTTCCAACTCCCTTTGGATATACATGGACCTTGAGGTGCCTCTATTTTATCACCATCATCATCATCACCATTATCAGTTTGATGGTGCTGGGAATTTAGCCTAGGGCACGTTGCACAGAAGCTCTGCCAGTTGGCTGGCTACCTGGCCCCTATTCTCACCATACATTTCTCATAGTGTGTACATCATTTTATATTCTCATAAAAAAAAAAGTCACTTGAGATTAAAACGTAGCGGAAAAGACAGAGCTCTTGCAATAAGCTACAAAGAAGCTTGTTGGGCCACCAGAAGGTTTCTAGAAGCCCTGCTGCTAGGGCCACAGTGGGAACCGGATAACTGATGGGTAGGTAAAGGGGCCACCCACGCCTTTGATGACTCGGCCTCTTTGGGTTTGCTCCTTCCTGTTAGCCAGTGCCGTCTATTCTACAGGATGGTAGCAAAGAAGGTTGGCAGATTTTACTAATGAGTTCTTCCTTTTCCTTGGTTGTCCCAGTATATTGCTGCCAAGTCATAGAAAAACATGTTTTCAGTTAGGTTCCTTTTCTATTCTATACTTTATCTAGTATTTAGAGACATTCCTACCAGAGATGCCCCTCCCTTGCCCGTGGATATGAGATAGTGTTAGGAAGAGAGGGGAAATCACTTTCCTCTTTTATTCTTAGAAAATTGCCTCTATTCTCTAACCCTCTAAGGAGTTGTTCTATAAAGAGAGCAGAAAGACCTTTTGCTCATTTTTTTTTCTTATTTGGCTTAGATCAGTAATGTTTTGCTCAATTACATGCTGTTTATAGCTATGGAAGACTTAGTCTTGACACATCAAGAGAATTTCAGGTATTAAGAATATAGAGCCTGGCCCAGTGAGATAGTTCAGTGGTTAAGAGTACTGAATGCTTTTCCAGAGGACCTGGGTTCAATTCCCAGCCCATGGCAGCTCACAACTGTCTGTAACTCTAAGATCTGACACCTGCACACAGACATAATGCGTGTGAGACAGGCAAAGCACTTCTTAGACGTTATTTCTTGCTCTTTACCATGCTGCTACCACTCCGATTAACAGGAGATACTGTCTGAAGAGAGCTCTGAATTTCTCAAGGTTGCTCTGTCTTGATACGGGCATCAGCGAGCCAAACTGATGGCACTTTCAGGATGTCGCTGGACTAGCTAGCGCATCCTGGGCCACACTGCATCGTTTCTGCAAAGTGAGGGCAGCTTTTCAGGCAAGATGGTTGAGAGACTTAAAGACAAAAGTCTGGAAAGCGTGACCACGGTGCTACTTGCTGCCTCTGGGGCTGTCCAAGGCTGAGGCTGATCTAATGAATTCGGACAACGTGCCAATACTGGGATGGAGAATTATGGCAGGCGCGACAGTGTGTTTCATTGCTCCTTTACTTTCCTAACGGTCATGGGGAAATATCTTTTAGGTTAATCATTTACTCAGACATTGTTAAATTAGGGAGGGGAGTCATTCTCCTGGATTGGATCTTGGGAAGTATTTGGAACAGGAATAGTTCATGTCTGATGTCCAGGCACCCTTCAGTGTCCTTTGCTGCATTGACAGATATGGCCATGATTGGTGTGTGCTCCAGATAATCTGTCTATTCATGATGTCAGTAGGAATCTTGTAACTCTGAGCTCCCCTTGGGCTCCTCCTGGAACACTGATGTGAAATAATCTGAGCTCTTTTGACATCTTTGATGACGTTTAACACAGAGGAGGGGCCGTTCTTTTCACTATTTTGCCATATGGCATTCATTTCTTCTAGTCCCCCAACCCTGATTCTCTGTCTTTGTATCTTGTCTGAAGCTACCTACTATATAATTTTGACACCCTTTTGGGGAAATATATCAAGTATAGTGCTAAACTGAAAGCTCTGGAATTTTTCTGGATAGCTTCAATTATCTGACTTAATTAAAGACCTCTCCCTGTCATGATTCTCATGTTGTATCACTTAGTTATGTTAAATAAAAACATCTCACTGGATACGAAAGGTATGAAGTCAACGTGTGGGTGAAACAGAAAGAGAGGATGAAGGAGAGAGAGAGTATGAACATGTGTGAGAGAGAGCGGTAGAGAATTGTGGGTATGTGAGGGCCTCAGTGTGTGAGAGGGCCTCAGTGTGTGAGAGACTCTCAGATTCTCTCTCTGTCTCTCTCTCTCTGTCTCTCTCTCTCTGTGAGTGTGTGTGTGTGTGTGTGTGTGTGTGTGTGTGTGTACACATACTGGGGGTTGACATTAGATATCTTCCTCTACCGCTCTCCACATTTTGTTTTTTTTGAAACAGACTCTTTCACTAAGCCTGGAGCTTGAGGACTGACTGGGCTGGCAGTCAAGTCCCTGGGCTTCCTGTCCCCACCCCTCGAAGCACTGGAGTTATTTTATAGACGTGCATGCCTGGTGTGGATGGGACCCACGCACAGATCCTGTTCTTGTGCAGCAAGTGCTCTACCCACCGGGCCATCATCTTCCAAGCCTGTGAACTCAATTTTCCGAACGTATGCCCGCAGATGTCTTATATTTGTTTTCTTTTGAGGCAGGGTCCCGAATACCCCAAGCTGGCCTTGAACTCGCTGTGCTTGGCTGTGAGGACGACCTTGAGATTTTCAGTTGTCCAGTTTATGTGTGCTGAGAGAAAACCCAGGACTTTGTATGTTCCTGGCAAGCACTCTGCTAACAGAACTCCATCTCCAGTCCCAGATTTCCCTTCCTTTGGCTGGATGGCCTTACTTCCAATTTGCCTAAATACTTCCATCCCATGTAACACTTTGATCACAATTTCCACTCTTTCTAATATTCTTCCTGTATTTGAACAAACAAGAAATAATTTCACTCATCTTTCAGATCCTATTCCAAATGTCATTTCTTCCACAAAGCCTTTCTCACAGCCCATTTAGCTTTCATTGCTTAAATGACGTATGTTCACTGTCAAAAATGTAGATGATAGAGAACATAAGAAGGAAAAGGATTAAAATTAAAATTAAAATTGCAGTTAATTCTGCCACTGGGGATACCTGCCATTGATATGTAGTCTTTCATTCCAAATTTTTCTTTTCTACAGTATTTTAACAAAATTACATCGCTATCATACTATATATGTTATTTTACACCTGACTTGCTTTTTACTTAAAATATCTTTAACATTTCTGTATATCATTAAGCATTTTGTTTAGGTATATTGCAATATATAGCAAAAATCTGGAAACAACACAATTACCTTGTTGAAGGATGGAATAAATGAAAGTTGCTAAAATATAAATGATCAAATATAAAAAAAAAAATACCTACCATTGGGTGGTGGTAGTAACTGCCTTTAATCCCAGCACTCGGGGTGAGGAGTTGGGCAACCAAGGCAAGCAGATCTCCAAGTTCAAGACTAGCCTAGTTTACAGAGTGAGTTTCAGGACAGCCAAGGCTACTCTATCTCAGAAAAAAAAAAAAAAAAGATTTACTTAAAATACCTATCATATACCTGTATTTTGCTGATATGGAAACTATCTGAGCTAAATTGTTAAGAAGTGAAAGCAAAGTACCAGGTGAGGGTATATTGTGACACCCAAAATTTGAACAAAAATTCTTTAGATAAAGGTGCTTTTTGGGGTACCCTTGGATATTTTGAGTAATTATGAGGAAGATAGTGGGGATTCTGGGTAATAAAAACAAGACATTTCGTTGTTCTTTTGAAGGGGTTGGACAATTTAAACATCTGTGTTTTATGTACCTTTCATACGTTCATAATAAACATTCATCAACAATGTAATCTTTGATGGCTACCTATATTCTAGTAAATAAGTGCATCATGGTGTATGGGATTACATCTCAAATGATGTGGTTTTGACTGCTCTCTGCCATACAGTATGTCTGTCCTTTTTGTATGTATCACTAAATTGCCCACGGAGACTGTCTTTCTTTTTTTGTTTTTTTGTTTTTTTTTTTTCTAACTGAGGTCTTTCAGTCGTTGTGATTGCTTATATCTTTGAATTCATCAACAACTTCATTTGCATATCTGCTCTATGAAAGCTAGCTGGGGTGTCTTCCCATCACAGAGAGTTCGTACTGTATCTCTAGCTATATGAATTATAATGTATATGTATTATATATTAGATACTCTGAAATGTCAGACAATGACTGTCACACTTGCTTCCCTTTCCCCACTTTGACATAGAGCTGCAGTGAATCATTTCTCATGGTGAGTGAACATCTTTCTAAAATGATGGTAATGAAATTTGTCTAGCTGAGCATCTTAAGATAGCCTTCTTTGTAGATCGCTATAAACTACACTCCAGAATCTCATGAAATACCAACACCTTTAACAATTTGAGCCAAGGCATTTTACATATATATATATATATATATATTTCATAAAGTCATGTAACCAAGCTGCAGAGCTAAGCAATATTTTTGTAGATGTTTAGGTTTATGATGTGTGAATAGGTTTTTGTTAAAATTCCCTGTTGGGGATTTTAGTTTGTCCACACCTGTTACGTGTCTCATGCAGAGCGTGGTTTTTTGCCAGGTGGAAATAGTTGAGGGCTGAGGACTTTGATGGGCATAACTATGACAGCCCAGAGGACAACGATGCAGCTGCTTGGAGGAGGACTGCTTGTCTGGTTCGCCCTGCTGCTGTGTTTGCTGTTTGCTGATTTGCTGGTTACCTAGACGTCTGGATTTCTTGGCTACTATATTGGTATTGCCCTCAAAAGAATCCTATGACCCCACCCAGTGGGAAGTAGCAGAGAGAACTCCATCCCCTGTCTCCACTAACTTTCTTTCCCTCCCACCTGTTGTTGGGGGGTTGGAAGGGAGGTAGGAGTGTTTAATAATCCTAAATAAAATAGGTTTGTTAAAAAATCAAGGTCAACACAATATTGACTCTTTCTGGTTTCCTCATTAATAATTAGTTGCCACTTGTCATTTATTTTTCCTCTATTGGCTCATGGAGGCAGACAATTAGCAGTCAGTGTGGAGGCAAGAAACACTGATGAGTTTTGTCATGTGGGAAATTACCTTGATGCAAATAGCCTCCACATACACATAAGAGGTAAGTTATCCCGGAGGTTATGGATCACAAATTAAGATGCCTGAGCTGCATGGTTTATTGAATCAATTAAAAGCTCACAGTGGGAAGTAAGGGGAGGGAGGTGGAGTACGTTTGTAAGCCAGTGAGATAGAAGAACAATTCTGCATGAATCCTAATCAGCCACCATCCTCCCCCTCCCCCTTCCTCTCTCTCCCCTCCCTCTCTGCTTCCCTGTACTTTCTCCTTTCACTGAGCTCTCCTCTCATCAACCTTCCCTGCAGATGGTAGAACAAGCAGGACCAGAATTAAGGTTGGGAACAAGGAGACTCCATTTTAGATATGCAGGTAGAAGTCCTTTTTTGTCACAGCTGTGAGCTCACTTATTTAGTTGGTAACTCATGACTCTGTGAATGCTGATTGGCTCATGCACACTTAATGCTCATTAACTGCTTGAACGTTTAAACAACATTCCCATCCTGTTCCTTTCTAATGCTGAGCACACATACATCCTGTAACCTTCCTGGGAGGAGTGAAGATATTCTAAAAGGACACTGTACCCTTCTCTTTTGTTTATCAGACAGTTGAGACATTCTACCCCAAAGTAATTATCATTTTGCCAGGCAAAAGGCTGGGAGCCTGGTGCCTGCCAGAGCAGAGCTTGTCTCCTAGAAAGAAATTTTTAGCTTGTCAGACAATTTTGTGGGAGAAACTGGAGCTGAGACAAAGTCGGGTCCTCACCTCGATTAGGACTAGTTATCTACGCACACCTCTTTCACTTCTGTTTAAGCCTAAACCTCATGTCTGGACCCTGAAGATGAGCTTGAAGGGCCACTGGACCTTTTTCCTTTTCCCAACATGGTCATGTTAAATAAACCTCGCCTTCCTGCTTTTGGGTATTGTTATTTGTTTAATCGGCCCACTAAAACCAGTGGTCCAGCCTGACTTGTCAAGTTGTCAAGGCCCAGGCTCTAACCCTTAATGGCTCCTCAGCTACTTGTTAACTCTACAAGATATACACTGTGAACTTCATTTTTTCCATGTGCTGTCTCGTCTTCTGTAGAACTAAATATTCTTTAAAAAAAAAAAAAGATTTATTTGTTTATTTTACATATATGTGTGCTCTATCTGCATGTACACCTGCATGCCAGAAGAGGGCATCCAGTATAGACGGTTGTGAGCCACCATGTGATTGCTGGAAATTAAACTCGGGACTTTTAAAGAGCAAACAAGTGCTAACACTGTTCTTAGCCGCTGAGCCATCTCTCCAGCCCATGAACTAAATATTCTTAAATACAATAAACGGCTGCTACCGGCTTAAAACCTAAAGTTGTGAAAATTATGTAGAGTAAGTTCTTTTTCACCATTAACCCACTTCTGGGTTCAAACAAACACCTCTGCAGTGTTTTGCAGGCACCTGAGGCAATCGTCCACAGGCTGTCATGAAGAGAAGTGTGGATAGAGTGAGGTGTTCCATAGTTCTGAACAGCCATCCCGAGTTTCACCCTTATGGTGGCTTCATAGTCATACAAGACAAACCTGAAATGTCTTTTCAGAACAGTTTACATTTAAAATTACATTATGTGTGTGTGTGTGTGTGTGTGTGTGTGTTTGTGTGCATGAGTTCCATGGCCTGTGTAGAGGTCTATGTGGGGGCCCTGAGGGAGTCAGAAAACTCCTTCCATCACATGGGTAGTGGGGATCAAACTCAGGTCCTCAGGCTTGGTGGCACATGTCCTTACCTACTGAGCCATCTTGCTGGCCCAGAAACTTTTCAGAAAAAAAAAAAATTTTTTTTGGCATTTTTGACATCCCACATAGTACCCAGAACAGTGTTTTCTGACAAGTATGAATTTTCCTTTTATGATTGTATTCTGGTTGACTGGGATGGTCTGCCAAGGATATGTGTTTGAGGGACAAAGTCTCCGGTCTCAGGCATAGTACAAGAAAAATTGAATGTGCAGTCACTGTGAGTCCCTTGTTTGTTCCAGTCTTTCCTCAGTGTAGGTTTTTAATACACGCTGTTTCTAAGAGAAAGGCACAGAGAGATAAAGTTTAGCATCTTTATAGCATCTTCTTGCTTTCTTGTAAAGAGCGGCATGGTGCAGAGAAGATAAAAGCACCAGCAAGGAACAAAGACAAAAGGAATATTCTACCTGCCGGCTCCTGGGATGCCCGAAATCTCTTAGCACAAGGGAGCCAGAGACGAAAGCCTGAGCATGCCCATGAAGTAATCGCCTGAAAAATGTCACAGAACGTGGAAAGGATAGGGATTTGGTTAGCCGTGTTCTTAAACAACCTGCACTCACACACACACACAGACGCCCAAGTGTGCTAATGGCACTGATGGCATGCCTGGAAACACTCCGAGAGGCACCTTAACTCTTCTCACAGCTGGGCTTATTGCAGGCAAGAGTTGAAGACAACTTGTCACGTGGAGGAAATCGAACACTTTCTCTGGCTTCTTCCACATTCTGTTATCAGCAGCATTCTTTCTTGAGTATTTGCTGGAAATTCAGAGTAATAAGTTTAGCTCATCTAGAATACCCTCTATTTGAGTATTTTATGCGCTAAAAGCTTTTAATCAAGATAGAAGAATGCTAATTTATTTAGACGGCAAAATATCTTAAAGGAGATTTAGCTTTCTGTGACATTTTCCCCGACAATTTCTTTATTATAATTTAAACTGCATATTTTAGAAAGCTCTTTCCATTTAGAGTGAATTTAAATCCACATATAAAATGTAGGATAGCAACTTCTTGGAAATTATTGGACAGCAAACGATAAAATGAGTCCTGTTCCCTAGGCAACTGCATGGAAAGCTGTAACATCCCCCAGACTCTTAAAATGAAGTTTAAGGTTGCAACTATCTTGGGTTTCAGCTTCCTCTGAAAATGGGCTTTATTTCTCTCGATTATTCTTTGATACAATGAGTCTGAGCCCTTTCCACTCCTCTCCGTACTGTACTTGCACATGTCGGCCTCTGCATCCTTTGATCGCAGTGTGTTAGGCTGTTAGAGGCTTGGACACCCTGGAAATGAGATCCAATTGAGGGTGGAAACGAACAAGGAGATGGGGCAGAGCAGAGGCATTTCCAGTCTTTTGAGAGGCTCTTGCATTTCATCAAGAAAAGTGCCTGGAGTTTTCTGACCCACTCACTCTTTTGTGGTTTCTCTCTTTTCTTTTTTTTTTTTTTTTTTAGCAAATGTGAGATGATGCGCTAACCTTTAGATGAAAACCATTTTAATGGAAAAGATACTGGAATGAGTCCATTTCTGGTTCTCTTGGCAGACCTTTCTGCACGAGTGTCAAGTGCCATCTTCGTCTATGGAGAAGTAGCATCCTTTCTTGTCTTGTCCTAACTTTCTGTTCTCCTTCTCTGTGTGTCTTTTGGCAACTTTATTTTAGTATTTGCTAGGCAGTTGTGAACCGAGCACGGATCCCTTAGGGAAGGCACCCTGGGAAATCCCTGCCGAGGTCTGGTATCAGCATGTTCCAGAACCGTGAGGACTGCTTGTTGACACTTCTCTCCACCGTGCTATCTGTGGCTGGTGGTACCCTGTGACTCAAAGGTCCAAGTGGCTTCTAGAAGGCCTCCATATATTCCAGGGGTTAAAATTTACAGTAATTAGTAATTTTTGGAAGGCTGAGCCCGTTCTTGCCCAACTATCAACTACTTAAGTAATAGAGTCTCATTGATTCCTCATGTGTCCTATGGCATCTGATTTCATGGGAATTAAGAGTCTTCTATGTGCCTTAGTACGTGTTATAATGAATAAGCTCTCTGGCTATCCAGAGGGCATTTGCCGGTAAATCTGTTCATGCAAAGTGACTGGGGTGAGAAAGGAACACAGAAAGAAGCTTGGCAGGAGAAGCAGGCACTGCCACAGCGTGCTGCCCTGGCAGTTTGACTGTATTGTGTTACGTGAGTGTGGTGCTCCAGTTTCCCTGTGTGGGCCGGGGTAAGCCGGACACACCACATCTCTCTGTTAACTAATATCACAAAGCCCTCAGTCCATGTTTACATACGTCTAACCTTTGACACTGTGACAGGGCATCACCTGCCAACCTCACCCTCAAGAACTGGGCAGTCAACTTACAAAAGAAGATTAAAAAAATAAAAATAAAAATAAGACCACAAAAAGTCTGATAATGTTTTAAGTACATTCATGATTTTTTTTTTCATTTTTTGAGACAGGGTTTCTCTGTGAAACCTTGGCTGTCCTGGACTCACTTTGTAGACCAAACTGGCCTTGAACTCATAGGGATCCACCTGCCTCTGCCTCCTGAGTGCTAGGATTAAAGGTATATGCCACCACGCCCGATTTATGATTATTTGTAATTGGGCCACATTCATATCTATCCTGGGGTACAGGTGGGATACACCTAAAAAATTGGATTTGGGTTATTGATTGCTGGATTATATTGAAAACTACTTAGCATCATAAAAATACTTTTTGAAGTTCTCTTTTGTATCAAGATCAAGAATCAAGGATGAAGGGTCATTGCCCTTAGAGGTAGTACCAGTTATAAGGATTACACAAAGTTGTACACAGTGTCTCTATATTGTCAGTGGGTTAGGGGTCATGAGTGAAAAGGGATTACAAGAGAGAATCTATGTCAGGTGGCTCTTCAAGGAGTTTAATTTTGATTTTTTGGGTTTTATTTATTTTATAGTGCTGAAGATTGAACAAGCACTCTGCCACTGAGCTACATCTCCAGCTTTGGAAAGAGGGAGAGAAAATAGTAGACACAGGGGGAGGGAAAAAAAAAACCCAGGGAATTCTGAGAGAGATTGAAGACTCAGCGTGTGTTGGGACTCAGAGGTCCTTGTGTTGGTAGAGAGCGCTAGACAAAGCAGGGAGGTTAAACACACAGGGCTGTCTCTTCAAGGGAAGAAATGTATATAACCTTTTTGTGCCCAGAAGGCTGGGAACAGCCTTGGTGACTTCTCCCACACCTGTAGGGCCAGGCCACACCTTATTCATTCCCCCAGACTCCCCAAACAGGACCACAGGTGATTACTAGCCTGAGGACCTTTGTGCTACCTGGAGAGCCAAGCCACACCTGGTTTCCTCAGGCTGCCCCAGAGTCTTACTAACAGGACTGGAAGCGATTATTAGCGTGACCTCTGCACTATCTGTAGGGCCAGGCCACAACTCCCCCCTCCCCCCCATCCCCGCCAGACCCTTCAAAACAGAACTGGAGTTGGTTAGTAGCCTGGGGACGTTTGCATTATCTGTATGACTGAAGCCACCTCCCCCAGGCCCTTAAGATACACATGTAGTCTATAGAACCCAGCTTCATGGACGAGGTGACATATACTTTGAAAAGAGTTTCAAAGTAATTATGCCTTAAGCTTTATTGTGTACACAGGATTGTGGTGCCCTGCGGAAGTTTTGTTTTTTCCACATTGTACTTAAATATGCCTAAAATAAATGGTCCAGTGTCAGACTAGACATTCAAATCAACCTGACTTCCTTCTTGCTTCAGGCAGATGGGCCCTGTGTTGGGGGTTGTTCTGCAGGCTGTAAGCTCTGGAAACTGAGTCGGTCCTTCTGTAGCTGAACGGAACTAGCAGAGACCTGTAAGCAAGGCTCCAGCAATTGGTTATAATTTTCTCAAATTCTGATGCCTGGTGGAAGGTGGAGGCACAGATCTCCTGAGGAAACAGGCAGAGTTCACGAAAACTATACTGAATAGATCAAACATTAAAAATGTTGATCACGGTCAGGGTTAAAGAAGGTGACATCAGTCAAGACTGACACTTTTAGCAATAGCTGTCGTCTGTCAACAGACAGCAAAATTTACAATGTGGACAGGCATGACATTTCTTCCTTAGTTATATTTTATGACCAACTTTCATAGCAACAAGTTTGTTTTTGAAAGGGAGAAAAGTCAAATCCCGTTGCAATAAAGCTGGGACATCAGAACATGCAAAGCTCTCACTAATAATTCATTTTCAAAAGAAATACTTATTTCTAAAACACTAGAAACTACCTCTAGGTACTGATATGAACAGATTTGAACTCTGTTGTGTTGTTTTGTTTTGTCTATGAAGAAAACAAAATATGTCACGTTTCCTGGAAACCAAGAGAGCCATTTCTGCACTGTTGGCAAATTACCATGTTCTGCCATGGGTCCTATTAATACAAACTGTAGGTAACCCCAAACAAACATTTGGTGTTTGCTGTGAAGTGTGCATGTACTTGCCCTACCTTTGTGAAATACACTTAGAGGGGTTTTTATGTGGCCTGTGAATATTCTTCCATTGATACTTCTGGGTTTCCTGGAGGTTTTGTTGTTGTTTGTTTGTGGGTTTTTGTTGTTGTTTTTGTTTTGTTTTGTTTTAGTTCAGATGCATATCTGAGTGGAATATTCCAGTACATAGATCAAGAGCCCAAAACTAATACAAGTAGTTCATCACGTTTAGTTTTTGGGAAACAACAAATTGAAAGGGATGCTTTTAACTGAAAATGTTAAAAGTTGTCTTCGGCACAAATTCAGCAGATACCTATCAAATTAGTGAGGTTAGGTCGTCAAATTTGGCAACTCCACTCCAGAAGAAGGCATCGTTTTCCCTCCCTCATGTTTAAGATGAGTGAACACTCCTGTCTCCTCAAGGGCATAGAGTGCTGGCCTGAGGGTCGAAGTGACCATGAACTTAGAGGGACTGAGAGTTACCGCTGTGGAATCTTAATACAAGATGTGGCTCTCCCAGAGCTTCAAATGTCTTAGTTCCAGGAAAAACGCCTTTCTGTTTAACATGCTTCAGAGCTGCAGTTGGTGCTTCATATATGTCTGCCTGAAATTGCCCGCTCTCTGGAATATGGAATGCACGTCGTATCTAGAGAAGTTGTTCCTGGTGATGGGTTCACAGCAGTCTCCTAAGCTCCAGAAATGGTGTCTGCACCCTGGGGAGGCTCCATTCTACTCTGTTTCCATTGGTAAAATGCCAACTGGAAAACTCCTCCAGTTCCGGAACTACTGCGTTGCCTCGTGACTGAAACCTCCAGACATCAGCAATTCTTCCACTGAAGGGAGATAAGCAAGCGGGCAGGGAAGCTTGGGGCTTCCTTTTTGGAAGCTGTGGAACACCAACTACAGATATGGAGGAGGAGGAGACCCTTGGCTGACACACAGAACATTGCGGAATACCTCCATTGTGGACCAGCGCAGACACTTAAAACACTCCATTATATGTGTTGGTCTCTTTGATTCTGTTAGAAAAGTGTATTTTTGGACCATTTTCAATGGATTGCCATTTATCAAAACGTCCATGTCAGACAAAGTAGCCAAAATATCTTTGCACGTTGGCAGCCATCCCGCAAGTTTCCTTGCTGCAAAATTGGAAACAGAGAAATGATTTAGAGCAGAGAGGAGAAATGTCAGCCTGATGTCCTGTTGGACAGTCCTTCCCTGCTCCTTCGCCCCACCCCACCCCCGTCTCCCCCACCCCCGCCATGAGCTCCCCTCAGAATAAACGGATGAGGCGGTTTACACTATATGAACGTCTCCATAAGTCTTCCGCCCTTCCAGTGTGCTGCCTCCCTTGCTGGCTTCTGGATTTGCAATCTTCCCTGAGTGTGCGTTCAGAGATCACCTGGTGTGGGACAGTGGATGTTGTGAAACATTAAAAAGAAAATGTCTCACTGAAGTCTAGGGAGCACGAGACTACAGCGGCAACCATGCCATTGTGAGGGTCCTGGGGGGGGGGTTATAGTGTAACTGTATCTTAACTACTACGGGACCAAAAATAAAATAAAATAAAAATCCCAGGACAAATTACTGAATTCTACTCATGTGAAGCACAAGCTGTCTGCACACGCCTCCAGAGTGTTCAAGTTAAGACGTTGAAATAAGATCTTTGGACCATAAGGGAGTTGTTTATGAATATTAAACAGATGGCCTTTTAAAATAAGCACGCAGCCCGCTAGAAGCAGGTCTCAGGATTCTTCACACTATGTGATGTTGATTACTTTCCAAATTAGATAAAATGCTGCAAGAAACTCAACAAAGCACTGTAAGGGAAAACAGGCATTTCCTTTGGGGGGAGCTGGGACAGAAGCTCAAGGCTAGCTGCCTACCAGACCTGAAAGTTTAGGTTCAGTCCCTTAGTGCTGAGGAGGAGAGGGAAGGAGGGAAGGAGGGAGAGAATGGGGGAAGGGAGGGGATGCAGGAAACAAGAAAAAGGGCTTGTTTGGGGACAAAGATTGAGTTTTTCTTCTCATCCCTGTACCTATTTGTATTCTCCTAGTTGTTAATAGACACCACGCCTTATTTTTTAAAAATGGAAACCAACTCACAGCTTCCCAAATTGTTACCCCTTTCTGGGGTATGGAGAGGCCTGGGTGGAGTGTCACATAGCTTTTTGATATGTTGAGTCTTAAGTAACTTTTTTTTTTTGACAGTTTAATTCCTAACATAATTGTGCTGTAGACTTGGCTCCTTCCAAATTAGACCCAGACCTGAATTTAGGCCTTGAAAAGAGTAGCAGAACTCAAGTAAATTACTTGGGAAAAACCTTCTGCAGCGGGAACAGAGACTCTGTGGTATATACTTCAGCTTCCACTCATAAAAATGATGGCTTTCTTCTTATTAGATAACCCAATGCACTTAGGTGGAATTTTATAAAACACGAAATGGCAAAAAAAAAAAAAAATGACCTGTTCCCAACTTATGCCATTTGGTGATAGGGTAACCATGATAATATGAATCGCTACAGCATTATTTTAAAGAAACTACGTGAACAAGGAAGCCAGGGGACACCAGTTCCTATAAGAAAATTAGGTACAGTGTATTTTATAATACGTGTGTCTTCTCTAAAGCCAGGCTGGATTGCTGCAGCTCTCTGCCTCCCTCCCCCTTTCCTCTCCCCCTTTGCTCCACCACCCCCCCCCCGCCCCCAAGGCCGCAAGTGGGTCATGTTTGGGAAGTTCATCAAGGCTTACCAAGCGATAGATCACACTTGCTTTTTCAACTGTCTGTCATTTGCACAAAGGAAACTAAAAGTCAGAAATGTCCCCTTTTGTGCTCAAGTCCTTTACTGTCCTTCATGTTCAAATCACCTTTCAACAGGGCCAGCCAACTGACAACCAAGTGTTCCACACTATGGTTTATATTCAAATCATGATATTCCATCCCTTCTGCCCAAAATGTCTCATGTCTATCTCATAATGCGAAATGCTCCCAGGGCCATGAGGGTCTCAATAGTTCCAGTATTTCTCAAAAGCCCAAGTTCAATGTCTTCTCTGGTACTCAAGGCAAGCTCTTAGCTAAGAGCCTCTGTAAAACCAGAAAGAAAGTTTCATGTTTCCAACATAGGGTACAAACTCCCATTCAAAAGGCAGGAATGGGAAAATAGCAAGGGGGCTGGAGAGATGGCTTAGTGGTTAAGAGCATTGGTTGCTCAAAGTTTGCAGTTCTAAGGAAAGTCTCTAAATGTACTCAATTTGCTTTTTTGGCTTCTGTAGTTTTATTTCCTTTTTAAATTTTCTATTTTTTTATTTTATGTTTGGCTGTCTTGACTACATGTATGTCTTTGCATCTTATGTGTGTTCAGCATCCACAGAGGCCAGAAGAGTTCATTGGCTTCCTTGGAACCGGAGTTACAGACAGTTGTGACCCACTGTCTGAGTGCTGGGAATCGAACCCAGGACCCAGGCCCAGCTGGAAGAGCAACCAATGCTCTTAACCACTAAGCACTGGGATCCTGAGCACCAACTGTAGTCTCTAGCTGGCTAATAAAGACTTTCTATTGCAGGAAGGAAGGAAGGAAGGAAGGAAGGAAGGAAGGAAGGAAGGAAGGAAGAGAAAGAAAGCTATCAAGGAAGTATCAAACTAAAACAATTTCAAAACCTAGCAAGGCAAAACATTAAAAGAATACTATGTCTAGGTGGTGGAGTGTGGGTCCCCAAAGCCTTGGGAATTCCTGCTCCTAGTCCCTGTCATTTGCAGTTCATGGACTGACTCTATTTGCTTCCTATTCTGACCTTCCTATATACCATTTGACCTGCCACACCTCCCTTTGAAGCCTGGGGGAAAACCAAGACCCTGCAACTCATTTCTTGATGCCTGCAAAGTAAACATCATATAGGCATTGACAAGGCCTGGTGCCAGCTGTACCAGGGCCAAGCACACTTAGACCATGGCCTCTGTGTCCTTGGATAGATAAACACAGGGAACACCTCTCTAGGTGGCCCTTCTTACACCGAGATCTTTCAAATGAGTCGTACACCTTTACAGACTTGAGTCTGGGGTGAGCTGGGTTCAGTCTGATGCTGGAAGCTGAGATCATTAGACCTACTGTCTCCTTATAAAGTACTTAGCTGATTCCATGGTGCTAATAATTTTCATAACCGTGCCTTCCTTGCCTCCCACTTTAAACACATTCCTTTCTAAAAGGTTTTAACATTCCCTTCTGTTCTGATGTTTGCTCCCTGTTTTCACTGTAAATCTGGCCCAATGTAGCTAGCAATACAGTCTGCCTTGAAATCTCCTGTGTCCGCCTCCACAAAGTCTCAGGACGTGGACAAAATGGAGACAAAGTTCCATGCCATAGTGTAACGGGAGTGGCTTCTTAGCTAATTCCCAGTACCGTCCTCACTCCCAACCAACGGAGACCTCCTGATTCAGTCTTTACTGCACTCCTTTTGGCATCCTGGTCTTCTGCACTCCTACCAGAATCACCCACTGCGCTCGCTCTGTGTCCTGCATCCTCAAGTATCTCTGAAAAAAAAATTTTTTTTTTTTAAATTCTTTCTGATAGCTCTGAACTGTACAGTCAGCGAGGTGGGTTAAATGAGAACGCCCCTCACGGGCTCATCTATTCGAATACCTGGTCCCTAGTTTGGTGGAACTATTTGGGATTAGTTCCAAGGATTAGTAGGTGTGGCCTTGTTGGGGGAGGTGTGTCTAGAAAGGGGAGTTTTGAGGTTTCAAAAGCCCACATCAGGGCTAGTTTCACCCTCTCTGCCTCCACCATGCAGAGCGATGTAAGCTTTCAGCTACTGCTCCAATGCCAAACCTGCCCGCCTGTCACTATGATCCCCGCCATGATGGAAATAGACTAACCTTCTGAAACTGTAAGCAAGCCCCCAATTAAATGCCTTCTGTTATAAGCTGCACTGGGTATGGCGTCTCTTCGTGGGAATAGAACTAAGCTGGGAATAGTCAAAGCAATGATTCCACTTCTTGGTACCAATTTTCTATGTGAGCTTTATAGTTTAATTGTGTGTGTGTGTGTGTGTGTGTGTGTGTGTGTGTGTGTGTGTATGTGAGAGAGAGAGAGACAGAGAGAGAGAGAGAGAGAGACAGAGACAGAGAGAGAGAAAAGGAGAGAGAGAATACTTCAGAAACTACTTTAAAAGAGAAAATTTTGATTTTATTTATGATGTCAAAGGTTTCAGTCCATGCCAGCATGGCCCCATTATCTCTTGGGTCATGAAAAGGCAGGGACATGTGGGGATGGGGCAGAGGTGCTCACCTCATGAAAGACAGTAAGCAAAGAAAGAGATGGAAACGGACCAGGGATCCATATCCATTCTATCCATAATCTGCTTCCGTCAACGAGGCCCCAGCTCCTAATAGCCCAAGTATTGTGGACTCACCAATGGATTGTAATCTACTGATGAAGTCAATACCTTCATGATTCATTCATCTCTTAGTACTCACACTAGTTGGAAACCAAGCTTCCAATAATGGGCCTTTTGGGAGAACTCTTTCTATCCGAACTGTAAATAGGAGGAGATCTATAACTTTTAGTAGAATATAGATTATTAGGCTGCTGTGCTGGCATGTGCCACCTTCTCATGAAAGTGTCCAGATGTGAACAAATTTTTTAATAGAGATTTTATTTCTTTATTGAGAAACTTAAGTCTTAGGTACATCAAAACCAATTTCTGGGAAGGGAAAAAAATCAGAACCCACAATAGAAAAAAAAAAAAAGAATGTTATCACCATCTGGGCCAGAGAAGAACCCAGAGAATATATTCTCATAATTGAAAAAATTCTAGGTGCTTCATAGTTGACCTTTTGATACAAAATGACTTATGGAATTTGGTGTAGGGGTCCACAGACAAACTAGGAATCTTCAGACCTTAACTGAATGCCAGTGAGCAACTTTTAAAATGTGAACCCCGCTCTTAGTAAGTAGCCAAAATGGTTGTATGTGATTCATATATGTAAGAATAGGGTGAGTTGCATTTGGAAAGAAAGCAAAACAAAACAACAACAGCAACAGCCGGTGGCTTAAATGACAGAAACATTTCTGTGAGTGGTTGAGGTTTCACATGAGGTACAAAGTCACTAGGGGCCCACAGTGTGTCTAGCTTTCCCCTATTGCACCCCTAAAATATAACCCTTCTCCTCTTGGCCCAGAAATGTTGTTGAAGGTCCAGCCATGACAATCTCACTTTAAGCAAAGATGTGGAAGACACGCTAAGCAAGGAAACTCACTGGCAATCTCATGGGACAGTTTTATCTTATCGAGTAGACGTTTGCTACTTTATCGCAAGGCTATGGAGATATAGAAAACAGAGCCTTTTCTCAGGACATAGACATTCACATAAATAACAAATAAAATTAAATGTTAAAAAGGTTTAGCTGTGCTGAGAAATTGCTCAGCAGTTAAGAGAACATGATGCTCTTGCAGAGGACCCAGGTGAGAGTCATCTGTAAATCAGGGTTGTTTTTATTTTTATTTTTTTAAACAAGTATTGATGTATGGGCAAGCAACAGCTCTACTAGTTACCTTTGAAATATCATGTATATCGTTGCTATTTTCCCCATTTTGTAAATGCATTTCTCAGATGATTTTATGAGACTTGCATTTTTATTAATATAAGAACTTGCATTGATCAGAAATAGATTTGGAAAACACCAGATTGTGCTTTCGGTACAAAGAAATTTTTGCCAGAGGGGAATGCTGGGAGGAGAAAGAAGATGCGCGACTGTCTTCAAGGTGTCTTCTGTCTAGTCTTTAGGTCTGCCCCTCATTCTCTTCATGCCTCTTTCCCTCCCTCCCTCCTTCCTTCTCTCTCTGTCTCTCCTCTCTGAGCCATGTTTGAGATGTAGGCTTTATCACCGAATAAGTAATTTGTGACCTGAAATGTGTCATTTGTGCCTTGTCCTCTAAATGAGGAAGTTGGACCAGGTGTCCTCAAAGCCTGGACAAGCAGGCTCTAATCTGTAACAGAATACAAGAGGAGTCTTAGTCACTCAGCAACCCATCCATCACCCATCTATCTTAAGAGCCCCGTCTAGGCATCCACTCACCCGTCCACCCAACACAGACATCTCTCGGATATTGTAGACCACCTTCCAGATCCCAGGGATGCGCTAGAAGCTGGGGGACTCAACCCCAAGCCATCTGCTCTACGGAAGCTTACAGTGTAGTTCAGAACTTTTCTCTCTTGTCAGATAAAAATGTAACCCAAGAAGCTGTCTTCAGTTGCACCCGCCAGTGTGCCATGTCTAGCTGACTCTTGTTTGTAAATGCCTCTGTGTAATTACCATAGCAAATACTGCTTCTGAGCCATCTCCCTAAGCATGGGTGTAATAAAGCACAGAAAGCACGTTTTGATGTTGCCTTAAATCAGACACTCATTTTAAAAATTGTTTTTAATTTTTGACTGTGTGTGCACGGGTGTGTCTGTGTGGGTGTATGAATGTATGAGTGCAGGTGCCCATGGAGTCCAGAAGAGGGAGTCAGATCGCCTGGAGTTACATGTAGTTGTGAGCGGCTTGGTATGGGTGCTGGGAACCAAACTCAGGCCCTCTGCAAGAGCAGTGCGTGTTCCTAACCTCGGAGAAAACTGCCCATTTCCTAAAAAATCAAACACTCCCAGTGCTTTTTTGGATCACAGATTTTATGAAGAGCTATTAAAAAGAACAGGAGCTCTTGCTGAGGAACTTGATTCTGCTCCAGCCTCGAAATGGTCCTATGGTATGGGCTCTGTTGTTTTTCTCTGAGTCACAGAGAAGCTAAGCTATCCCAGACCCTTTGATCTGACAGTCTACCCCAGACCCAAGGTTCCTACTGTTCACAGGAAAATGTTTATTCTGCAAATGCAGTTTTACACACAGTTCCAGCAAAAGCTTGTCTCACAGAAAGGCCATGAGTTTAGGAGACTTTGACATGATGCAACCATCACTTAAGAAGCAGCTGGTTGTAAAACCACTACGAATCTTCCAAGATCACTTATCTCTTACATGCAGGTACCTTTCTGCACCTGCTGGGAAGAAGGGAGAAGCTGAGGATGAGAGTCTCAGACATACACGACAAGAACAGCTCAGGCAGCATTATCATCAAACAGCTCAGCTAGCGTCATCACCAAAGATTCCCCACGTGCGGTCCTCGGACCCGTATCATCACCATCAGACGGGGCTCCGTTTAGAAATGCAAACACCCAGCTCCCACCCTATCTACCACATCAGAGACTGGTCACTGAAGTCCTGCAGGTGATAGGGATGCAGGCCGTCTTCTGCGCGGCGTTGCCAGTGAATGGAAGGGGAGCGTGTCTAACATGGTAGCCAGTTGCCAAGTGCAGTTACAGAGCACTTGAGGCACGGAGGAGGAACTGTTATATGGTTGGCACATATGGTGAATGGCTACTTTACAAAGCAGCACAGATGAGCAGCATTCTCAAGCCCTCTATCCGTTCTGCTGAGCCCAAAGGAAATAATCTTTATGTGATTCTCCCCCCCCCCCAGCAGTATTTTTCAGTTGTGTGTTTTATATACGTGTTTGTCTGCAGGTGTGTGCACATAATATTCACATCTGTTCACATCTGTTCTGCATCAGACTCTAGGCCTCACCCACAGCTAATCCCTTTCTTATTTTCATTCAAAGGACAACATTTCTTTTTAATAATCTTAATAACTCATATGCTTATTTTGCCTCCCTCTCTGTCAGTGCTGGGCATTTGTGCATTCTTGCATTTGGGCCGTTTTTAAAATCTGTTGGCTCCATGCAGATCCACCACCCAAAGAGCATCTTTCTGCAGAGTCTTTTTGATGGGTGCTCACTTAATTGTTTCTTTGTTTGCATCTACTCATTGAGGCTCAGCTTACATTCTTTGGTAAAGCTAGCTATCAGGCCAAAAAAATAAGTGCTTGTAAATGTTTAACCGTATTTCCTTTTAAGTTCTAGGAACTTAGTTCTTTAGATGAGTGTTTTAAGCTTCTCCTCATTTTAGAAACACTTTCACTGAACCTGAAACAGCAATTCACTGTTTTGACAGGGTTGGCTCATCAGCGAGCCCCCAACATCCTCAATGCTTTCAGGTGAATATGGCCATGCCTGGCGTTTTATGTGGGTTTGGGGTCTGAATTCAGGTCCCCATGCTTGTGAGACCAATGCTCTTAACCACTGGCCATCTCCCAAAGCCTCGACTTTGTTCCCCACCACCACCAGGTCCATGGATGTCCCCAGGATAAATTACACTGCTTGGTCCCTTACTATTGTAGCTCACCAGTGGCCTGGTTCTCCTTTTTGACCACTCATAGGCTCAGGCATTGCTGTCGTGGGCATCCCCAGCCATTTTTTGCATCCCCTCGCTAACCCAGCAGGGTCTTGCCCAGTGGCCTCAGGTTGGCTTCTTCAGTCAAGTTGGATATCTAGAAAAACGTTCTTTGCAAATGCTGTCCTCGTTCCTTTTTAAACTCCCAGAGTGCTGCTCCCTGCAGAGGTCATTTCTGAAAGCTGATTACCACATAAAAAGTATTTTCTTTTATCATTAGTTCAGAATTGGTCTCAGATTAGCTTAGTGTGACCCTTCCGTGGTTCTCATTATGTGCAGGACAAATCTTGGCCCTCTTTCCCTAGTGGTGGCAGAAATTCTGCAAAGTTACATTTCTGCCAGCTGACAGTGTTAATTGAACTTAATTTAGGGTGTTGAAGGCTTTGAAGGAGACTTTTGAACCTCTTGCTTGTGTGACAAAGAATAGTTTGTCCTATTTTTCTACAGTAAGATCCTTTTCTAGTGTGTTTTACATCCATTTCCTAGGTATCTGTCTTCCTTTAAGTAGAGTTGATATATAGAAGCTTAGGATTGCTTTATCATTAAATAGCAACTTTAAAAAAAAATTTTTTTGTAACTTTTCTTAATTAAAGTAAAAAGGAAGAATTGATACTTGTAAATTCTGACTATTGACCCAAACTGTAATAATTACAGAGAATTAATATACCCTGATTTCTTGGGATGGTAAATAATTGATGATAATTCAATTTTTAAAAAAAAATATTCGTAAGGATATATTCGTAGAGGATGAGTCAAATGGTAATTAAAATATGAGCTCAATTACAAAACTCAATTTATAGACTTTTTATTGACGCTTTTACAAATTGAAGAATGTCCGTAAAATATCTCATTGTGTATGATCTAAGCCTCCAGTCCAGACAGCTGCTGATGAAGAAAGAATTGTTTTTGCAGGTAAAATGCAGCCTGAGTGGGATGCTCCTTGTCTTGGCTGCATGATTGGTAAGATGGTGGTTTGTGCTGACAATTTGTTGATATTACTTATTCGGCTTCAGCTCGTAAACCTAGATTTTGATTAATGGGTAACCTTTTTTATTATTGATGGGAGCAGCAATTTTAAATCGCATGAACACTTTTCAGGTGGAAAAAAATTAATCTACACACTTAAAATTTAGTATAGAACCATGCATGTCAGAAGCATCTTGCTCAAATTTGCTGGAGATCTCTGGTACTACATTTGAGGGAAAAGTGTCACAAAATGGCTTCCAGGTAAGAAAACGAGCCACATGGTGACTGGTGAGAGTGACAGGGCTCTATGGTCCGGTCCGCTCGCTCTGAGTCTTAGCGCAACCTGGCTGGCCTCCAGGGACACACACGCAGACCAGCAGGGGCAGCCTTAATCCTCTGCTTCTGGAAACATATGTCAAGAAAAGCATAGGGCATGTTCAAAGTCTCAGCTGCAAGTTTGTTGACTGTGTTCACTTGTAATGTTATCAGACTTGGGTGAAACTTATCTATCTGTCTGAAGGGTAACTGGTTAAATAAGTGAAACCATTTACAAAGACCTAAAACCTAAAAAAAAAAAAAAATGTGAATGAGGGTTTTCAAAATTAAACAGGGGTGTTCTTTTTCCAAAAGGTCTTCTTCTTCCCTATGGATTCAAAATGTTAGATAAGAAATTGGAAGAGGCTCTCAGTGGGGGAGGGGGCATGTGAAGATCGTACCATTGACTTCGGTCCTAACCCTCATCACTGCAGTCGGGATCTTAGAACAGCCTCAGAGGCTTAGCTGGAGAACACATCTTAGGTGGAAATCCATTCACGATCTGTCACATTTTGGCGCACAGTTGAGGCTGGACAGGGAGCTCACTAGGATAGCACTTGCTTCACTTGTGAGCATTGGGCTCAGTCCCCATGCAGTCGAAGATGGAGCAGAGACAAAGCATTAACTCTAGTTTTATTAAATAAAATAAAAAAAAAAAAGAAAAAGAAAAAGAAAAAGGGTCTCAGTCAGGTTCACACATGAACTCTTTAGTGTGTGTGTGTGTGTGTGTGTGTGTGTGTGTGTGTGTGTGTGTGTG
>NW_026592890.1:24825978-24843412 GCF_907164565.1 Psammomys obesus | reverse complement strand
TGTGTGTGTGTGTGTGTGTGTGTGTGTGTGTGTGTGTGTGTGTGTGTTAAGGGTTCAGGAAAAAATTTTAAGCTCTTGATTATAAATTTTAGAAATCTTTTGCTTATTTAAGACTTTGTAAATTGTTGTAATTTGTTATTTAGTAATTTTGTGAACTATATATCAACTTCCATAAGTTGCAGCACTGAAACATACAGAACTTGTTGATGCCAAGAATCATGAAGTTCCATCTATAGAATTTGGGTTCTGTCATAGTTGCTGATCACTGCATAAATGAAACCACTTACAAGCTTTAGCCATTGCGCATCATTCATGCTGGCACATGTTTGGGAAGGGCTCTGCTCGGTGCTTCTGGCTTGGGGGTGTCCCATGCAGCAAGAGTCAGGCATCTGACTCTTTATTTGAGACAGGTCTCTTCACATGTCTCTCTGGCTTGGACTTTCTCAGAACACGGCAGCTTGAAGAGCAAACACCTTGCAGAGTGGCCAGCTTCTACGAATAAAGGTGTCGGTGAAGGAGGAAGCTGAATGACTGTCTGTGGCCCTGCCAGGGGCTACAGCAAGATATATGAGTTGTAAGCTCAGCAGGGCTCAAGGGTGCTGCCTATATGATTTGTGGGGCTCAGTAAAAATGAGGTGAGGGGTCTCGTTCAAAACGAATTAAGGCTTTCAAGAAAGTGATAGCAGAACACAAAGCAAGCTTAGGACCCTTCCCTGTGTGTGGCTCATGGGACTGCACAGGCTGTGAGCGTATGAAATTCACCACAGGGAGCGACCTGACATTGTCTCTTGATGAAGGGTGTCAAGGCCACATTCTCAAAAAGCTAGACTCAGAGATGGCCATTAATAATGGAGGAGAAAAACAGTTACTAAATCAGGAGCAAGGGTATAGCTCACATATTGGTGAAGGAGTGCTTGCTTTTAGATAAAGCACTGCAAAAAAAATTCATGTTTTATATATTAGGGTAAAAATTTTGTCTTCAATTTTATAGATTAAATTGCTAAACTCCCATGAGGCCTTAAGGCAGCAAGGAGCTAATCCAGTATGACTGGCTTCTTTACAAGAAAAGCAAGAGCTTCTAGAAGTCCACACAGAGGAAAAGCAGGGCAGTAGGGAAGCTATCTGTAAGCCAACTATAATGGCCTACTGACACCTTTATCCCAGGGCTTTGAGGACAAGTTTTCTCTGTTAAAGCCACCTAGCCAGTGGGATCCTCCCAGAAGCCCTGGCAGACTAATGCATGTCTTAGGGTTATCAGTGCTGAGAGGAGACCAAAGCAACTTAAGGACGAAAGAGTTTATTTGGCTCACACTTCCACATCACTGTCACTGTTCATCACTGAAGGAAGTCAGGACAGGAATTCAAAAACGGCAGGAACCTGGAGGCAGGAACTGAGGGCAGAGGCCGTGGAGGCGTGTTGCTTACTGGATTGTTCCGTATGGCTTGCTCGGCTTGCTTTCTTATAGAACTCAGGCCAATTCTCCGGTGTGTCAAGGCCACTTTCTAAGGTATATGTTTGTACACTGTTCCGACTAGTTTTATGTAAATTGACACAAGCCACAAGCTAAAGTAATCCGAGAAGATGGAGCCTCATTTGAAAAACAAAAATGCTCCATAAGATCAAGCTGTAGGCAACTGTGTAGGACATTTTTTTTTTTTTTTTTTGGATTAGTGATTGATAAGAGAGGAACCAGCACACGGTGGGTGATGCCATCCCTGGGCTGGTGAGCCATGGCTCACCATCCCATGGCTGAGCAAGCCATGGGGAGCAAGTCAGTAAGCAGCTTCCCTCCATGGTCTCTACGTCAGTTCCTGCCTCCAAGTTCTGCCCTGTTTGAGTTCCTGTCCTGACTTCCTTTGATGTTGAATAGCAATGTGGAAGTATAAGCCGAATAAATGCTTTACTCCCCAACTTGCTTTTTGGTCCTGGTGTTTCATCAGAGCAGTAATAACCCTAAGACACAGGGCATGCCTCTGACAGCATTCAGGAAGTGACGGAAGGAGCATCAGACCAAGGTCATCCCCATTGGCTACATAAAGAGTTTAAGGCCAGCCTGGACTAGAAGGGGGAGGGGCAAGGGCATTAGTTTCTGGGAATGACAACATGGCTAAAGATTAAAAACAGACAACTCTCTACTGTGGCCCAGGAGAGAGACGATTTTGGAAACCACAGTTTCAGTCCTCTGGGCCTTCCTTCTGGTAGCCATCCCTTGTTGCTGGAGAGCTGGTTGGCTTATTTCTCCTTCCTGTGTTTCTTAATCTTTTCTTCCCCCTGGGGCTGTTGTAAACAAACACACGTGGAGGGATTTTTATACGAGTGCATCGATGAGACCAACAACTGTTATGCAAGTTTGTTTATAAAAGTTCAATGTCTTTATTTTTATTTTATGTATGTGAGAGTTTTGCCTGCTTCTAGTAAGTGCACCTTGCGTGTTCCTGGTGTTCATAGTGTCCAGAAGGCAGCTTCAGCTTGCCACCAATGTTGAGTTACAGATGATTGAGCTGCCATGTAGATGTTATAAATTGGACTTGGGTCAGCCATTGCTCTTATATGCTGAGGCATTGCCCCAGCCCAAAGTTTTACAATTTTAATGTTTTGGTTTTTCTTATTCTTAGTTGATATGCCCTCTGCTATATTTATTTCTTTTGTGTTTTCCCTTTGTATTTGATAAAACAGAAGTCCAAGATTACAGATTGCTAGAGGAACCCATTATTCAAACACAAGTAGAATAGGCACAAAAAGTTCAAAAAACTTCTTGAACTTGAATGGCCTTAGAGCTGTCTCAGCTTTGACAGTGAGTTGACTTGGGCGATACGTGCCCATTTGGATCTGCAATGGGTATATATCAGTGTTTAAAGGGTATTGTTAACTACCATATCTCACTGGCTCTTCCATATTAGGATAGTTCTCACGGTTGACGATGTGAATGAGATCTCTGAAAGAATAGACTATTGTGTTTACTTCCGTGCCAGTTCTGTATATCCTATCATTCTGTACAACCTTTAGCAGATGTCTGTATTTATTAGACATATTAGAAAGTAAATCATTTGCCAAACAGAAGCACCAGGGTTCCTGTACAGACTTGGTATGCCATTGCAACTATTCTACTCTACTCTACTCTACTCTACTCTACTCTACTCTACTCTACTCTACTCTACTCTACTCTACTCTACTCTGTTCTATTCTATTCTATTCTATTCTATTCTATTCTATTCTATTCTATTCTATTCTATTCTATTCTATTCTATTCTATTCTATGAAACTATTATATTAAGCATAATTTTAGGGGGTTAAAGATGTCTCAGCAGGTAAAGGTTTTTGTCAAACAAGCCTCGTGACCCAAGTTTGATCCCTGGGACTTCCTTAAAAATGGAAGGAGAAGACCAATTTCATAGTACTCTGATTTCCACACATGTACATGATGCACACACACATGCAAAAACACACACAATTAAAAAGATAGTAGTTTATAATGGGTTTATAGAATACCAAATATCCTAGTGTGCTTTCTGTTGCTGTGGTAACTACTAAAAAAACTTGGGTAGGGAAGGGTTTATTCCGCTTACATTTTTTGATTACAGTTTATCACCAAGGGAAGGCAAGACAGAAACTCAACCAGGACAGAACTATAGCAGGAACCAGGAGGCAGGAACTGAAGCAGAGACCATGGAGGGATGTTGCTTATTGGCTTGTTTGGTCTAGCTTGCTCAGTTTGCTTTCTTATACAATCCAGGACCACTACCTACTAGGGCCACTAGTGGGGGTGGGCAGTACCTACAGTTGGGCTGGAGCATCCCACATCTATCATTAATCAAGAAAATCCACCCCGACAGTCTATCAGCCAATTTGATGGATGCATTTTCTCATCTGCAGAGTCTTCTTCACAATTAACTCAAACTTTGATCAAGGTGACAAAGAAACTAAGTAGCACACCACACTTTGTTTATTTGGCCATTGGATTAAGTTTCTTCTTGTGTCCCTGGTGTCCCTGACTCTCTGTAGCCCTGTGCTCATGGACATGGTCCTTAGGCATTATCACTTGCTCTACATGCAGTGTTTCATTTTTACTTTCATGAAAATTATGGTTCATATAATTTATGTAAACTTGCTAAATGTGGGGACTTTTTCCTTGCACACTCAACTTGAGGGACATTAGAGTAATGTCTCTTCCACCACACACTTTCCTTTTTCTTTCTTTTCTAAAATTTGTTTTCTTGTGTTCATCTGTTTGTTGGAGTAGGTTCTCACTGTGTAGCCCAGGCTAGTCTGGAACTCATGTATTTCAGGGTGGCCTTGAACTTACATCAGTCTGCCTGCCTCAGAATCCTGAGTGCTTGAATGACACCCACATCTACCTGGCTCTTCGTTTCTTTGACTCCTGGTATTGGATATTCTCTTCATATAGTACGCACATCTTCATCTTCACTTTCTGAATTTGCTGAAGTAAAAGTGTTTTTCTCTGTGTATGTGGTTGTTGTTGTTTTTGTTTTTTATGGTGCTGAGGATCAAACCTACGGTCTAATACATGTTAAACAAGCACTCTGTCCCTGAGCTACACTCTAATCCCTAAGGGAAATGTTCTAATGAAACAGATAATTGAAAGGACTCTCCTAGGAAACTATATCAACATGAAGTCTGGTAAGTAATTTTAAGAAATTATGGTGAACTAAGAGACTTAGGCTTATGACAGTTTCCTTCCTTCCTTCCTTCCTTCCTTCCTTCCTTCCTTCCTTCCTTCCTTCCTTCCTTCTTTCCTTCCTTCCTCCCTCCCTCCCTCCCTCCCTCTCTCCCTCCCTCCCTTCCTTCCTTCTCTTTCTCATTCTTTCTCTCAACAGAGTTTCTCACTGTTACCCTGTCTGTCCTGGAACTCACTCTGTAAACCAGGCTGGCCTCAAACTCATAGAAATCCACCTGCCTCTGCCTCCCAAGTGCTAGGATTAAAGGCATGTATCACCACTGCCTGGTGAATTTTTATTCCTACTAAAATACTTAGGTATTTACTTCTATAGGTGTCATGTAAATGAAATATCAATTTAAGTTTCCCTGTGGTTGCAGCTAGTGAGATGTTTGCAGACTTTATCAGGGCAGAATTGTCATTCCCATCCAGGTCTTTCCTCAGGTTGCCAGGTGGAGCACACGGGGGCCAGGAACCTCTGTCTATGCTATTTTGCACTTCCCTTTCCAGGAGCCCAATGCCTCCTCTTGTTTGAATCCATATACTGTTTGGCTCCACTTGTACACCTCTGGCCTCTAACTATAGTAGACAGGGCTTTGAACTCAGCACCTATACCTCAGAGCTCATGGTTGTCCTGCTTACCCACCTGAAAAGGCAGAAGAGCAAACCAGTACTGTGCTCATTTGTAATTTCACAGCTCAGTTACATGTAAATGTATTTGTAACGAGGTAGATTATTCTGTGGGTGTAACTCATGGTTACATAGGATTGAGTTTAGAATTTAAAAATTAGAATTAAAAATTAAAAAAAAACATGTGTATGTATACATATATACATGTACACACACACACACACACACACACACACACATATACAGAATCAAATTTCATGAAACACCATGACCAAATCAGCTTGGGGAGGTAAGGGTTTATTTGACCTATACTTCTACAGAACTGTTCCTCATTGAAGGAAGTCAGGACAGGAGCTCAAAGAGGGCAGGAACATGGAGGCAGGAGCTGAGGCAGAGGCCATGGAGGATGCTACTTACTGGTTCGCTTCCCATGGCTCGCTCAGCTGCTTTCTTTCTTTTTTTTAATTCTTTATTAATTATACTTTATTCCCTTTGTATCCCCCCTGTGATTTCCTCCCTCCTCCCATCCCAATCCCTCCCTTCCTCCACCCTCTGCATGCATGCCCCTCCCCAAGTCCACTGATAGGGGAGGTCTTCTTTTCCTTCCTTCCTTCCTTCTGATCCTAGTCAGTTAGGTCTCATCAGGAGTGGCTGCATTGTCTTCTTCTGTGGCCTGGTAATGCTGCTTCCCCCTCAAGGGGAGGTGATCAAAGAGCAGGGCAATCAGTTCATGTCAGAGACAGTCCCTGTTCCCATTACAATGGAACCCACTTGGATACTGAACTGCCATGGGCTACATCTGTGCAGGGGTCTTAGGTTATCTCCATGCATGCTTCTTGGTTGGAGTATCTGTCTCAGGAAAGACCCCCGTGCTCAGATTTTTTGGTTCTGTTGCTCTCCTTGTGGAGTTCCTGTCCTCTCCAGATCTTGCTGTTTCCCACTTCTTTCATAAGATTCCCTGCACTTTGCCCAAAGGTTGCCCATAAGTCTCAGCATCTGCATTGATAATCTGCAGGGCAGAGCCTTTCAGAGGTCCTCTGTGGCAGGCTCCTGACTTATTTCCTCTTTTCACCTTCTTCTGATGTCCATCCTCTTTGCCTTTCTGGATAGGGATTGAGCATTTTAGCAAGAGCCCTCCCTCTTGATTAGTTTCTTTAGGTGTACAGATTTTAGTAGGTTTATCCTATATTATTTGTCTATATGAGTGAGTATATACCGTGTGTGTCTTTCTGCTTCTGGGATAGCTCACTCAGGATGATCTTTTCATCCTGAATAGTGCTTCCTCAAATTCCAGCTATACCACTCCTGAGCATATACCCAAAAGAGGCTCAAGTACACAATAAGGATATTTGCTCAACCATGTTTATAGCAGCCTTATTTGTAATAGCCAGAAGCTGGAAACAGCCCAGATGCCCCTCAGTGGAGGAATGGATACAGAAATTGTGGTACATCTACACAATGGAATATTACTCAGCAATAAAAAACAAGGAAATCATGAAATTTGCAGATAAATGGTGGGATCAGCCAGCTTTCTTATAACACCCAGGAGCAACAGCCCAGCGGTGGCCCCACCTGCAAGGGGCTGGGCCCTCCCCCATCAAGCACTGAGTACTAAGGTGTCTTGCAGGCTTTCCTACATCTGGATGCCTCGGAGGCAGTTCCTTAACTAAGGTTCCCTCCTCTCAGGTGACCTTCACTTGTGTCAAGTTGACATAAAACTAGGCAGCACAGTGTAGTTTTGTGTAGGTATGTATGTAGGTACCACATAATTTATGCATCAAACACAACTAACCTGAAAGGTCAGAGGCCAACACCATTCCTGCCCATGACAGGACACCTGTTGGCTCTGCCAAACGATACAACACCTCCTTGAGTTTTAATTTGTAAACACGAAATGCTAATAGTCAACCTACCTCAAACTTACTAAGTGGTTTTGTGCTGATACATCTTTCCTGCTTAATGTCCTTTCTCCAATGCCACAATTTAGGACATGAAAATTGACCAAAGTCTGCACTTGCCTGTTTCATGCTTGGTAGCTGCTACTCCCAATTGTGTAGTTAGGAGAACAGGAGAAACATTCCTTCTTGAAGTTACATCTAACTGTTGGGGTTCTTGGCAAGCTGGAAAAAGATTGTTTTGACGAATTGGAATGAGCATGTTTGTAGCCTCCAAATTGTTGGAGAATCCTGTGCTGCTGGCTAAAATTATGTCTAAAGGGCTCAAGACAGACCCAGAGTGGCTTCTATTTGTTAGTCCAACACGGAGAGTTAATGGCACTTTTAACGACATACAATGGAAGTGAACCTCTGAATATTTATTGAAATTTTATTTAATCATACTCGTGTTCTTCATGTAAATACAATGAGGCCTTATCAAAGCAGAAATGTCGTATCTATGAAAATCATAGAAATGGATGTTTAGTAGGCATGAGCAATACTCAGGAAAAAATAAACAGGAAAGCCTTCATTCATTAGAATACCATAATGGCTAATGCTGGCTTCAGTCTGACACACCTGGAAAGAAGGACTGACGGCATGCTCTCACTTGGTGCCGAGTGGCCGGAAGACGGTAACTTACGGTTACCGTCTCTGAATGGCCATGACAGCATGGCACCATCATGTTCTCCAACATTTACATGCGGTCTTAATGCTTAGTTGTTGCTGTTGTTGTTCATCTGATTTCCCTTGACCAGCCTCATCACTGTGTGTGCCCAAAGCCCTGTGTGGACGCTTACTGAGTGGTGTTTAGACTGATGAATTATTCATTTAATATTCTTTCCTTTGTGTCACATTTTAGGACAATTTAATTTTTCTAGAAGATCATGTGTGCCACAGTCCAAATTCTAACTCAGCATGCACAGCTGCATTCTCTACTACACCTTGTAAAGAGATTTAAAAAGCCCCATTGAAGAACACTAGTTGGCATGTTGTTTCACTGGCTTTGGTCTTCCGGGAGATAGAGCTGAAGGTTTTAGTCAACAAATCACTCATGGTTGCAGTAGCCATTAAAATATGTTTGTATGGCGTTGCTTATCAAGTAAATTATTGTTTAAATGCAATATTTTTATTCCTTCAAGTGTGATGTCCTCAAATATATGAGCATTTGTCATACAATAAGGACATTTGGCATATGTAAAAAGGGCCACCAGTAGACGCTTTTTTATTCTTGTGAATGCATTGGCAGTTTAATCCTGTAGCTTGTCAAGCAGGCCTTCCAGTGTGTTACCTGTGAAATGCAAAAAGGAAATTAACCACCCAACAAACGAAACCGTGCTCTGGTTCCCCTGCTTAGTCTTCTTCCTTTCTTTTAAATCGAAACAGAGCCCTGCTAATGTAGCATAAGCTGTATATTCCAGGCTGGCTTCAAACTTCCGATCTTCAAGGCTCAGCCTCTGGAACTCTGGGGAGGGGAGTGTGGGGGTGGGTGGGGCGTAGCAGTGTGTCACCATGCCTGCCCTCAGCATTTTCTTTATGAGTTATCCTAAGCCACTGGCTACCCTGTGCACTCTGTCAACCTCCAAGAAAAGCTACCTCTATAAGAAAATGCCAGGCATAACTAATGCTCCTTCCTTCATAATAATTGTCCTAGTTTGCTTCTTTGTTGCTGTGACAAAATACTAAGAAGAACTTGGGAGAGGAGAGGGTTTATTTGGGTCACAGCTTATGTGCCATCATGGAGGAAAGCCAGGGAAGGAGCTGGAGATAGGAACAGAAGGGGATACCGTGGAGGCACACTGCTCACTGGCTTGCTCGCAGTGTATCGTACTCGGCTACGTGTATCACACAGCCCAGGCCCACCTGTGTAGGGAGGTACCGCCCACAGTGGACCAGGCATCAACACCAGCCAAGAAAATGGCCCACAGGCATGCCGTCAGTCCTTTTTCCAGATGTGTCAGACTGAACACCGGGATTAGCCGTTACGGTATTCTCATGAATGAAGGCTTTCCTGTTAATTTTTCCTGAGCGTTGCTCATGCCTATGAAACATCCATTTCTATGATTTTCATCAAGTACAATTGATTTTAATCACTGGGGCCAATCATCTACAAAGATGGCTGTGAACAAGTCTTCTTCCCCTCTCTGTGCTTGCCCCTCTTCCCTCAGTGGCTAGACTCTATTGCCTTTTCTATTATCTGAGTTGGCTTTGCGACTTATTTTGACTGATAGAATGCAGTGAAATTTGGACAACTGACTAGGTTTTACTTGAAAGGTATAGCTCCCATTATTGCCCTCCTCAAAGACGGCCAGCATGAGGAAAATCTGACCATCCTGCCTAGGAGGCCTGTGAAAGACACTAATCTTAGATGGCCTATAGATGAAAAGACACCGTGAGCCTGAAAGCGTTACAGAAGGACCAGGAGGGAGACAGGTGGATAGCGGTAAGGTGACCAAAACAGGTTGTGCTCGCTTGCATGGTAGAAAGAACCAAGGAATGAGATGCGGGAGTGTTTCCATGGTGATTTTGGTTGGCTTTTGAGGGTTTTTTTTTTTTTTTTTACTTGCCTGGCTTGGGTATTTATCACGGTTGAGGCTGCCAGTGTTGGCTGATGTAGTGACTGGCAGAGTGATGGTCATAATTGCCTTGGACAGTTGCTACCTTTGGCTCTCTTTCATGGGACCCACTGACTAAGCAAGCAGTGGCTCCGTGTCTACACACTTGTCTTGCAAAAGCCCCATTGCAACAACTGCCTTGAGCAATGTTATGGGCTAAATCCTGCTTCCCTGGCACTGCAGAATGTGGCCTTGACTGGAAATACGGTTACTGCAGACGCATTTACCTAAATCGGAGTCAGGAGAGAGCATGCCTGGCTCTGATCCAAAATGGCAAACAATTCTATGAAAAGAGGAAATCTGGACACAGACACAGAGGCACACAGAGACTATCATGAGAAGGTAGAAGCAGAGACCAGGTGATGCAGAAGTGAAGACGTAACACGATTGTCAAGCCTTGGGAGAGGTAGAGACAGGTTCTCCTCTAGGGAGAAACAAGTACTTTCAGCCATCATAAGGATGAGGCCACCAACTTCAGGTTTCAAGACACTCAGTCTGCTGCTCTTGGCTCCTGCAGCACGGAAGGCTCAGTCAGTCGCACAGCTCCCTTCCTCTCCTTTCATGTCATCCTGCAGATCTAGGTGGACTTGTACTCTGGATGAGGGTGCTGCCAGAGGGTATCACATCTTAATCTACTTAAAATTAAAGTTCTCATTGCTTCAGAAAGTTGTGCGAAAAGCAACTAACTTATTGGCTATTGGAGGCTTAAGACAAGGAGATAATACCTGAAACTTGAACCTCTTCAATACTCTTGAAATTATACCAGGCATATTGTTTCTTCTACCATCTTTGAGACCCTCCTACAAAAAATATGTCTACACTATTCCAGAGTTTCCTCAACATTATCACTTACTTGTTTTTCTCGAGAAACATGCTTTAACCCAACTATGTTAGGCTTGGCACTTGTTAATCCCAATATAACCATTTGCATGATTTGGGGTGCCATAATTGTTGCAAACTGGTATTAGAATCTTAAAAGTGGCATATCTTACCCAGAAATCTTTGATACTTTATAATAACAATAATATTGTCTGCATTATGCAGTAATAATGGAAATTACATTTGCAAAATAGTTCATGCAAATGGGACATTCTGAAATGCAAGAAAAAGGCAATGCATAACGGGAGAGAAAAATGTGTTTTAGTCACTGCATTTTGGTTGGCTGTGCTCTCAGGTCGAGAGGCAGAAAAGAGTCTGTGGGCAGCTCCATGCCACACTACCTGAGGGCTGAGTGGCAAAGACTAGCCTGTATGGCTCTCATCAGAGTGGGGACTCGCAGACTCTGCGGTCAAAGGTGAGGGTGTCATCATAGTTGGCATACTCTTTGCTCTTTAGACGAGATTTTCATCAAGTGAATACAGTCTGGATTTCCAAATCAAGCATGTATTTGCTTTAATTTAGCTTTATTTGGTTCTCTTCTGGTTGCTCATAATTTCTGATTGATAATTTATTTAAAATATGTCTGGGGGGGATGGAGAGATGGCCCAGCAGTTAAGAGCGCTTGCTGCTCTTGCAGAGGACTCGGGTTTGGTTTCCAGCCGCCATTTAGCAGTACACAACCATCTGTAACTCCAGTTCCAGGGTTCTAGTGCCCTCTTCTGACCTCTGTGGGCACCAAGCATATGGTGCACATACATGCTTGCAGGCAAAACATCCATACACATATAAATACAATATTAAAATGTGTCTGGATAATACATGATATACCCCTTTGTATCTTTACCAGTAGTTTTTATTAAGTTAATGAACACTATCCTTATTCCCACTCACTTTCTCCTGACTTCCTTGTTTGTTCTGTTGTTTTTTTTTGTGTGTGTGTGTGTTTCCTCATGTTTGCTAAGCAATCCACTCTATTGTGCTACATCCCAACCCCACCCTGTCCTTTTCATACTTTAATGTAGTTATGTTATTCATCATATTCAAACTCACAGAAAATCATGGTGAAAATAAGTCTGTAAGGAACCTAAGAAATTCTTGGCTGTGTGACTCAATATAACACATGGTACTCTTTGAATTTTGGGTGTATTCTGTACCAATTAGGACATTTTGTGAAATTTTGATTAAATATTTCTTTTGACAGCTTAATTACCCTTAATCCTGGAGGATTCTGCCTAAAACTGCCAAGATTCAACAAAGCTATAAGAGTGCCAAGGAACTGAGGTTTAAAAAGGAATGAGTTAATTCCCCGGGGCCCAAGTCATAAGAATTAATTTAGTTTGGCCCGTATTTCCATGGAGCCTATCTTTGTTCGGTTACTTTCATGAAGAAAAATGTTGGTTTTCACCTTCCCCATTTGTTTTTAAGTCACTGACCCATTGCTTATTTATAGATGTTGACTCTCCTAAGGCCTACTGGTTTTTGGTTCTAGGAGATCCAAGCAAGAGTGCCAAGCAAGACTCAGGCCATCAGGCAAAGCCCACTGTCTTGTAGCAATTATATGTCATGTCTCTGCACCTTCTCTTCCATGCAACTCTGAAATCACTCAAGGAATTCCTCCAAGGCCATGAGATTCTCATATTCTAACACCATCTGGAAAACTTACCAAGCAGACAGCACTAAGAGGAGGGGGTGGGCAAGATTGATACTGTCCATCCATGTTTATAAACCAGCAAACAGAGTCTTGCTTCTGAAGCTTCTGGCCAGCAGCTTCCTGGGGTTGAGGTGACTGGGACTCCAGTCTTTGTTCCTTTGGATGTTTCCCTCGATCCCAGAATTCATTGTGTCTGGTGCTATCAGACTTCCTTTGTGTGGCGAAATGACCCATTTTGAAAAGTACTCTGAAAATTCAATGGTACTGATTCAAGCACCTCACTGACCCACGTTCACCCCAAAACTTCTTGGAACACTGAGTCACTCTTTCCTTTTGTGACTTACTGGAAAGGTGATTTTTTTTTTTAATGGTCAAGAATACACGGTGAGCTGAAGAGATGGCTCAATTGGTAAAGCGCCTGCCACGCAAGCATGACAATCTGAGTTTAGATACCCAGCACCCATATAAACACTGGGCATGGTGGCCTCTGTAACCAGGTGCTGGGTGAGGGGCACCTGGGATAGAGATAGGGTGATTCCCAAAGCTCATTGGCCAGCCAGCCTGGGCTCAACAGAAGACTCCATCCTGAAAAATAATAAGATAGAGAAAAAATATAATAAGGTGAAGAGACACCTGATGTTGACCTCTAGCTTCTACACAGTCTAGCTTGCACACACACACACACACACACACACACACACACACACACACACACACACAAAACCACAGGTTATGACACACAGACTGTTTATATTTCACTACTGCCTTTCCAGCTGTGGGATTGGAGGAGGTTACTCATTGGGTCTGTTTTCACAAGTGGTAATTAATGTCACTGTCTAGTCAGTGTTCTATTGCTGTGAAAAGACACCATGACCAAGGCAACTCTTATAAAATAAGTTATCTATCTGGGCCTTACAGGTTTCTGAGGTTTAGTTCACTCTTATGGCAGCATGCAAACGACATGGCACTGGAGAGGTAGTTCAGAGTTCTACATCAAGAGTGGCTGGCAGAAGGGAGGGACTCTGGAACCTGGCTTGGGCTTTTGAACCCTCCAAGCCCACCCCCCCAGTGACACACTTCCTCCAACAAGGCCGTCTCAAGTAGTGCCACTTTCTGATCATCGACCATTCAAATATATGAGTCTCTGGGGCCATTTTCATTCCACCCAACATAGTCTCTAACAGAACTACCCTTTCCTAGCAGTGATGTATAATTAATGGACATTGCAAAGGGAAGTATTTAGCTTTGGATCAGGCATGTATTAGTAATGGTACTTTTATTTTATTTTATTTTATTTTATTTTTTTGTGGTGCTGGGCATTGACACTAGAGGCGTCATGCTAGGAAAGTGCTTGGCCACAGAGCCACAGCACACCCTGCCTTATGTCCTTTGGGATGTACTGCGGTTCCTATTATTCCAAGACATTTTGTGCAAAGCCAGCAGAAAGGAGCCGACTCTCACAGCCTGACTAACTACAGAAATAATCTCTCCCGTCCTGTCGTCTTCCTTTAGTCCATCATACCTAGGAAGTAAACCTCATTAAATAAACAGATGTTTCATGGTTTGTTCTTTGCTTTAGAACATTACCCTGGGATGTACTTTTAAAAAGAAAGGGAAAAAACATAGAATAATGATTCTAATACTCGGAAACCCCAAAATCTCTTTCTTAGGCTTCAAATCCTAGCGATGCCTCCATGGTATGATGCTTGTGAGAGTGACCGTGCAGGCAGGGCTTCTCTGCCATTCCCTCTGTGTGACTGCCACAGGGCTTAACTGGGCTCCTTGGAGTGGCGTGCAGGTTGAAGGGAAAGGCTGTAGGGCATGGCACTCTGCGATGAATGTGCCCTGGCTTTTCCTACTTAGGCATCTGCTGGCACTGGGCAGAAGGCAAGGGGGCTGACTCTGATCCCCCCCCACCCCCGCATTCTGTTGCTTGTATTCATTAACAGTGTGAAGGTAGGTTGGAAATGTGCCAGAAATGACCACTTGGTTATTTGAGTTGAAACACACATCTAAGCATCAACATATAAGAGAAAACATGCAATGGACTGTCTTTTGGGGTAGAAAGGTGGGAGAATCTTGAGAGAACTGAAGGAGGGTGAAGAACATGATCAAAATATATTGTATGAAAAATAGTTAATAACAAATTTAAATGGCTACTTGGAAATGACCTCCAACTCTACAAATTTAAAATTTCCGTTGCCTTTGGGGGTGGGTATGATATGATGATAGGGCACAATGAAATAGGATCTGATAGGATACAATACGCTATGATACGGGGTGGTACAGTGAATGACGGAGTCTGAGAACCTCATTTTATTGCTTTGTTTCAGATTGATGTACTCAAGGCAGATCTGGAAAGTGCAGAATGGAAAGTTTTAGAAAACCTGATTCTGGAGGATGTCCTCGGACAGATTGGCCAGCTCCTCTTTGAGATTCACCTCCACTGGCCTGGCTTTGAGGTCAGTGGCAGCGAGAGCAGTGTGGTGCGGTTTTGGTACAGCCTCCTGAAGGAGTTGGAGCGGAAGGACTTCAGACTTTTCCACACCTATAAAGACTTATCTAAGCCTCAGCTCTTCCTGAAGAAAGACATTTTCAACGCCAGCAGCTGTTATACCCTGAGTTGGGTGAATACGAGATGGAGATAGGATGCAGCCGCGCGCACAACAGGGAGAACTATTTGCAGACAGATGCATCCGTGCTTCCGGTCGCGGAGTCACGCCTCCAGCCTCCACTGGTCTGTTTCCTGCGTGATGCCGCAGCGATCGTGTTATAAGAGTACACGAAGTACACGATCTGTATAAGAGTACACGATCTGTATAAGAGTACACGAAGCCTTGAGCTTGACAATGGACAGCGGCTCGGAGGGACATCTCTCCTGGCCCTGCGCTTTTGCCTTTGACGGAGCGGGGTATGCCCCCTCCGCTCTCACTTGGAGGGTAGGAATACCCTGCTCCTGCCAGTTTCTGGTTGCCTTAGAATCCATTATGTATCTATAGCTCACGAATTTACATTAAAAATGACATTTTATTAATTTATACTTGCACTAGATTGATCAGATTTTTTTAAATGCACTGTTCTTTTTGTAGGTTGGGTCACTCTGCCAGGCAGTGGTGGAGCTTTAATCCCAGCACTGGGGAGGCAGAGGCAGGCCAGCCTAGCCTACAACTACAACAACAACAACAACAACAAAAATGGGTCAGTCGCTTGGCTTTAAACTCGCTTCCCTTAAAGTTTCTCTCACCCAGCCAGTCAAAGCCGTGCTCGGCAGTCTGTGGACTGCAGGCTTTGCTTTCCCAGCCTTTGCTGAGGAGGGGCTTGCTATAGCTTTCTAAGAACTGCGGCTTCTAGTCCCTGGGAACTTAGATCCGTCAAGTTCTGTCAGAACTTCAAGAACTCCGGCTCAAAATTCTTTTCACACAACAACAGCTTCTCCTGTGAAGCTAAAGCACAAAGCGGCATCTGTGTGGTTCTGCTGCTGCTGCCGCGTCAGCCTTCAAACACGGCTTCGGCTCCACAGACTTGCCGCTGCTGTCAGGCTGAGGAGACGGCCCAGTCAGTAAACCGCCTGCCACACAAGCATGAGGGCTTGAGTTTACATCCCCTGCTCCTAAGAGCCAGGTGCCAGCCACGACCCTGTAAGCACTGGGCACGGCATGAGGGTGAGCAGGAGACAGGCTGGGGCCCACTGGCCAGGCTGGCCTAGTTGGATCAGTGAGCTTCCGGTTCAATGAGAGGCCCTGTCTCAAAGGTAAGTTGTAAGCTGGACTTACAACTTATTAAAGGCTCACACCTTTAATTGTGGCACTTGGGAGAAAGAGGCAGGTGGAAGTCTGTGAGTTTGAGACAGGCCTGGACTACTGCATAGTTCCAGGACAGCCAGAGATAGTGAGACCCTATCTAGGGGGAACAGGCCAGGGAAGGGGGTAGGTAGAGAGAGGGAGTAAGTTGGACACAGATAGGGGAAGACAACAATGTCACTGTCTTCTCTCTCTGTGTGTCTCTGTCCCCGTCCTGCTCTCTCTCTCTTCCTAGCCCAGGGTGGTCCTAAACTCATTACTTAATGTCTCAGGCTGGTTTTGACCTTTGATCATTTTGCCTCAGCCCCGGGTTTGACTTCTTTTTCACAAAAGTTTTTTTCTTTGTTTAATTAAGCAGAACAGGTAGGTTCTCTGTGGTTCAAATGATACCCATAATTCTTACATACAGGAAGACTGTCCTGTGAATGATTTCCAAAAGTTTTATGCTAATTAAACAATCTCAAAAGAAACCAAGCTAAGAGATTGGAGACATGTTTTTTTTTGTTTGTTTGTTTGTTTTTTACATACACAGCATGTATGTTCACTGCTCAAGACTTCGTAGGAGGCAGTGGAATCCTGACATTCTGTCCCTTCTCCCAGGCTTCTCCTTCCTGCTTGCTTTCACCCTCAGATATTCCTGGTCTCATTTTCAGCTTTTTGGCTTTGAAAATACCATTTTTCAAATGAGGACCTGACAGATATTAGAATAGAATGATCTTACTAACTTGAGCTAGAAGGAGACCAGGATTCCTGAGTGAGTTGTGATAATTTTAAGACATCTGAGGTTTTGATTCTTAAACTTATGGTTGCTGGGTTGGGCAGGGGGTTGAGAAGATCAGCTGTAATAAGCGTGATCATCAATGGTAGCTCAGTCTCTTTAGTGTGCACAGATGTCCATGAACACAGAAGGTCCATGAACACTCTAACACAGTTTGTACAGTTCGTTTGTATGGTGTCTATGTAGTAAATATTCGTGTACAGCAGTGTATAGAGTGCACTAATTTTAAGTGTCCAGTCTGACCAACCCCTAGATGTATACACGTCTATGGCAAGATTTTTAGGGCAAGATTATATTATATTTATATAATATAATATATTATATTATATATATTATAATTATATAATTATATATTTATAATTATATAATATATAATATATATTATATATAATAATTATATATATAATTATATATTTATATAATATATATTATATTATATTATATTATATTATATTATATTATATTATATTA
>NW_026592890.1:24668042-24825968 GCF_907164565.1 Psammomys obesus | reverse complement strand
TTATATTATATTATATTATATTATATTATATTATATTATATTATATTTTTATAGCAAGATTTTTGGAGACTTAAGGCATTGAAGGTTCCAGACAAGTGATACAGAGCCTTGGCTTCATCATACCGTCCATGACTAAAGTGAGAGTGGATTTACTGTTAAAAAAACAAAAACCAAAAAACAGAACCTCCACCCAGACCCATTTAGCAGGCAGCCTGTGTAATGGTCTTAATATTTATGGTTATTTTTCTTTGTGGATAGTCTAGTATTTACGGTGGATATTCCGATAGTTGCTATGGCTTCCCTGTCTCTAGAACTGATTACGCTTATGTTGGCCAAGGTCTCGGCAGTGTTGTCAATTGGAGCTGGATGAATCCTCAAGTGGGAAGACTTAGCCTGTATCCTGCGCTCTGTAGGAGGCTTAGCAGCACCCCTGGACTCTACCCACTAGAGGGCAGGAGCAACAACCCCACTCTCCCTGTGGTCACACCCAGATGTGTCTACAGTGTCAAATGTGCACTAGGTAGCAATCCATTGGCCATACTCTCGCCTCTAAAGTGGGGAATTTCAATGCTGGCTCTGAAAAGTGGGTCAGGCTGCTGTAGCTCCGGTGTTAGCTTTCAGAGGAGGGGTAACACAAGCGGGTGGTGAGGGACAGCCAAAGCCAGAGCCACCACCTCAGACACAGCACAGACAAAATACATCAGACAAGCAAAGCAACAAAATCAAATGTCATCATCTCGTGGGAGCTTACAGATGTACCAGACACCATATTCATTAGTCATTTCTTTTTCTCTCAACAATCCAGAGTATATGGGTGAAGAAGCTAAGAGATTACAAAGCCTGTGTTCTAATTACCTAGCAAATTGAATGTGACTCTACAGTCCCTGCCACAACCTACAGAGAGCACGCACAGCACAGCAAACATTAGCGTTGCAAATTGGTTACAGTTGGTTTGAGCGTCCAGGTTTGCTTACTTTGGACTTAATTTAGATAAGCCTGGCAAGTGCAGGCTTGGTGAGGAAATACGGGGATCCGATACCTTCTCTGTCAGCGGAAGTTAGGCAGCCAGAAAGGCTTGTGCGGGGGGCCTGGGTGCTGCTCTTGCTCCTGCTTGTCCCATCCTCCCAGACGTAGGAAGGCTATTGACTGAAACTACAGCTTGGCTCTCCAGCGCTGAAAACTCGCTTTTGGTCTACAAATAAATGAACTGAGATACGAGTATCTGTGGCGCACATTCCCTTAATCAACGCTCGCCAGTGCAGTGGTGCATACGTGAAAATACGAATGTAATAACTATCAAGTTACTTCAGAAAGCCTGCACTTTCTGAGGTGGAGGGAACAAGGGGGGGGGTGTCAGAGACTCAGAAATTGTCTTTCAGCAAAACTGGGTGAGGCTCAAAGAAAATCCTCCTCTTCTTGTTTGCTAGACGTGGTTGAAATAGGTGACTGTATAAACAGTCGCCAACTACTTGACAGGTTCAGATGAACTGAGCCTGAGTTTACATGTATCCAAATCTGTTGCTCACATCGGCATTTCTACCTTGGATCTGAGATCTTTCTGTAAACGTGGGCCCCAGGTGTGACTTTTCCTGAGAGTTAAATGCTCGGATTTTGCAAAGCTGAACTAAACCCGCAGAAGCAGGCTGGGCCTGGCTTGCCGGTTTAAACAAGGGCAGCTCTGCCCTCAGCTAGTGTAGCTGTCCTCTGGTGATAAGCCTGAGCTGGCTTGTTAGGCAGGGGGCTGGCTGATGCGACAGGGGTCACTGTGGAAGAGCGAACCCCAGCTGAGAAAGTTGCCCACCCCATCAGCCCGTGGACAAATCTAGTGCATTTTTTTTCATTCATGATGGCTGGGGGAGGGCCAACATGGTGCATGATGACATCCCTGGGCTGGTGGTCCTGGTTCTAGATGAAAACAGGCTGAGCAAGCCATGAGGAGCAAGCTAATAAAGTAGAACTCCTGCATGGCCGTGGCCTCAGTTCCTGCCTCCAGGTTTCCTGCCTGGGCTTTCCCCAGAAATGAAGTGTGAGCAGAGAGCAGTAAGCTGGGGTAAACCCTCTCGTCCCCACATTGCTTTTAAGATAGGCAGTAATTATTTTACACTAGCTGAATCCTGTCACTTAATTATGTTCAGTAGCTCATCCACCTACTCTGAGAGGCACCTGAACTTTTTGAAGCCACCATCCAAAGATCCAGGAAATTCCTAAAACTGTCTCAATTTAGAGGTTATTTTAAAAACTGTCCTTAGGAAAAATTAAATCAAGCAGGCCTAATGCCATACTCTGTGTGCAGAGTGATATGGGGAGATGCTACACTATTAATGTATTAAAAAAGAAAAAGAAATTGTTGGAGCTGAAGGGATGTTAAAAGCGCATGCCCACACCTGCACTCTCACACACATACCACACACATACACATACATAAAAAGATACAAATAAATCTTAAAGAAATGCTTTTTAAAAAACAGGTAGCTACATATTCATCTCACCTAAAGTTTTTTAGTAGCTTGTTTATTAATGGATTATATTTAGCCAAATTTAAGTTCAGATAGATGATTCAGAGGCCCTAGTGTTCACAAGACAATACCCCATCACTGTGAACCAGTAGAAGAGATCTGCTGCACGCACACACTCTCTCTCTCGCTCACACACACATAGACAGACATATTCTTGACAGAATGAAAGGGCTTTACATCATCTTACTTTCTCACAAAATAAAAATATCCTCTGCACAGCTAGAAATTGTACGTGCTAGATTGTAGTTTACTGACTGACTCAGAAATGACTGGTTCTTGGGAATTAATATAAAGAAAGGACAGTGAGGCATAAGGAGAAAGCCTGGGCTGGCTATCCCAGTTCTTAGATGGATGGTCTAATAACTGAATCTTCATTATTACCATACTTATTCAGTTCAATTATTAATTAGCAATTAGCCCTCACTTCCCCAAGGTTAAGACTACAAATGTCTCCAGATTAGGTTCTTTCAGTCAGGAACAAAAGCTGCAAATCCAGTATAACAAACAACAAACGGACAGCTGTGTCCAAATTTAAAGCAACAAGTTAAAAAAAAATAACAACTAATCTAATTTCCAAAAGTATTTTTAATGACAGACAACTTCAATAAGAAATGATGAGATAATTTTATAGGAAAGTTCTATTTGTAAGAACAGTTGAAATCTACACAGAGTAAGTACCTCTTGGGCAGATTCCTAGCAGGCTCCATGGTAGGCGCTGGGCTCCAGGCTGCCGATGTGGCCCTTACTCTCTGGAACGAACAGTCTTGTGGGAGAGACAGACATTATCCAGCAGGGCAGAGACAGAAGAGCCTTCAATGGAATCATGAAGCTGGAGACCTTACCTAGGGCTGGGGGTGGGGCTTCCCCGATTTCATCTCAATCCTTCAGAAATACCTTCTTGTATGCTTAATAACATTACAAATGTAACTAGTTTCGCACTGAGGCTATGGGATACACTTGGACTTTCATTTCTTACATGTGTCCACCCAGGAGTAGCTGTCGATATACCCAATACCCAATCACAAGCCAGACGGGAGAGAAGCTAGCCAGTGTTGAGGTGGGTCCTAAAATAACTGTCAGAAAGCTGCCATTGCTCCTTAATGAGGAAGCTGAGGCATTCTGCACAGGAAGAGACTCTCCTGGAACTTAGAACCATAGTACTAACCACTCTAGCTCCACAGGAAGTTGGGTTTTGCTTACTTGTTCAGGTTTGTATAAGTGTGTTCAAAATATTTCATGGAATAGCTCACTTTCAAATTAACAAATAAAGTTATATGCATTTACTGTGTACAAGACACTTGGGTATAAGTAAAAATAATGGCCTCCATTGTCTCACATTCTTAACTTCTGTTGTTTTGTTTCAGCTGAGAATATTTAAAGTCTACTTTCAGTCATTTTTATGAATATATAATTTTAATCTTCCAAGCCACACTGTCTTAATAAGATGAAATGAGTAAGAAGGCTGTTATGGGATAGTTGTTTTTTGTTTTGTTTTGTTTTTTTTTTTTTTTTTTACCTAGAAAACCTAATTGTCAGCAAAATATAAAAGCCCAAATAGATATTGCGTTTGTCAGATGCAGTTTGGGCCCACCTCTAAAAGTCCCCTTCCCTCCCGGCTGTGTAGCCCAGGGTCCTCTATCTAGAATGACATAAGCAGAAAGAGATTTCTCAAGAGCTAGTAGGTTAGCTGTAGAATCAGGCTTGTAAACAGATATTTTGTATTTGGTTCAGAAAATAAAGTTAACTCACTGAGCAATCAAGTTTTTGTCTCCGTGTGTTTATTGGCATAAATCTTAAATAATTCAAACAATTACAGGAAGGTAGCAGTTAGAGCGAAAACCAAGGTGGGAGAGGCATTATACATTTTCAAGACTGATGTATGAACCAAGGAAAGTTCTCTTTGGGCAGTGGAAGTGCTGGAGGCCTTCTCTAATATAAGGGACTCTGAGAAAGGCTTTAGGAACAGGCTCTCACTAGAGGAAGACATAATCATAAATTGTTTATTGACTTAGTGTGTGCATGCAGACGTGTGTCACAGGGTACGTCTGGAGGGCAGAGGACAACTCTCCTCCCACCATGTGGTGGGTTCAGCATGGGATGGGATAGTGGTCCCCAGGCTCGGCTCTAAGTGCCACTTAGCAGAGGCCGCATGACGAAAGTGAAGATTCTAACCTAAGTCTTAGTCTTAAGATACACATTTTACGTGTGGAGACAGGACAGTAGGGCCAAAGGAGTAAGGGGACCTGAACACTGCCACTAGCTAGCTTAGTTTTAGCTAACAAATCACCATCTTTCTTGATCTGATTTCTTCCTTTAGGTTTGACTTTGATTTTGAAGAGTTTCTTCTTGCTGCAATGTCTGGTTATTTTGACTCCTGTGATTAGGTGTTGGCAATGAGTGGATGAAACCTTGACTGTGTGCCTGCTGGGTCTGGATGTCCTTCCAGACTTCCCCTGAAAGCTAATAGTGCCTCAGCATTGCAGGGAAGAGATCCGAGAGGTGAGTGGGGTTATTAGGGTAGAGCCTTCATGCTTAGAATTGGGGTACTTAAGAAGAGGCCTGGGGAGCATGCTTCTCCTTTCCACTGGGTGAGGGTAGAGCAAGAAGGTGCTGTGTCTGAGGCAGACAGTGGTCCCACCTCAGACACTCGCCTGCAACTGCTGGCTCATGAACATCTTGGCTTCTAACATGGCGAGCAATAAATCTGCTGTTTATGAATTATTCAGCCTAATGCATATTGTTACAGAAGCTTGACTCGACCGAGACACTTGCCAGGAAAGGAAGTTATAGGATATAATATGCTTATGCATTTAAAAAAAAACAGACATGAGGGGAGCTCATTCTGATGGGCGTTCGGGAAGCAGAGGTGCTCTTAGGAGAACTGCCTTCTGGGTCATGTACACTCATGGTTCTAAGACTAGAACTCAGGCCTTATAGGCTGTACTGGGTTATTACTTCTGTTTTCAGACTGTCCCAATAACATGACAGTGTGCTAAACAGAACTATGAATAGCTCTAAAGATTCTTTCATATGCATGCAAGTGTATATGTGTATGTGTATTTGTGTAGAGGGCATAAGTATGGGGCGGGTGTGGCTGAATGCCGAAGAACAAAACCTTGAGACATACAAAACCCACAGAGAGAGTGGGACCTCACGCTAGTCACACCTTAGGACTTCAGGGTATCTGTGATGGGAGAAGCTGCAAGCTGTAGAGATAAACCAGGAGTTGGGGGTGAGGGAGGACTGGATTCTTGGAGGGCAGGACTTCAGTGAAAAAAAAAAAAGTCATAAAACTTCACATCCATCAGCATCACAAAGCTTACCTCGTGCTGCGGCTAAGGGCAAACAGAAGCGTCTCCTGGGAAATAAACTTTAAACTGGTGCAAGGACTGAAGTAGTGGGATTCATCTTAATCACAAATGAACAAAGCTATAAACTGAGGGGTTATAATAACTACTTGTTTTTAGGGGTGATGCCCTCAGGGGGACATGGGAGAAGTAGGAATAAAGTGCTTTGAAGGGACTCTTCACCAACCCAGAAATTCCTCAGGTAAGAAATTCCTCAGAGAACAAGACCCAATTGTAACCAAATGTTACATCCCATAAGGGACTGAATGGTGAACAGTGACGTAGGGTCAACAGAAACAAGACACTCGGGAGTTCCGCCCAGGTACAGGAGGTAACTGAGGAGCACTCCTTCTTGGAGTGCAGTACAGAGAGGGGTGGGACACGGTCCCATCGATCCCAGGCTGACATTGAACCATAGCTGGGGATGGGCAAGACTTCTGATCCTTCTGTAACATTCTAAGGGATGTAGAATATGGGGCTAGAGAGATGCCTGAGCAGGTGAGAGCATTTGCTGCTCTTCCAGAGGACCTGGGTTCAGTTCAAAGCACCCACAGAGCATAGATCACAACTACACATTACATGCATGCACACATGCACACAAACACATGAATAAGGAAAAATATCTTGTATATATATATATATATAATGTGTATATATATATATATAATGTATAATATAAGCTGCTCATGACTGAAGACATAAGACTGTCTAAACCTTACAAAAACAAGAGATTATGGGGGGAGGAGGGAAACAGGCATATAAACACGTGCAAATAGACCTCCCAGAAAAGAAAAACTGTGGCTGAATAGAGAAATTTAATGGAGTAAAGAGGTCAGACATAGCCAAAGATAATTTAAAGTTATCTGGACATATGTCTGATCAACTATCCCAAATGTAACATGGGACAGTATGAGCATCAAAATCCTTATTTGAATTGTTAGGAGCAATTTGGACCTTAGAATATCTTTTAGAAGATGAGACAGTAACACTGGGTACCTGGTCTCTTTTTATAAGGAAAAATGATTCAAGGGCCATACTGTGCAGTATGTTAACCAGCAGGCTAATGTTGCCATTGGGCACTAAAAAAGTGGCTGATTGAGATACATGCTTATACATGTTCAAGGAATCACAAATGCTAGGACATGGAAGCAGCCTAAATGCCCAGTCCAACTGATGAATGAAAATGTGGTTCCCATATACATTATAATTTTATTCAGTTTTAAAGAAAAATAAAATTATGAAATTTGCAGGCAAATAGATGGAGTTGGAAAACATGCTGAGTGAAATAACCCAGACACAGAAAGATAAAACATCACAGGGTTTCACTCTTATGCTGGTCAAAGTGTCGAATCTTCAGATTTGTGTGTTCAGTAACTTTGAACACCCATAGAATCTAGGCAACTAGGAAGGGACTAATGGTGATACGGGAGACATCTTAAGGGAGGGGGGGAGGTAGTAGAACACAGGGCACATAAAGAGGAAATAATGCAGAGGGGGGTTTAAGTGGAGAGGGATGAGAGGGTAGGGCAGGGAGGAGAGGGCGGGTAAAGGGATAACTAACAGTAAGGATGCCTGGAAAATTAGAATCAGCTGTATAGAGAGCCTGAGAAACTGAGAATATCCTAATTAATGTGGAAAGACCCACCCCGAAATGTAGGCAGTACTTTCTAGTATCAGCCCACATATAAAGGGCATTCGCAGAAGGTAGATTATTTGCCTGTTGGTGGTTTGGTCTTGCCTCTTAGTACTGAGTGCGTTTATCCTGTGCTGCTGCTGCTGTGATGATTCCTTTGCTGATACCAAAATCAGTGTTCCCAGGCTTTCATGGGTAACTGAGTACCAGTTGCTCTCCAGAAACCCTTTAGGTTTTGGGTGAGGTTTGGACTGCTGAGCAACCCACCTCAAAGACGAAGCAACTACAGAGTTCTTGGTCTCCAGGGTATGATTCAACTATTGTTACTATTTCAAAATAAGCTGACTCAATAAATAATTTTAACAATATACCCTTTCTACTGGTTCTGTGCCTCTAGAGCAGTGATTCTCAATAAGTAGGTTGCAACTCCTTTCACAGGGGCCACCCAAGACCATTAGAAAACACAGATACTTACATCATGATTTGTAGTAGGGTGGCATGTTTTCCCTCCAGGCCCCAAGCTCTCAGAATGACTCATGAGACTTACACTTTATTTACAAATACCTAGGCCATATGGCTAGGCTCTTATCTGATTAGCTCATAACTTAAAATGACCCATTTATACTAATCTACATTCTGTCTTATGGCTGGTTACCTCTGCTCAGGTACCATGTGTCTGTTCTCACATCTTCCCCAGGCGAATCTCCCACATTGGACTCTATCCCCAAATCCTTTCTGCCTACTGGATGTCCCATCTTCTATTCTATCTTTTCCTATAGGCCATAGCTTTTCTCATTGACAGATGTTGCATCTATACAATACACAAGATATTCTCTCTACAATGATTCATAACAGCAGCAAAAATGCAGTTATGAAATAGTAACAACAAAAATAATTTGTGGTTGGGGGTCACTACACATGAGGAACTGTATTAAAGAGTTGCAGCATTAGGAAGGTTGAGAACCAGTGCTCTAGAGAAATCTGGCTAATATACCTCTTTTTGGTCAGGGTTATTCTGGAGCCTTTAAAAACAGTACAATCATTGCTCTTGATTGCCCAACAAAACTTGATGGTAAGACCCTATTGCTGAAAACACCACACATTTTGGTCACAGGAGATGATGAATTGAAGATAGCACTGACAAAGAAACTTTACCCCTGTTGCTTAGCTTTCATAGTACTGGAAGGTGCTATGTAGGTTGCAGGGGGTGGGGAGAGTCCTCAAGATTTTACTCAGTTGTAACCTCTATGAACTACAATAAAGACCAAGGTGGAAAGATACGCCCATGGAGGCAATAGTGGTGCTGGTGTAATAGGGGTAACCACCCAGTTCCTTCTTGGATTTAAGATCTGCATCACAGGAAATAAATAAATAAATGCTCAGTTCTGTAAATCTTGCCAAGAACTCCTAGTTGGAGAATTCATAGACCTCAGGAGTGCATCTAATGCTATTATTTTGCTAAATGGACACAATATCAAACTGCCTTCTAAATTTATATCTATGCCCATGGAATACTGCAGCCCTCAGACCTCATCAGAGAAGTTTCTTTGTGCAATAAAGGGTGGTTAAGCAGAAATCCACAAGTAGTCAAAGTGCAGAGTGTCAGTGAAGTGCTCAGTTACCATAAGACATCTATATCCCAGCCACCCTGCACGGCTTAGGGACTACCATGGAAGAGAGAGCCTAAGACTGGAGGTTAGGAGGACCAGACCTAAACAGTATTTTCTGGACATGACAGGACCACTGTAATAATGAACTCACAGCACCTGTAGTTGCCTGCACAAAATCAAGCCAATCAACATTCCAGCATGCAGCTCCAGTCCCTGGAGAATCTACTGACATCTAAAGGCATCTGGGGGAAAGAGAGTCAGGTTTTCTAAAAAGGGTGTGGCCCTTAGTAGGTCAACTTTAGTGTGTGGTCTTATAGTCATGAGTATTCAGGCAGCACAAATTTGACTCAGAGTTATTTAAACAAAATGACATAAAGTTGGGTAGAGGAGGTGTCGGATGGTTCTGGACAGAGTGAGGGGAGAAAAGAATTTAAAATTATTTGAAATTCTCAAAAGTATATACACATGTATATACATGTATATATATGTATATATGTGTGTGTGTATATATATATATATATGTATGTATGTATGTATGTATGTATGTATGTACGTACGTACGTATAATGGCTGGGAAAATTAAAAGAACTGAATTTCTTTTAATCAAAACCAATTCTGGGTCCTAAAGAGATGGCTCAGTGTTTAAGAGTGCATATGGTTCTTGCCAAGGATCCAAGTTCGGGTCTCAGTATCTATGACCGGTTATTTACAACTCACTGTAACTTCAGCTCTAGGAGATTTGGGATCCTCGTCCAGCATCTGCACATGTGCACACAAATAAATCTTAAAAAAAAGTTTTTGTGCTGAGGTGCCAGGGTAGAATTCAGTGCCTCAGTGTGCTAAACACATGTTCTTCCACCAAGTTCATTTCCAGTTAAAGAACTGACTTTCAAGTAATATTTATTTTTATAATTAAAAACTATAGAATTTATATAAGATTCAGTTATTAAAAAAATTTAAAGTATGCTTGCAACAACTTGGTGGGTAATTTATGTTGCGTGAATGGTAAAATGCTTTAATGAAAATTTATTTGTCTGATTTGAAACATGTAATCAGTGTAAAACACAATGTTTCAAAGTCTTAGGATACAAAAATAAAATACCAAATTTCAAAATTGAATACATGTTGAGATAAAAATTTATACATATTAAATAAAATGTAAGATTAATTGTCCATTTTACCCAGTGATTAAAAATGTTAAAACTATGTCTGGCTCACATATTTCTATTGGAATATATCATATACACATAATGTTATAACAGAATCTCTTTGTACACAGGTATATAAATTTAAAAGTATATCTACAACACAATTGCTGAACCTGAGGCTCAAGGATCATTGTGGAAAAGGGGCCAGAAAGGTTGTAAAAGCCAGAGAAACAGAGAGTTTGTTGTGAGATTGTGTCTCCTAGGCATGTCAGAAGTTTCACCAACATGACTGCCTAGACATGAGCTGAACAACGAAACCACCAACAGACATGCTTATGTGGAAGAGAGACAATTCATGAGGCCTCAGCCCTAGACAAAGAACAATGGGCAACAAAGGTATGCTGAGGAGAAATGGTCTTCCCCAGGGAAGGGCGGACCAACTGGTCATCCAGTTCTAAATGATCAGCCTTGGGGACATACAAACAGGTAACATTATACAGACTGAGAAGGTTGTATTTATGTCCTTAGGAAACACACATGCGCACGCATGCACAAGCACACACACACATACACACCTGCAGTTAACGAAAAAGGAGGTGATGAATTTGAGAGGGAACAAGGCAGGGTACAGGGAACGGCTTAGAGGGAGGAAAGGGAAGGGATAAATGAAATAATTGTATTATAATCTCGAAAATGAAAATTATTTTTTAAAAGGACATAAATTCTAAAATGTTTAAGCTGGGCATGGTGGCACACACCTTTAATCCCAGAACTTGGGAGGTGGGCCAGCCTGCTTTATACCTACCATCCAACCAACCAACCATCCAACCAGCTAAAAAATGTTTGAGATTTGAGTTAAACCCCTGAGATCTAAAATGCTGGAAGTTGGAGAGCAGGGAGAAAAAAACATTCATGTAAAGGCAGCTAATACTGGTGTATTGTGAAACCGACACAAAGCCATACCTGGTAAGAGGGATTCTTAACTGAGGAACCACCTCTATCAGACTGCCCTGTAGGCGTGTCTGTTGGGCATTTTCTTTGTTGATAATTGAGGTAGGAGGGCAGTGCCATCCTGGGACAGGTGGGCCTGGACTATGGGAGGACAAGGAAAGCAGACGGGCAAGGCAAGGCGAGCAAGCCAGTAAGCAGCTGTGGTTTCTTCTTCCTGCCTTGGTTTCTCCTTGACCAAGGCTAAGATGAAATACGCCTTTTGCTCCCAAGTTGCTTTTGGCTATAGTGTTTATTACAGTGACAGAAGTTCTCTCTTTCACTCACTGTCACTGTAAATGAAGCCATTTCAAGACTTTTGGCTGAAAATCTGTAATCCTCTTTTAAGTTCTGGGTAAAACAATAGTCAGGCTGAGAAAGCTGCTTCCATGATAATTGACTTGTACCACAGAAGGCATTGTGATACAAGCACATGATATATGTACATACATGCACTCAGACACCCATGGGGGCTTTTGGCTATCCAATTTTCGTATCCCAAACAGCCTAAATTTTTAAATGTCTGATATAAATTTGGGATTCTAATTTTGTGGCTCTCCTCCGTAGTGTGCTCTTCCTGGAGGATTATCGGGAAAGCCGGCCAGAGGTTTTACCCTGAGCTAGAGGCAAGAACTCTTCATTTTAAGGAGAACTTCCCAGGGACTGTACATGTGTCTTTATTTTTACTTCAAGTGAATCTTCCGTTAGTTCATTCTGTTTATTTACCCGCCAATCATGTGTTCCACGATGTGAATTTTGATCCCATGCTTGTGACAGGCGCTTCCCTCCCACTAGCGCCTTTTCCGCTGACTCCTTTGCACTTGCCTTCTCTGTATTCTATTATGTTAACTACGTTGTGACTCACGAGGAACGGATGTGCCAGTGACGGATGCTGCCAGTCAAAGTATGGCACAGCATTGCTTTCAACTACAGCCATATCCTGAGACTTTATGTGAACATTTTGTCTCTGATGAAATACGGCAGCTGTGTTCCCTAGTCTCCTGCCGAGATCCACACCGAGGCTTCTGGCGGGGCATTTTACATTCCTTTCTGGCACCTGAGCTCTCCGTGGCTCCCTCAACTATCTGCTATTTTCTTCTGAATCCTAAATCATGGCCAACAACACACTCCAAATGTACACTTCAGTCAGCCGGTCTTCGAGGAGCTTCTGCGATTGCTGCTGGTATTGGGATCTTCTCGGCTGTTCCTCAGAGGTAGGCAGTTTATAAACACTTGAAGGTTGATGGACAGCCCCACACTGTGGTTCTCAAGGGTCACTTCCTGCCGGATTTGGTACATGCCTATAATCCTGGCATGTGCCAGGTAGAGGGAGGAGAACCAATACAAATACATGTTTGGCTACATGGTGCATTTGAGGCCAGCCTGAGTACATGAGACTGTCTCAAAACACACAAAAATTAAAACGTTTTTCCTCAGAGTTTGTTTGACCATACTTCCTGTTCTCTGTCTTAAAATGGGTTCCTTACTTATGGCAAAACAGTCCATCAGTGTTTAAACATTCATTCAGCTGAATCTTTTACCTCCGTTCAACACACCTAACTTTTCGGGAGCAACGCTGTCCTGGGTGTGACAAAAAGCTTGCAGCCAGGAGGAAGCACAGAATGTAAGCGCTTGCAATGAGCAGTAGTGAGCTTTTAGGTTTTCTGTGCTGGAAGGAACCTGCCTGTCTGTAGACCCTGCATGCTTCAAGGGGCTGGCTGTGTCTGATCACGTGATTAGAACAAACCATTACCACAGTAAACCCACTCCTCCCACCTCTACACATCATTTCTTTCTATATGACCATTTACATATGAAGATGGTTTGATTGGTATCCCCACAGACTTAAGACAAAAAGGACACAATGGACATTTCAATAGCACTTTCTACAAAAAGAATACTTTATTCAAAAATAGGATCTTTTCAAAAAGAGAAAACTTTTATGTACAGTAACTTTGTTTAGAAACAGTCAAAAGCATAATAAGAGAAATTGAGATTCCAAAATTATGATTCGTAACATGCAATACTGCTGTTGAAGTCTTTCTCTTACCATACACATTTCAGTAATTCACATTTGTTAAGACAGTGTTAGGGATGACAGAGAAGTTGTGTATGGAATCTTTCCTCCTACAGGCCACCCTTCCTGGAAGACATAGAAATGGCAATGGCTTGGCAGTGCAATGTTCAACATGTGATTTAAAAAGTGGGAAAAATGGTTCCTGCCTCTCAAACCTAAGATCTGGAAAGAAATTTATTTTTTTTTCTAACTTTCAGAAGTTTTACTGTTCGTATTCACAAGCAAAATCAGAGTAATCTTAAAAGACAAAAAGTGACTTCAAGTGGTATTTTGGATTATGCCTTCATGCTCTGGCCAGAGGGAGTTCATTACAATGAGTAGCGATGTGGGAGCAGAGCCCTAGACACCTCGGTTTCTGAGAGTGCGGCCAGGCCCTTACTGACAGTGATTACAAGGAAAACGCAAAGCCTTGGCTGCTCATTGTCTCAACCTTCAGAGAAAACCTCACGTTCTGCTCACCCTGCCCAGGAAGAGACAAGGAGGAAACTGGGGAGGACTGCTTGTTAATTTTACATTGTTTAATAATTAGAGGAATGCTGCAGCCAATGAAGGTCACTATTTACAAGTAAAAATATTCAACACAGGCCATAAAAAATAATGGAACTCGCAAAAGACTAGAACTTGATTCAGTGAAAATCATAGAAACAGTACTTCTGGGTGGTTTCAGCCTTCCTCTATAAATCACACGATATAATTCCTTCCCTCTACTGCCACTTTGGTTGGGTTGCTAAGTACCTGGTACCTTTCTTAGTCATTAGTTACATCACTTCCTGTAGGATCTCATATCCAATAGGCATTTTTTTTTGACCCCAAAATCCTCTTAATGACATCACAGGAATAAATGCAAACTGCCTGCCAACAAAAGCTACTTGTCACATAGTCAATTGTCATTCTTCATATAAATAACATCTATAAGGAACAAAATGAAGTTGCCAATGAACTTATCTGAAGCAAATATACAAAGCTCTTAACAAAAACAGGCCGACTGCAAAAGGCCAAATATAAAAAGATTAGCTATACATCAAACTGTCATCCAACACATTTTAATAATTAAATAGTTAAATATAACACTGGATCAAAAATGATCCCAGACAGTGAAAGGACTAATCCCGCTAATCCCACAATTTAATGAGGCCATCCCAACCACACGTGATGACCTTGGATGTCTCATGGGGATGCCATACTGCGCCTATGCACACTTTGTCATGGGCTTTAAAGCGACTGTAGAGTTTGGTGGTCTTCCAGTCCCAAATGTTTAACTTTCCATTTCCGTCTCCTGAAATCACGTAGCTGCAACAGAATGAAAACCAACCTTAATTATTCATACACCTTAAGCTGGTGAAAAAGTGAAGGGAGCTTATCCCTTTACCGTAAGAAATACTCAGAAGAATCAATGAATGAGGCAGTCTGTGGCTGAACCCCTCCCGCCCCTCCCCCCAGTAAGCTGCCAGTCTAAGAGCTAGAAATCTCTTTGTCACCGAGGAGCCTGGATGTCTCTAGACAGGCAGACTGCACAGGGGAACCAGCATCACATATAGCCAGGGAACATGGTAGGCACGCTGGACTGCAGGAACTTTTACACATCTGTTGCCTCAATATGATTGAACACGTTGAAGACTGAGTCATAGGCAGGCATCTGAGGCCTAATTACCACGCTAAAGATACAAAGACGCAAGGCTATCTGAGTTCTTCAACCTGTGTATCTTTAGCTAAGAGTAGGGAAACGAATAAAAAAATCTCACTAATTGTGACCTAGAAATATCCAAAAAGCTACATTTCAGTTTTCAGTGTAGACGAATCTGTAGACAATATATGAAGCTCCATTCAAATCTGTGATGCAGAGCTCTGGCATCCACTCAGCCATGGGGATGAGAGAGAAAAAAGTCATGTTGTTTTAGACAGGAGTGCGTCAGGTAGGCGGATAAAGGGCACAGCCTAAGTAATATCAGAAAAGAGATTGAGGAAGACCCTACAAAAAAGCAAAATCCAATTTTCTGAACGTGTTCTTGACTTTATGACTGTTCTGTCATTTTGAAGCCACAGTTGTCACGCGACTACAGTCACAGTGACTCGTGGAGCACTGTTATTGGAGTGCTACTCTACACGCCATCATATGCGAGTCTGAAGACTTCAACTTACCTCATGTCCGGTGAGAAGTCCACCTGGCAAGCATAGCCTGCTACCATATGGCCCTTAAAAATTTTCTTCTTATTTAATCTGAATCTGTTCTGTGCTCCAAAAATTAAGATCTGGTTATCCATTGACTGGCATGCTAGCCATTTCCCTGTAAAATGCAAAAATTGGCATATTTTAGAGGAAGCGTGAAACATTTCTTAACGTTTATTTACAAGTGTGATGCGGGTGGGTTCACTGACCAAGCAGCACACTGTGTGACCTAGCGTTACCACATTCAAAAATCTACACAAATGGGCATGAGAACTAACTTCTCAGTGTCAGACAGGATCATAAAACTGCTTTAAAGAATCTTTTATATGTAAATTGCTAAACTGTTCTCATTTTGAAGAGACAGACCAACATTTCCTATTCCCTTGAAAGAAAAGTGCCTATTAAACGATATATTGAGCCTGATTTGTGTTGGAAGGGAAATCATTAAAAAGAAACAACAACAACAACAAAAACCCCCAACTGTCAGAAATCCAAAATGTCAACTATAAATCACCTATTCTTTTATTTTTCCTAAACAAGAGAGTGGGAGGGGTGATTCACACAGGAAACCCAGTAACCACTCCTAATATTGAGAAGGTTTCCTTACACAAGGATGGCGGCACACTGACTCCCCCTAAGTGGAGCGCCCCAGTTCTTGTGAGTCCAGCAATTACTCTGCATCTCGGAGCACGTTCTGTGTGCCAACTCACCATTGGGAGACAAAGTCACCGCAGGCATTGAGTGCATGCTGGGCTCCGCTATGTACTTAAAATCCACAGGGATATCCCTAAAGGTTGAAAAGAGCATACAGATCAGAATGAGTAGTTCACAAAGGCACTTTTAGAAGAATTGCCCAAATGTACCCGTGTAACAGCAACTTGCCTTTTCATTAAACTTCCAGGGTGGCGTGTACTACTAAAAAGCTTTTATTTCAAAAATGACTTTCCATGAAAATTATATTAGTGTCAGAAGTTGTATTTTCTAACTATTGACCTTTGGCCCTTGTATTACTATTCTTTAATGATGAAGTCAGCTTAAAAGGCAGCAACAAGATGCTTCAGCAAGCCTATGAGGAATGCTATTACCTGCCCGCCAACCTTCCCTCATTCCCTCGTGAGCACGTGGAATGTTAAAAAGCCCAGCAGTGAGCAGGACGACAGGCAGGGCTGCAGGGATCGGCGTGTGCTGGTTTTATCTGCCCAGAAATAACGACCCAGGCCACCGAGTTTAAGTGCTTGTAGCAAGCCTATTTACAGTTTACATATAAAGCATTTCCACAGTGTATAGTACAGGACAAAAGGCAAACTACAGAACAGCAAAAACTTCATGATAAAAACGCCTGAATACAAAACAAAACTCAAAAGTTTTCACTTAAATTGAGAACCAGTTATACTAAGTACTGTTTCATTTTCATTATTTTTCATAATAAAAGTTATTTGGTAATTCGGGGAGGAGTTTTGATGCTGCTTCCTACGGGATCCACAGTGTTTGTGTGGAGTATTGTAATCTGATGAAACACTATGAGGCGAAGAACAATTTCAAATTATGGTATGATTCGAGTTTCAATACTTTGCTTAACTGGGAAGTAATTTGCTGAATTAGAAAATAATTATACTTTGCCTCAGGTTCAGATTTCTCTCTTAGGTTATCCAAAACACCTCTAGAAGGAACAAATGACTAGAGGAAAAAGACTTCTGTTGCAGCCAGGGAAGTGACATTTGCCTGCTCCCAGGACTCACATTTCTAAGCGCAGTGAAATGCATCTTTCTAAATGACCCAAGTCTATGAAGGCTCAGTTTTTAAAAAAGATTCATGTTCCCCACCTTCGTATCTGTCACTAGTAGGTACTGAATTTTATAACACGGATTGGAACAAGAGCACTTTCTAAATTAACCAACCATACTGTAGGTTCACATCTTTAGTAGACATAGCAAAAAAGTTCCAGGGTCCTATTTCAGGAAGTCTTAGTATTTGGTAAATAAGCTAGAACAGTGGTCCTCAACCTGTGGATACAACCCCTTCGGGGGCTGAACAGCCCTTCGCGGGGTCACATATCGGATCTCCCGCATATCAGAGATTTATATCATGACTCACAACAGTAACGAAGTTACAGGAATGAAGTAGCAACAAATAATTTTATATTGGGGATCTCTACAATGTGAGGACTTGTATTAAAGGGTCTCATTAGGAAGGCTGAGAACCACTGAGCTAGAACAGGAACTGAATCTGGGCTACCTCTGGAACCTCACTAGTTCTGGCAAAAATGCCTGCTAGGCACAGTGAAACTTCATTAGACCCTGTAACTCAATATAACAGGGTTGGAACCGATTTCAGATAATCTGGTTTGGAAATGAGCTTAGTGAAAGTTAATGAGTCTGTGGCATTTTAAAAACAAAAGGTAACTAGCGATGTTTATCAATTTCTGTAAATTTCCTTTAAAAATATTTCACCAAAATAAACATCTTTGGTTGAAAGAAAAAAATAAAACCCTCAGAGCAACCAACCCCTATGCCTGCTGACAAGCTTTTGGCTGACTCACAGGCCACAGCTGCTGGTATCTGCCATCCCCCCCTTCTCCTGCTCAACTACGCTACCGCCTTGCCTGTACAGCACTGCTGAAGAAAGCCCAGCCTCCCCTGGTTGTTTTAAGTCTTTCTTTTCATGTGTATGGGTGTCATATTTACATGTATGGCTGAACACCGTATGTGTGCTGGGTGACTGTGGAAGTCAGAAGGCATCAGATGCCCCAGAACTGGAGGTGTACAGGGTGTTCTGAGCTGCCACGTGGGTGGTGGGAATGGAACCTGCATCCTCTGGAGTAGCAAGCAGCTGGTTCTTTTCCTTTATCACGGTGCTATGCCACAACGAGGCAGCGGATAGTTAAGTTTGGAAAATCTCCTCCTGTGCAGAGGCCCCAGTGCTGGGAGCGTCCTGCCCCTGGGGAGTCTCTGTGCTCAGGGCTCCCTCCCCCCGTGCTGGCATCAGGGTAACCAGCAGTTACTCTCAGGCAGAGAGATCTGGGGTGATGAGCTGCTTTGCTCTCCACTAAGCAGAAGCGAATTACCTTCTCCCTACAAGTCTCCCCATCTTTCCCTCCCCCACCCCGTGTAGCCACAAACTCAAGTTGTGAAATCAGTGGGACCTGCAGTTTGACTTTTGACATTTTCGTGTCCTATGTAACCTTAGGCAAACCTTAAGCTTTGTTAGCTTCCTTATATGAAAAAAGAAAGAGCCCACCACACATAAGGCTGCTCTGCACATCACGTCAGAGTCCACATAAAATGTTTATCTTGGTGACTGCCGTTTGGACGCACTAGCTCCACCACTGTATCTCCACTAATGACTGGACCAGTACGGACTTCTGATGACTGGGGAGGTGGCTCAGGGCCTAAGAGTGCTTGTTGTGTAGGCGTGAGGACCGGAGTTCAAATCCCTAGCACCTCTGTAATAGCGAGGCATGAGTGTGAGATAGAGGAAGACACCTGACGTCCTTTTCTGGCCTTTGCATACATCACCCACACGTGTGTGCATACAGCATATGTACACACCCCAAACCATCCAAACTTCGCGTTCACATCACATTCTCTGAAAGCCCCCCCCCCTTCCTTTCTTTCACTTTGAATGGAGCTTGGGGCCTTGCACATGCTAGGCCGGCGCTCTCCCACTGCGCTCAATCTCTAGGCCTAAGATTCAGCATTTGTGAAGACCGTAGTTTTAAACCATGAACGGTAAGGGTGAATGAGGCTAAATGTTAAGATTAGATACAAAATCCAGTCAGTGTCCTTGGGGATGATCTGCAACAGTACAGCGATGGTACGGAAGTTGCCAGTTGCACTGAACCTGAGATGCGCTCAATTATCTTGACGGTACTGAGAGCCTGTCTGGCTCTCCTTGAGAGGCAGGCTGAGGAGGGAACCGCTGGCTGTGGTTCAAGGCCTTGCTTTCTTTTAAAGTGCAGCTTCTGGGGGGGGGGGGGGGAGGTGAACGCTCTAGTCCTGGCTAGGCAGTGGTCTCCACTGAGCTGTGCTCTGTGACTATAAAATCAAGCCGGGTTCCACCCAAGAACTGATTTTAATAAGAACCATCATCACTTATTTCTTTGCAAATAAATCATAAAACTATCATGACAAATAATGAAACCAGCTGAAGAATTTTTTTTTTTTTTTACTTTAGAAAAACTTTTTTCTTGAAAAGGAAAAAAATAGTCAATATATTCTGATTATATTCAACAAGCAAAATGTTGAAAGCTGATGATACGAGGCAACTTAAAGCATGGATGATTACAAAGCAGACATTAAGAAAACCGAGAGCTAACCACATTGGTATTTTCTTTGGATTTGTTCTCAGTCCAGGATCTTTATGTGTGACCCGCACAAAACCAAATGTAGCCAGACATCCGACAACTTGCCTGCCAAAGATGAGTAAGACATCTAAGAAGGACTGAGAGGGAGCTGGCAGGATGACTCGGTGGGTAACAGTGCTGCTGTGCAAACTTGATGACCCGAGTTTGATCTCTAGAAACCCCAGTGATAGGAGCACTGACCCCTGAGAGTTGTCTTTTGACTCTACACATGTGCAGCGAAACACACGCCAACACTTACACACATACGAATCCAAAAATAATAAATAGAAATTTAAAAAAGAGCTGGAGAGATGGTTCAGTGGTCAAAAGCACTGGCTGTTCTTCCTGGTTCTATTCCCAGTAACAAACATGGCAGCTCACAACTGTCTGTAACTCCAGTTCCAGGGGATTTAAACACCCTCACATCAATGCACATAAATAAATTACATATAATTCATTTAAAAATTTTAAAGAAGAACGTGAGATATGACAGTTAACAGTTATCATGACCACAAAAAACAAAAATAAACAACAACAATGACAAAAACCCAGTTCAAATCTTTGGGGAGATTCTCCAAAGACTGTGAAGGATAGTATAAATATTAGTTCTCAATTTCCAAACTGTCGGGGTACTTAAATAATTAAAACACTTTGGCTGGAAAAGTATGCAAATAGCTGCACATTATCAGGCTTTGGCTATAGTTTTTTAATTGTTGTTTCATAAAAGATTTTTTTTACTGATGAAAACTCACCATTCCCAAACTCGTAGGCTCTTATCATCAGATGTACTCACAAATCTTCGATTCTCATCAACAAAAACAATAGTGTTGACAGCTCCCAAATGCCGGTCATATTCCTGAACGACCTCTCCACTGCGAATGTCCCACTGTGTAGCAATGAGAGGGAAGGCACAGAGGTAAGAGGACTCATGAAAACCAGCAAAACACACCTTGGAACCTAAAGACTCTAAGCACCCTGGTTTATGAACTGACTGCTTCCCTCTAAGCACGACATGGATGGACCCTCAAAGGAGCAGACATCAACCACGTGACCGTCCTGCTCTCTTCACAACACAATCTGAAGCTCCAATCCCGACAGATGGACTGAAGAAAGACTTACCTGCACGATCTTTTTATCAGACATCCCAGCCACAAAGAGATTCTGCTTATCTTCGTCGGGATTGAACTTGACACAGTAGGGCACTTTGCGGTTGGTAAATCTTGATATACACTGTCCTAAACCGAAGAGTCAAATTAAACAAGAAACATAAGTTTCACTCCCGAGGGATGACAACGGCATGAAGATCTATTGAGCAGCCAGCCCTTACTGAATTCTGAGGAAGGGCAGCTTGCTTGCTCTTAAAGCCACTACATTGATACTTTTCATAGATTTTTTTATGATTACAAACATCATTTTTAGGAGCTGGGGAGAGGCCTCAGGTGATAACCATGCTTTCTGTGCAAGTGTGAGGACTTGAGAAGAATCACCAGCAATCATGTCAACAGCCAGGCATGGCTGTGTATGTCCGTAAACCCAGCACTGAGGGCAGAGACAGGAATCCTGGGAGCTTGCTGGTTAGCCAGTGTGGAGAAACTGTTAAGCTTTCAGTTTAGTGAGACCCTACATCAAGGCAGTAAGGTGGATGTGTACACACACGTACATATGTATGTGTACACACACACACACACACACACACACACACACACACACACACCAAAAGTAATGTACCAGCAGTTCTGGAGAAACATTCTAAGTACATCAGTGCAGAGGACTATTTTGAGCAACAGAGAACATTACTGATACAAGCCATGAGAGTAACTCATCATGTCCAGCTGAGTGATGAGTTAGAAATAAAGAGAAAATACTGCGCGATTCTATCTCCAAGTTTAAGAGCAGGCACAGGATCTGTGGTGACAGCTGTTCCTGTGGCTGCTGGGAGAGGGTGCAGACCAGGAAAGGGCCCTGGAGGCTGGAATGCTATAAGCCTTGATCTCAGTGGCATTAACATCGCTGAACCCCTGTGCACTTTATGCTTTTGGCATATCTTAATTTTTAAGAGCTGTAGGATGGGTGCCTCTCAGCCTTGGGGACACTGGAGAAGCCCCTAGTCCATATACTGCACCAATCACATAAGAAGGGGAGGTGGAGCCCAGGCAGGAGTGACTCTGAGCTTCTCCAGGTGCCACCAACGTGCAGCCAGAACGAAGAATGGCCGCCAGCAAGGGGAGGGAGCTAGGCTGGACTCAAGTTAGGAAATTTAGACTTGGCTTTTCTGTAGGGTCTTCCTCAGTCTATTTTCTGGTACTATTTAGGCCTGTGCCCTTTAACTACCTAATGCATGCCTGTCTATCATGACTTTTTTCTTTGTTTTTCTATGTTGCTACAGTTTGAATCCAACTTGCCGCTTACTTAGATGTGTGCTCCTGAGAAATATACCTTTAGTGCCAGGTTCCTCATCTGTAATGTAAGACTACCACCCACCTCTATGGGTGTGTTACAATCAAATTATATATGCATATATGCATACATACATTTACATATATCCTCAGCATAGTCAATGTCCACTAAATATTCTTTATTATCATTAAACTTGACTTTATTTTCAGACTGGGTCTTACTCGGCAGCCCAGGCTGGCCTTGAACTCATATCTTCCTGCCTCAGCCTCCTGAAAGGCCATGTACCTTCACGCCTCCTAACTTTCTAACACTATAAAATACAAAACCACAAATACCAATGCAGGCAAACTGACTGGTCTATGTGAGGTCGGATCTACCGTGGGTAACTGAACTAAGTTTTGCTTTTGGTCTGTGCAATGCACTGCAGTGGGAGATGCGGGGAAATAGAGAGATCAGTCAGCTGGTGTACAGAACAGCGTGCGCTTGTCTGTCTATCAGTGTTTGCCGTGTATCCACAGAGGTGAGAAAAGTGCTTCCCAGGCTGTAAGGATGAGCTCCAGTCTACATGTACATGGTGCTATCAGCTGTTCCAATACTGAGAGCTGGCAGCTGGAGGAGGCATCATTTCACCACAGGGCCGGTGTTAGGGTCCACACAGGAATGCTAGCCCAGGAGAGTAACGCACACTCACCTGTCTCAGTGTCCCAAAGCTTAAGGTACCTGTCGTAGGCTGCGCTGAGGAACTGTGTTCCTGCGGTGTTGAAGCAGATGTCTCTCACAGCTTTACTGTGACCTAGAGGCGGAGCCAACAGAAGCTATGGTCAGGAGCTGTCTCTGCGTGAGCACTCCAAGAGAAGTTAGACAGGGGTGTCAAGGACGCTGTGGTCAGGATCCCCAACCCCAACTGCCTGAGGCTTAAGGGTGACTGTTTCCCTTCCTTGTAGATGCAGGTGGCTCTGATGCCTTACACTTCCGCAAGGATCAAGAGAAAACATCTACTTAAAAAAAATTTTGTTGTAGTATCTTTTTCTGTTTGTTTGTCTGTTTTGTTTTTTCATGACAGGATTTCTCTGGATAGCCCTGGCTGTCTTGGAGCACGCTTTGTAGACCATGCTGATTTGCCTGCCTCCCCTCCTGCTGGGATTACCACCGCGGCCCAGGATCTTTTAGTATGCAATGTGCATGCTGATGCATTTACTGAGAGCTAAAGTTCTGATTATTGCTCATGAAAGAAACAAAGCTGAGATTTGAGGCTCACTTCCAGTTTCCTCACCATGCTAGAAGTAAAAACAAAGTGTCCCAAACCTCAAGTCCAGGAAATTATAGCCCTTATTCAGTAATTGTATATTTCTGTGATGACATTACTCAATTTCATAGACATTGACTGAAAACTATGATGTTAGCTGCATTTTCTAGAAGATGGTATTCCGATACTAAATTAACTTCAAGGCACCGATCATACTTTACTTGGACGTCAACCTTGCAGGCCAATAAATCTTCTCCAAGTTTTGAGACAAATAAAATGTAGATAAGAAAAGCAGAAAAATCCCATTTTTCACCATGACCAGGACACAAATAACTTCACAAAATGTGCCTGGCTCCAACTGTCAACCATGGGCTACATCCTGGAACCACCTCCACCACAGAACTCCAGTCAGGCGGGTGCGGTGCAGCATATGAGCCATGGCAACGCGCATGGCAACTAGAGCCCCTCTGCAGAGTAGCTATTTGTAGAGAATTCCAGTCTCCCCTTCACCCCCCGAATATTCTGGCAATATTCTGGTGAGGCCGATGGAGAGCAAACCCGCTGTATCTGAGGGGCATTTTATTCCCCTTCAGACAGTTAACTGTTGCCCTAGGGGTGTGCTGGGGTGGCATCTCAGTATCTATCTGCACAGATCACCCATACCACCGTACCCTTAGCACAGCATGGGAGAACAGACTCCCACTTTAATCTAAAAACAGAGCCACTGTGAGCCACAGCACGTCAATGTGGTACAGTTAAATTTGGAAAAAGTAATGAGAAGCGACAAGGACAGAAAAGTCTTTGTCAGAAAGGCTACTCTGGCACACAGCCTATCCTCCTTTTAGTCCACTTCTTATCTTTAAGGAGTTTCCTCAATCACATTTTTTATGTTCCAGCTGCTAGCTCCCAACCTCGTCCTAAAGCTTCACCTATGGCTGCTGCTTACTGGCTGTCTTCACAGGCTGCTCAGCTATACAAGCTCAGACCTCTGCCCCCTCCCTTGCTGGAGGGCAGTCACTACCATTCACCTGGCTACCTGGGGTCATCCACGGTCCCTGCCATCCATCACTCCTGTTACCGAATCTCATTACATTCTTTTTCTGTCTCTGTGCTTTTGTCAAACTCTCACCATTTTTAATAGAGACTAATAAAATAACTGTATAGTTTATTTTCTTACTACCTATCAAAGTGTCCTCCATATTGCCACATAATCTGTGTACACTTCCAATCACATTACTTCTAGTAAGGGCTGTTAAATGGCTCTTCACTGCCATTAGGATACAGTCTCTTTCATTAGTGGCATGACTGGTTCTCCAGGCCTTGGTTCCCTTTCTATTTTCAGCCACACTTGTCCCTCTCCTATATGCTGGCAATCGTTATGTCACGTGGCCCCCAACGCAGCACACTTTCTCATGACATTTGTGTTTCCACCATTCTCACTCACCTCCTAGTCCTCTCTGCAAACCGAGAGAGATTTATTTCTTTATGACTCAGCTCAGGTCTATGAATACTTCCTTCACATCAGGGCAGTAAAATTACTGCTGATGATGTTATCTTTCTTGCAAAAGCTTTTCTAAACAGATTTATAGACAGAGAGAAAAAGAAATATTACCAATAAATGTTCTCAGACAGCGCCGGTCTCCATAAACTTCCCATAGCTGGAGAAAAAAAAAAAATGAAAATATTAACTGTTTCTTTATGGCGTTGGAAATTGAACCCAGGGCCTCATGTATACTAAGAACGTGCTCTGCCAGTGAGCGAAGGCCCTAGCCCTGGGGTATCAACTTTAATACAAGTCTTTATCAGTAACAATAGTTATTTGCTAGCTGTATGTATGTGTGTGTGTATACACATCCTGTGGGCACAGTGGATTTAATTGGTAAGTACTGGTTAGTTTGCCGGTCTGTTATATTTTTGGGACACAGATTATATACAAACATATTTTTTATACTTGAAGAGGTTTTTACATCAAAGCACCAAGAAGATTTAGCTACAGAGGGAGTTTATCTGAGTACTTCCATTTCTTATTGTTTTTTTTCTTTTATATTTTATGTATTTTTCTATGAGGAACAGTTTTTAAAGGAATTAAATGTATTAGGATTGCTGTTACGAGTCACTTTAATATTGAAAAGTGTTTTTAAAAAATCTTTTCTGGTTAATGTACATAATCTGTATGAAAGTAGTATCAATGGCTCATAATTCTAATCATTGCTAAAGCAGATAAATACAAAGATTTCAAAACTAGTGCTGCTTTTGTCTACCTCAAGTTACCCTGACAATGTTGCTGTGCTCTAAGACTGAAAGCATTTTCTGGCCACCTAATGCCAACCAGAGAGAAGCCTCATGTTCCATACATGCCAGGCAAGAACCTCTGGGCCCTACGCCCTTGCTTCGGACTGTAATTATTATTTTTTTCAAATATTTTAAGCTCTGACAGCCACAAAACTGCTATAGGTTTCAGCATACATCATGCTGATTCATTGTCTTCACTCTCCCAAAGCATGCTCTACTCTCCCTGTCCCTCTCCCCACAGTCCCCACCCCTTTCCTTGGCCTTCCTGCAAAGGCATGCTTCTTGTAAAGCTAGAACCGGCTCCTGTGCCTGCCTGTGTCATGTGAGCAACCTGAGATGATCATTCCCAGGAAGAGTCCATACTTTCAAACCTTTGATAGTATAATCCCTCTGTCCGCAACAGGTACCTGATAAATGTCTACCTGAGCTACATTCAACTTTATGTTTTATCTCTTGATCCAAGGGAGGATCATAATTTCAATGTATAAAGTGAAAGTTAAAGAAAATTAGGGATTTTCTGGGAAACTGTTTTAATTAAAGGCAAACTGTTTCTATTATAGACTAATGCCTGAATGGCTGCTCCCACTAAAAGCAGTGGCTTTATATACTGATAGTACTCATCAATACTTAAAAAGTCTAAAGCCTTACCAATGTCACTGTCCAAGCCACAAGAATACTACAGGGTTAGTATTTATTGAGCTACCACAATGATCTGGACACAGAAGAGACACTACCATACCAACTATTCTTTAAAACTTAAGGTTTCAAAGAAGTTTTCTTTGCACTGAGTTGCAAGAATAACAGCTTGCCGCTCCTGTCACTCTGCAGCTGGGAGGAAGGTTCAGATGGGGCTTCCTGAGAGCACCAGGAGCAGGAGAGGGCTGAGGGCACTACTGGTTGGTGTCCAGTGTTCAAAGGGGAAGGATAAAATAAATTAGACTGTCTACTCAGCCAGTCTGAGCAACAAACAAACTCAGTTACATATCCATAACCTCTATAAAAAATGCATTATTCCTGATTCAATATTTATGTGCCCAATGCCAAAGTGATTGGATTATATCCTAATCAGTTGTCTGAGCTTTAAAAAGAGTCCAGCCAATTGGACCACAGAGCCATGTCTGAATGTACAAGTTTGGAAGCAGTCCACAAATAGCTACATCCATAGGGCTTAACAGAAAATAATTAGCCTCTAATTGCCTAACAACCACATATTTATTTATGACTAATCAAACAGACTGAACCATAGCACTGGTTCTATAGCACTCTCCCCGGGTTACTGAAAACTCACCTTAATTTTACAGTCCATGGAACACGACAGCAACAAATGTCCAGAGAGAGGAAACAGCCTGACTGCACTGACACCCTGGAAAGAGGCATCACGTCATTGCCCTGCTGCATTCAAAAGACAGTATCCCACAAGCAACCTAATTTGCCATTTTTCTTTATTCCAAACATCATGTTTTAGAATAGCCTTCATCAGTGTTCCAGGAGGCCTTATCTCAATACCAAGCTATTGAAGGCTTTTTATTTTAAAAACTTCCGATTCACTTCCTTATCTGAGCCAGTCAGACTGTTACATGCCTACTTCTTTCCCTTATTTCCTTGGTCTTGGCAAAGACCTGGAAATTAACAGCTGGAATAGTGCAGACAACAAAGACATCAGCCTCTTAAGTTTGCAAATACCTCATTTTGCATTATTTTAAATACTACCTTGGCCTAGACAGCAAGGGACATCTACTCTCTGCTGTGTAATAACCCAGGAGCCACAGCAACATTCCTGAGGCTGGGTACCATCTGCCCATTATTCACTGTGTGGTGCCAAGAAGAAGCAGATGGCAGTAGGAACTTGTGGGAAAACGAACAAGCGACAGTATGAGGGATGGACACTGACCCATAAAGCTTAGGTCATGGCCAACCTGGATAGCCTTGCAGACTGATGAGCCACTATTCCATGAGGCGTTTCCAAAGCCTAGCTCGCATTTACCTGAATCTGATGCTCCTATTCTGTCTACCTTCCCTGTGTCAACAGCTAAAACTCTGCACTGGCTTCCTTCTGTGTTTTATATTGGGAACACTCAACTGTCTTACCTTTGTGTGTCCAGACCACATATGAATTTGTTTTTTTGGTAGGTAACATTTTTCAGGTGGCACAGATGACCTTAGATTAACACCAACATCCTGAGGTATGTGAAGGTAGGACCTGCCTTGATAGTCGTACATTTCTTTAACTAGAATAAAATGTCAAAAGAAAGCCACAAATAAGCATAAACCATAGTCATGAAATCTGTATTCTTAAAATAGTAACAAATTCTCAGGTATACTGTCCTTATTAAGATCATGGTCTGGCTCAAATTAAGCTCCTGGAATTCTGGCTATCATTGCAACGGGAGGTAGTAATTTAGAATTTCTAAACACCCAAGAGGTAGGAGACCTTTAATAGGACCCACAGTTCTCTCACTCAGTGACACACGTCAGTGATAAAGACTTCACTGCAATCTAATCACAATGAAGGAAGAAAAGAGGATACTTAAGTCTCTTGAGTCAATGTTACAGAACTGGGGGCAACACAGGCCAAGAAGGGAGCCAACAAAGAGCAAGTGTGAGCGCTCTGTTTTTTCATCTTCCCACTTTTCACCTGTGGGCCTCCTTTACATCTGCCTTTCCCCGTTCTCACTGCAAATTTTGCAGGAAAAGTTGCATGGGTGGCGTGCTGCCACTGCTGTAACACCAGCACTGCTTACGGACCCTCAGCTCAGATGTAAGACGGACGACTGTATGACACAGCTTTGTGCTGTTCTAGACATGTGATGATGGAATTTGGGAAAACCAAGACTTTCGATTTTCCTGCCACCATCCTGGGCATGTATGCATCCAAGTAGTATACCTTTGTCTGATTTAAAAAGCTGCTATTTGCGTAGGTTTCAGTTTCATTAAAAATTACTAAATGAGTTCTGGCTTGGAATTAGGACAGAATTTCCAACAACCTCTGAAACGGCCCTAAATATTCGTCTGCCATTTTGTACTCTGTATTCATGCAAAGTGGTGTTCTCAGACTGCTGACCATAAAATCAAAATATTGATCAAGTTGGAAAAACATTAAAATGCTTTCTACCTCCCGAAGTATCAAATATTCAACCAAGATTTAGTTCTTATGTAAAAATCAATAAGAACATTGATTTCACTAGTATGAAAACCTGTTTGACTCTTTAAAGAATGGTAAATTTATATACAATTTTTTTTTAATTTCTTTAATATCAGGTAAATGTTTAAATTGTACACCGGTTTTACATACCTGCCACTGCTATACATACCCAAGTCAGACATATCTCTCAGGTGTAAAGGAGTCATGAGTGGAAAAAAATTTAAGCAGCTGACTTAAATAACACTGTATACCTAAAGCAGCTGGCAGCATGCCTGTCCCAGGCTCGGTGCTCAGTAAATGGGGCCAGCTTCCGCTTATGGTGCTTATGGTTTTAAACATCACAGCACTCACTAACCAGAGTCCTTGGACATAAAATTGAAGTTTGTGAAACCACTGGACTTCCTGAAGACTAAGGACCAAGCACCACATCAGTACTGAAGCATTCATTCTCTTTGGCCATCAGCACGTAATTTCCTAACCGTAGCAACTCTTTATGAACACATACACTACAGTGTGTTTATATGTCTAGTGACCTCTAATTTACTCATACAGACAGTCTGTTCTTTATAGGTGAATGTACTGAAGGATCTGGCCTGGACTGAAAATAGACTTAAGTGGCTGACGTACCCAGGAAAGGACTTATGGACCACTCTTCTTTACTCATTAAAAAAAGAAAAATCCACTGATAGTTAAACAAAAATGATCTGTGCTTATCTTTAATCATGTTACATTCCCCCTTTAGTGGTATAAAGTCTGTGCTGATTTCTGTAGGATGGAAACTGTTTTTGATATATGGTTACATAACAGCAGCCAACAGTAAGAGCAACTGGTATTATATGAAATGAGAAAAAAAAAAAAAAAACATAACAGATTTTCATTAAAGTAAAGATGTCTGAAAACCATCTTACCATGTAGGATTGTCTTCTCCTCCCCAGGCTTCTCTTCTTCCTGCTTGCCTTTTTTCTGCCTCTTCGCCGTGATTTCATCCAACTCCTTTTGTTCTTCCTAAGGAAGCAAAGAAGTGAACTTCAAAATGAGTGTCTGAAAATCTCATCATGCGCACTGTTGGTTATATATTCTTTATAATGAGGTTCACAAATATGTCTCCTAGGACAGCAATGGCAACTCTTCCACAACCAGCGATGACTACCTCTTAAACAGATCACAAGATGACATCAAACACATGCTCAACAGTATTTTTAAACATACACTTCTGTTACACCTAGAAATAAATGTAACACGTTATGCTAATTATGCAAATGAAAAGCCAGGCCGTCAGAAAATCTGGTATCAGTAAGGATAATGAGTTTTAGAACACAGTGTTGTTTTCAGTGAGTTGCTTTTACAATGTCAAGAGCAACAATTATGGATTTTAGACCAATATTTTTAGAGATATCTGGAAAGAGAAGACAGCAAAACAGCAAATCCATATCTATCATAAACCAGTGTAGAAGTAAAATCTAAAGGAAGAGAGCAGAACATACATGCCACTATGCTATACAGATGTAAGGCACAGCTAGAATATAAGCTTTATAAGGACAAAGTTTTCTTGATCTTGTCTATCACTGTGTTCCAGAACCTGGAACAGTGCCTCATTTCAGAGACAGTGGGTTACAGAGGTGGGGAAGAATTCTGTAGTTTTATTTTATAAACTTCACAGGAATCTTTTAAAAAACAAAGGATAAAACTGAAAAAATTTAAAACAAATTAGTAAGTAAAGACTATTACTAATTCCAGATGACAGCAAGGCTGACTCTGTCGTGACAGTCTGTTAGGGATCGAAGGACAGCAAGCAGGGCAATTTATGAGCATTAGTAAGGGCAGTTTTATTTAAAAAAAAAAAATGGTTCCATATTCTACATTAGGCAAAAGAGCATAGGGGAAAACAACAGAAAACAAAAAAGGTAAACAAATATTGTAAAGATTATATTTTCTCAGTCAGCTAAGGCTGAGAAATTCTGATGAGTCATGGGTTCTCAAGGGAAATCTCACATTTATCAACACAGATATGATTGGTAGAGACACAGTACACATTGGAACTGACAATGAAAACATCAAAGCTTACTTCTGAAGGTTTCGCTACATCTTTTTCATCCACATATTTTGCCCACGGTCCCAAGAAACCATCAATATTAGATGCATCATTTTCTTTGAACTTTTTCCTTTTTTCTGTTTTCTTCTGACCAGTTTCAAATACAGTTAAACCTACATTAACAACAAACATAAGCTGTAAGTAAGCAAGCCTGTTTTCTTCTGAAATACCAGCACAGATGACTTTATATGGTTACAGCGAGTCTAAGCAACTAAACGTAAAATGCCTGAATCTGCCATATTCTTGCCGACAAAGAGAGAGAGACTTATTATTATTTATTAAATGTATTATTGTTCGCTTCAGAAGGAGTGAGAGAACAGCTGCCACTTGACAGGAGACCCGGGAAATAAGGCACCCCACCAGGTTGCTAGTCTTGGGCTTTGAAAGACTGATGACAGAAGCTGGGGGAAGAGGGGGAGCTGAGGAGCTGCTCAGTCCAGGCGCCTTCTTAATCAATCAAAAACCAGTACTGGGGGCCTTTCTGCTTTGTTCTCAGAGACCAGGTCTCATGTAGCCTATAGTAGCTTTAGCTGGGATTATAGGTGTGTATCATCATGACCAGCAAGATACAGCAACACTGAAAACAAAAATAAACTGTAATTTATCATTTAAAAATGGAACTACAGCAAATGCTCAATAATTTATTTTCACTTTCTGTGTATACAACAGTACAAATTAAACAATGTTTCATAGAATCTGGTATTACTCCCACAATACCATATGATGTATGATGCATGGCTTCCACATGATGTCAGTCTAAACTCGGTCTCTAATATCATCAACCTTAAACAGAATTAACAAAGTATGATGTTTCTTATTTTGATTTCATCAGTAGGTGAAGGCTGAATACTGTTTGCACCCACTAAATGTCAAGAAATGTTTGAGTGTCATATCACAAGCTCAGAATCTAGTTATATATTTAGGGGAAGAGGTGTAACTGAAAGAAAACAGACCATCTATATGAACTCAAAGCAGTTTCCATTGGGCTGCTTGTTACAACAAAGAATTAAAATTCTACTTCAATACTAATTCACACACTCATAATAAGGGATTATCCTTGCGTAATTAGTACATTTTATTTTAACAGCATTTTATAAATAAGACTCCAATATTCTGAGGAGCTTTGAATAAAGGTGGCCTTTGGGTTATAATGGCTTGTTTTATTCTAAGTACTAAGTGAATTTGAACATAAATATGTATTAAAAGATATTGAAAATCTGCTATTTAGCAATTTGTCATAATTATTTGAACAGACATCTAGTACAGAACGTTTTCTGTTAAAATGTGGCTTGACAGTTGCAAGGCCAATTGTCAAAGTTACCTATCCATTAATTGAAAGAATGAGTTGTAGAGGTTGGCATGGTGCCAAGTTTTCAGGCCACACCACCACCTTCCCGATGAGACTGAGCAGCTCAAGTGGCCAGAGTGAGTCGAAAAGAGTTCCACACTTCCCTGCTGTAGCCTGTATCTTTCTATTTCTTCAACTTAAAAAAAATCAGGAGCTAAACAAAATGCTCGCTTCACCTACTGATTGATGACAGCCAAGTCATACTTATAAATATCTGCTCTGGGTATCTTACCTTGATTCTTCTCAGCCTCTTCCACAGAGCCAATATACTTAGCAGACACTTGATGGTTATCCAGTGAGGGGTCCAGTGCATAGCCTGAAAGCAAAAGGCACAAATGACTGGCTCCTCTCCTTCAGCTTTGCTGTAACTGCCCATCAACACCCACTTCATAGTCCCCTTTCCAGAGAACAAAAAAGTGTCCCTAAGGGCTAGGCCTTCCTTTCTTGGTTCCATATCTATTTATAAATGCTTAAGCCCCATGTCAGACTGAACCAAGAAAGATTTGAGAAGAGGAAGCAGTATTCCATAGGACGAACGTAACAATCATTGTAGCACCAAGAGCATTTCTAGCTGTGAATTCAAAGTTCAGCTTCAAATTCTTTTGGAGCTTAAGAAAACAGGTGTACTATGTGTTCAGAAAGTTAAGAGCTATTTCCTTTTCCTTCTGTTAATCGATATTACAGGTACAGCATTAATTATTAAACTGATAAAGAAACAGAATGAGAAAGTTATATATAATATACTATTGTATTGTATTTATAAGATACTACATAGCTATTGCTTGGAAAATATCCTTCTTAGTAAGGGCAGTCTCCAGTCTTAAACCACAATTCTTAAAAGCAACCCTTCAATCAGTCACATAGTCCATAGCTGCATGTACTAATGGTCTTCACTGGCCAAAGGGAACCAAAGAAACAAACATACTCATTACCCACATTCAAATTAGATTTGTTTCAAGATGATGTGCTATTATAATACATTTTTGCTAAAATTATTCTTCATAATAAAGTAACATTCATGAAAGTGAGCCAGATCATCAGTCTATGTCCTATAGTCCATGTCAACAATCATGAAAAGCAGAACTGTACTTTTTAAAGGGCATACCAGGGGATAGATTTAACATTTATTTTTATTTTTGCGGGTGCAGAGCAAAAGGAATTTCTTCGGGGAAACATAAAAGAGATTTGTTATGAAGTATTCCTTTAAAACAGGCCAAGGATACAGGAGTTCAATTCATCCTTACAATATATCAGAATAGAACCAACCGTCTGGATATTAGGTCATTTGCATATAGTTTTCTCTCCTTTCCACCAGTAAAATATGTTCTTAGCCAGAGGAAAGACTTGAGGTCAGAAAAGTGACATTGGAGTATAATCTCTGAAACCACAGGCTCAAATATCATGACTTACTTTAGGTTCTTAGGGGTGTAATGATAGAATTAGGATTACAACCATTTCAAGAATGATTCCCAAGAGGAAAAATAGCAAACTACATTGGAAACTCAAAATGGAAAAGAAGCTTCAAGATCCAAGAGAATATTGAAGAACTATAATGTTTGTACATGAACTATGTGATAATAAAAGACTTTTTATAATCTTTGATATTAAAAAAAGATTGTGAGCTACAGACTAACTGATGATCTGGCTTTCTTTCTGTAATTCACTGGGTTATTATGAGGGCTGATTGTTTCCAAGCATTTATTAAGTGGGTGCTGGGCGTGGGGAAGCTCTACTGTGAGCGCATGTGGGTAGATGTTCTCTTCCTAGGTTCTCTGGGGCCACTGAGACCACAGCGGCCCACAGCACACAGTGTATTTGGGATGCTCGGCACACAAAGCACGTGACTTTTGTAGCTATGAGCCTTCACCTCGAACTGAGCCGCTTCTCCAGCCCTGTGAGCCAGATTCTTTAAGGAGACTTTTATGAGGCTTATGCAGAATTCAGACCCACACAGTCCTATGTTTCAAAGCTTCCACTTCTGGCATAAAAACGTAGCAAAAGTACAATGAAAATGAGCTTTGTGTTTATATGAATGGTACTTCATGGCATTGCAGGGGAACAGGGATGGTGTTTCTGGTCATCCTTGTTCTGTGTAAGTACCAGTTCCCGGCTCAACTGGCCAGTCTTGGTCCCTAGGAAAGACTTTAGGCCCTGCGTTAGAATCTTCCCTCAGCACTTCCACCATCCCCTCAGTTGCCCTGCACGCCAGGTGATGAGGAGGTTGCAGAATCTTCCTTTCACAAACAAGGTAGACCAGAACATCTAGACACGTACCCTACCATAAACCACCAGCGATAGGACAAGACCTAAGTCGAACACTATAGGATCTCAGCTCAAGTAGTTTTCTATTATCTGTTATCTGTATCTCAAAAATTTAATATACCTTTCATTGTTGTTTTAAGTATGCTCACATATCTTTCTGAAGCCTATTTTCCATTTTGCCTTTTCAATGGAGTTGTTGTTAACGTTTTTCCCTTTTGGTAGTCATACTTAAAATGGTTGTAACACTAATTGTATTATTATACCCTTTGGTTATAAAAAATTAGTTATTGTAGGTGAATCAAAAGAAACAACAATTTGCAAAGGATTACTTAAAAATATACATAAAAACTTTCAATTTAATTACTAGCACAGAAAATCAAAGTGAAATAGAGACATACTAATTTTGATTATCATATGACAAAGAAAAAAAAAATCAATCACACATGTCCTGGGTAAAAGTACAGCTTTTGTACATGGCCTTCATGTTTATCACATGTTGGAATAAACTTCTTCAAAAACAACTTGATAATGTGCCATGAATTTAAAAACACACAGTCTTTGATCTACTTTGGAAATTTATTTATGAAAACAATAATAAAGTAAGCTTTATACATAAGAATATTCACTACTATATTTTAAGAATCATCTTGCTGTATAACACACAAATTGCATTTTTACTATTGCAAAATGGAACCAACTTGAAATCTAGTATTTCAAGGATTTTTTACAGAAAGTATTCTAGCAGACTTTAATTTCTAAAAATGTTAATTGATATTAACATGATGAATGCATGTTAATGACTATGATGAGACTAATGGCATTTACTTAAAATTCTACTCTCTCATTCCTAAGACTGGTGAACAGAAAACTCTGAGTGAAAGTCAAACAATGGGAAGAGCCCTTATGGGAAGCCTCCTCCTCCCTCTAAGATCAGCAATAAACCAGGCTAGGAACTCAGGAAGGAAAGGAAGCAAACAGGAAGAGAGAGTTTACACAGACACCACGTACTAGAGCAGGAGAGATGTCGTCAACAACAGGAGCTAAAAGCTCAACGATAAAGCAAGGAATTGGGCTACCAGAGTAAATGACACTAGTTTCACTGGTAAGGACTCCACAGGTTGGGTCCAGCATAAACACAATGCGTTGTGGAGTATAAATCAACCCGGAGTCACTTACTGAGATAGTAGGACTAATGTTTGTTCTTTACCTCAGAGCTAGGAGATGCTGCTCAGGTAAAACTGAATCTATGTGTCATCTTCTTAGCCCCGTCTCACACAGATAACAGTGGCACAGGATGTAAGGAAGGCTCTTCTCTAGTACTTTACAAATGAGGGGCAGTAACATGAAACCTATATTTATTCTTTGTATACGAGTGAAAACTTCATAGTGCATAGCCTAGGCGTCTCGACCGTAAGTCAGGTTAGACCTATCTGTTCTTTTGGTTTCCAGGCTGCTTCATATACTATAGCTACACTCTTACTTTTTATGTCTGTCTTTAACCCCCTAACTAGTACAGCCTTTGCCCTAGCCCACTGCTACCTCCAGGTAGAGGCAACACATAATGGCCCTTTTATTTTCTCTGTCTATCTATCTATCTATCTATCTATCTATCTATCTATCTATCTATCTATCTATCTATCTATCTATCTAGAGACAGGGCCTATAGAGCTCTCTATAGGAGGTCCTGGAACTTATTATCTAGACCAGGCTGTTCTTGAACTGACAGATACCCACTGCCTCTGCCTTCCAAGAGCTGAGATTAAAGGCATACAAACACCATATTTTCAAATAAGTCCATTCCCAAACTAAAGCAAACTTGTCTTGTAAATGCTATTCTTGCTATCCAGAATTGGAGAGTGGAGTCAATATACACATAACTTATTACTATTATTTTAATCTTGCTTTGTTTTAAAAGGAGACTTAACCTATCTAAATTATTATATATGGCCACCTAAAATCTATGAAAACAAAAACTTTAACTCTCTCTTAGTGGCGGCTAGAATATATAAATTCACAAGTTTTTGGTTTTGTTGGGGGTGCTTTGCCTGCGTGCATGTCTATGCATCATGTGAGCGCCTGGGACTACAGAGAAGAGGGCTTTGAGACCCCTGGAAGATACAGTTACAGACAGTTGTGAACGACCATGTAGGTACTGGAAATTGAACCCATGCCCTCTGTGAAGAGCAGCCAGCATCCCCCAACCCTTCGCCCAGACAGAGTGTCTCTGTGTAGTGCTGGCTGTCCTAGAACTAGCTATGTAGACCAGCCTGGCCTCAAACTCACAGAGATCCACCCGTCTCTGCTTCCCTCCCGAGTACTGAGATTAAAGGTGTGTACCGCCACTGTCCAGACATGCAGCCAGTATTCTTCACTGAGCCATATCCCCATCCCTCATGATACACTTTTCAATGTGTCACACTTCACTATAGGCTTACAATGGACTCCGTAAAGAAGCAATGGGTACAAAGTGAATCTGTAACCATTTTATTGGACTAGAGGTGTCTATGCAGTCTTTTATGATGGTTTTAGTAGTATGTAGTCCTTTTGGTTGCTGTCTTTGAGACAGGATCTCATGCAGCCCAGGTTGGCCTAAACTATGTACCCAAGAATGACCTTGAACTAAAGATTCCTAGGCCCGTTCTTCTTGGAACTAAGACTACAGGCATACATGACTATATTACCTGGGTTATGTTGTGCTGGTGACTGAACCAGGGCCTCGTTCATGCTAGGCCAGCAGTCAATCGCCTGAGCTACATTCCCAGCTGGTCTGTACTTTCCACTGTGACTGCACACGTGCCACAGTGATATATAACCTAATAATATAGAGAGGAGGGCAAGGCTGCCATGCCATGAGGAGGAGGTCGCTGTGGAGGAGTCACCATGGGGACAAGGTGGAGCAGAGGTGGCAAGGACGAGACTAGAGGACAGCTAACAGGGTCCATGGCTGGGAAGTAGGTCTGACTAGCATAGCTGAGTTAGAATAGATTGATATCTGCCCAGTCATGGTGCCTGAAGCTTATTATAAATGTTAACATGTCTCCATCTCATTATGTGGGAGCTAGAGTGGGCACAGAAAAAACCCCCTAGTCTGACATTTGATGAGAGAATATAGTTACTTTATATTATGGATTTGTTACTATATACTGGCTAATATTCTTTAGTAATCAAGAGAAAATATTTAAAAAATAAGATTTGAGAAACAGAATAAGTTAAATAGTATATAGGATGATGAATGTAATTTTTCACGCTGTATTTTCATTAACAACTTAATAATAATCTGTATGTGATAAAGATTTAATAACACATGTTCATTACTGAATGTAGTGACAAGGAACATTCTGACAGAAGGACCACAGATTATTTTCAGTACTGAGAAAAAAAATCACAGGATTTAATAGAAAAGCTCAATATTCCAGGATACTTCCCATTCAGTATTTATAGGAATGCATAATAAGGTACATTGCCTCTTTGATGAAATCTAGAAGAATAAATTTAGGAAGCAAGAAGACAAAACCAGTCACGGCACACATTACTCAAGCTATTAATAAAGCCGAACTTACAACTGTTTGAGTTCTATCATCACCTTACCGTAAGTGGCAAATGTTCTTCTTTGCTGTTCAAACATGAAGTCATTGATATGTGCTGGCTCGGCGTATCCAGAAAGCATATTTCTAGGAGCAGCCATTTGCTGTGTTCTAAAGGGATTTTCTGGTCCAAACTGCAATGTTATAAGGAAGGAAAAGAAGGTTACTGAAATTACTGTACAATGTATTTTCAACTCTAAACCATCGGGGGCTGACTGACCTATTTGGGATCATGCCTGCTGTAATGGTTCTGTGTAATGGCTGATTAGCTTTTGCCAGCCCCTGGGACAGAAGAAGACCGTAGCTCACGTAAGTCCACGTGTGGACATTTATTTCAAGAGCTGCATGTTCATACTGCAGGAAGTCTTATTTGAAGGCACTTCTCTGGACAAATGAGAATTACTATAGATTTTTCTAAATCACGACTTGGGATTTGGGTGATATTTTGTCAATGATAGCATTGAAATACAGCTTTTGTTTTAAAAGCCATGTTTTTCGTCCATTTAGGAGTTCCTCAAAGGTAGGGACTCAGAATCTTCTACATTCACCACGGTGCCTGGCAAACACAAACTACAGACATCATTAATCAAAAATCAATCAGAATCCTTGTGGAGGCACAGCACAGAAACAAACTAAAAATTAAGTGTTTGAAACAGTCTAAGAAGAGAGATCACAAATGTAAATAAAACTTATCCACTCTGAGAATTCACATTCACAAACAAAACAGTGGCTTTAATGTTGTAGCCTTCCAGAATTGTTTTCCAAATGTTGATTCGTTTTGTACAAAAATGCTGAAAAGTTAGACAGGTGATCTCCTCTGCCACATATAAAGAAGCCTAAGATGAGGCATTTTACCTGTTCTAGGGCCAAGTTTTATTACTTGTAAAAACTAAGACTACAACAAACCTAAGGCAAACGTCTTACTACCTTAAGATATTGCCTAAATGTACAACCTTAAAGCCTAACTTGTAAGACACTCAGTTAAGAAGTACCACAATATGCTATGTTAACCCTATTAAATAATGCCATTATGAAAGATCCTGGGAAAATCACTCTCTGAGACAGGGCTTCAGTCTGTGTCCCAAGCTGTCCTTGAACTCCTTGCAATATTTCTCTCTTAAGTTCTTGATTTCTTGTTTGTATTTATGAGTGTTCACTCAGCAAACTTAATACTTTTCTTCATTATTGTTTCGTTTCACAATATAGCCCAGGCTGGCTTAGGAATGCTTTCGAGGCCACAATGGCCTTAATTTAGCAATCCCCCTGTCTTCACTTCCTGAGTGCTGGGACGGTAGGCACACACCATCACACCTGGCACATAACAATATTTATGTAAATACTGGAACACCCATGGTTCCTCATAAAATATTTTGATATTAGAACATCTCAGGTTATTGTCTTTATGCCTAAAGATACAAATGTCAATTCCTGCTCCCCAACCAGTTCTGGGTCTTCTCATTGTACTGTGCATGGAAAGTTATAAATTTAGCTGTCAGATTATTTGCCTAACATATTTTTTACATTAGAGGAAAATAAACCACTACATGATTGCTGTAGACTAGTAACTTGTATTTCTGCTTAAAATGCTCAATTTTCTACAAGGTTTTTAACTGCTAACTCATTCCAAATTATAAAGGCCAAAGCAAGACTTTGTAGCCCACATGTGCTAATGGAACACAGGAAAAAACAATGCAGACTGCTGGACATTGTTGACAACTTCATTTATTCATAAAATTTACAATGAACAGAGAGAGCCACAAAATGAGAGGTAAGAATATGGCTGACAGCTCCTAAGATGCAGCCCAGCACACTCACCACCTCAAAGCAGATCTGGTGCTTCTTGAGTCCGGAAGGGGGAGGGAATGTAAAACGACAGAATCCCTACTGCCCCCGAGGGCCTCTGAGCACATGCGATAAACTACCGCAGCGCTCACAGCGCTCTCCTTAGAGAAGGAACACCCGCCTTGTAAGAAGTGTACAGTTCTACAGGCTGTGCACATCAGATTCACTGCGCTAGTTACAGGCCATCCTTAGCATCAAGTATATACACAATCACATTCACTAACGCTGAGTATATTCCACGTGTGCTGCCGTGCCTGCAACAATCTTAAAGTCTAAATAGCTCAGAGATATCTGGGGGACACAACAAAAAATTCTTCTTGTACTATTAGGAGGCTGTGGTGGAGGAGGCCCATCTACTTTAGGCCAACCTAACTGCCCGGGAACTGGCAACTATTTAAGCTCACCTTAAAAACACAAAATGAGGCAGAGAACACTGCTCGGTAGGGCCCTGTTCTAACCGTTACTGAAAAAGCTGCCCAGATCTCCCGGTCTCTGAATATGCACCTTGTTTAATTCTTGAACAGCCATTTTCAAAAGTATATAAAAGGATAGACAGCAAATTCAAATTTTCTTTTCATGTTTTAGTAGCTAAGTTTAAGGTTTGGATATGAAGTGTCAACCCCCACCCCTCAAAAGAATTGTGTTGGGGACTTAGTCCCTGGCTGGGAGTGCTCTCTTAGGGGGCTCTGGAAACATTCTGTGGTGGCCCCGAGCTGCAGAATGTGGCTGGGCACAGGTAGACTCCAGAGGCTATTTTGCCCTTGGCATCCTGCTTAGGTCCCCTACCCACACAATCCTGCCGCCATAAATTCTGTCCAAGTTCACGGGGCCAAACAACCATGGAATGAGTTGAAACCATGAGCAAACAAACAAACAAACAAACAAACAAACAAAAAAATCGAGGGCTGGAGAGATGACTCAGCTGTTATGAGCACTGTGCGTTCCTTCCTGCAGGACTGGGGTTCCATTCCCAGCCCCCCACATGGTGGCTCACAACCATCTGTAACCTCAGCTCTCGGGAACCCAATGCCCTCCTCGGACCTCCACTGGTACCAGACACACAAGTAGTACACTGACATAAATGCAGGCAAAAAAAAATAAAAAATAAAACATAACAAAACCCCTCCCTCCCGTAAACTGTTTATATCAGAAATTTTGGTTATAGGAATAAAAAGCAAACCAATAAACTAATTTTAAGAGTTAATATGTTCAAGAGACTTATAGCAATTTATACCAATATACTAGTGAATGCACAGCAAGCATCTGTACATGAATATATAATAAATTCACATATCAAGTTAATTAACTGTGAGTGTTAAGTTTTCAGTTAAAATTATATCAGAGTTCACTATAGTTAGCTGCAATTGTAATCTCCCTACATAATATTTAAAATGTAAGTAAGAAACTATTCATATTTGCAAACCATATACTGATAAAGGGTTAATATTCCAAATACATGGAGATTTCAAACAGATCAACAGCAAGAAAACAAGTAACTGATTAAGACAAAGGGCCATAGCAGCCATATTTAAAAAAGACAACATGGACAGTATGTAGATGAAAAAATGTTCAACATCAGTAATCAGAGAAACATAAATTAAAACCTCAATGAAGAACCACTTTACCTCTGTCAGAACAGCCCTTTGCTTATCAAAGACAGAAGTCCATGAGTGTTGGTAAGGATGGGAGTAAGTAATTCATGCACATTGTTGAAGGGAGTGCACATTAGTACCAGATCCTACGCAACACAACATGAAGGGTCCTTAAGGTTGAAAACCACAACTGTTATGTGACCTACCAAAGCTCTTACTGGGTATGTACTCCAAGGAAATGAATGAAATATGCACTCCCATGTTCACTGCGGGTTATGTGCAATGGCCAAAGGGTCTGTCTATCAACTAGGTGGTGCAAAAAAAAAAAAAAAAAGAAGAAGGGAGGGGGGTGGGAAGGCAGGCTGTGAGTTACAAGATTGGAGCCGCTCTGATTTATATAGTGAGTTCCAGACCAGCCAGAGCTACACAGTGAAACCCCTATCTAACCACCCCTCAAACAAACCACCCTTAGAAAAAACTGTCATTTGTGACAACACAGATGAGTCTGGAGGATACTGTGTTAAATGAGATAGCTATTGTATTATCTTACTAATATGCAGAACTGAAAAAGCTGCATGTTATATTAGCCAGAGTTCTCCAGAGGAACAGAACATATTATATATATGGGGTGACTTATTAGGATGGCTTACAGGCTGTGGTCAAGCTAGTTCAACAACGGCTGTCAATCAACAGAAGGTCCAAGAGTCCAAATTGTTTATTCCACAAGGGTGGATGTCTCAGCTGCTCTTCAATATGCATCAGAATCCTAAAGTAGGCTTTAATGCCAACGAAGGATGGACTTGCCAGCAAGAGCAACAGCAAGAGCTAAAGCGTCCTTCTTCCATGTCCTGCATACAGGCTGCCACTAGAAGGTGTGGACCAGATTAAAGATGGATCTTCCCACTTCAAAAGATCCAGATTAAAGGTGTATCTTCCCACTTCAAATAATTTAGTTAGAAAAGAAAAAAGAAAACTCTGACAGGTCTGCCCAGCTGCTTGAGTTTTAGTTAATTCTAGATGCAGTCAGGATGACAACCAGGAACTGAAAGCAGAAAGAACAGTTTGTACCAAGGGTAGCAGGTTTATGTGACGGTGACACTGGTCAAAGGGTAGATTTTAGTGATGGGAGGGATGAACTCGAGAACCCCCGTGGAGCTTTCTGAATGACAATGGCTTCTAAGAGAAGCAGCCTGACATCTTCCAACTGTGCTGAATTTATATAAAGTGTTGATTTATGTAGAGTGGGGAGAAACATTCTTAATATCCTCAGAGATTTGCTTATTACAAGATATTCTTAAGCTGAGCAATGGTGGCACACTCCTTTCTTTTTCCTTCCCTCCCCCCCTTCCTTCTTTCCCTTTTTTGAGACAGGGTTTCTCTGTGCAGTTCTGGCTATCCTGGACTCACTCTGTAGACCAAGCTGGCTACATCCAGCTTGGGACACTCTAATCCCAGCATTTGAGAGGCAGAGACAGGTGGATTCGAGTTGGAGTGCCAGGATAGCCAGGGCTACACAGAGAAATCCTGTCTTGAAAAACCAAACCAAACCAAACCAAACCAAAAACAACAACAAACCAAACCCCTCCTCCGTAAAAAACAAACAAACAAACAAACAAAACAAAACAAAAAAAACCCCAGCTCTCTGAAGTCTTCAGGAGCTGCACTATTTCAGCAGTGTTTTATAATGTGACTGGAATTAAGAAAATGAATACTGGTAAAACAGATTATATGAAATCACAACTATAACTTTATATACAAGGAAAACTCACATTGGTGAACTAATATTGTAGCTATTGCATAAATGTCTAAAACTTGTAAACATATTTTAAAGTGAGAAGAATTTACTTACTGATTATTTTCTACAAATCAGGAAAAGATCATGACTCCGTTTTGTGGGTAGAATAATTTTGTAAGATGTATGTGAAGTGTGACAATTATACAGAACACTTCACTGCTGCCACTGACAACCTTGGGCTCAATCTTCTCATAAGACTGAGAAGCCACAGTATTTCTAAAGCATTAATATTTATGCAGCTCTTATGATTAGATTTTTTAATAGCAACTACCATTTGTTCTCTGAATTTAAACGCACACACACACACACCAGTTTAAGGGGTCTGGAATTCTTCCTGAGTCGAGTGAATTTAAAGAAACTAATAAATAATTTACTTCTAAGAAGCTGAAAAAGGACCTAGTCAAGGAAGAAAGCTGCTGGACTAAACACTATTATATTTTCAACTTTAGTTTATAATTTGAACAAATGATTCTGCATTAATAGGCATACGATCTAAGAAAAGTTGTTGGTTGGAACAACAAAAGAGGCAATGTGGTTGACTTTCAGAGTTAGCAAAGTCTTAGGACAGCACCATGCAGATTACACAGCGGCCTTCAAATGCTTCTTCCAGTTACTGAGGGGTAATTAATAATGATCTAGACTTGAGTCCCAGAAAAATTACCTGATGGCAGATGGGTTTCTATTCTACAAAAAAAGGGGGAAGAACACTTACTTATAGGCTTAACAAGTACAAAAGGAGCAAAAGTATGTCAACACCTCAGTTTGTATGTGTATATGATTTTAAAAAGTGGTAGTTTTATCTCACCCATCAGTCTCTTTTTCTGTTCTTTTCTTATCATTCAAACCCTAACCAGACATTTAGTCCTAAAAATTCAATTTTGATGATATCATTGCTCCATTTCAGAATTCCGTGTGTCTATCATCTATTAAAACCAAAGTCTCCCCTTGGCTCCCAAATCCTTGCACTACTGTGGTTTGATCTCCCTAATCACGATGACAGGTTCTGACTAAAGCACTCCTGTTCTTCAGGACTTTTGATGTAGCTTCAGCATTGTGCCTGTATTCCTTCCCCATAAAAGCCTACCTGATCCTCAGTGCCCATGATGACAGAAATAACATAAACTTCCATCTGCTAAATGCCTACTCTGTGCCAGCATTTCCCAGCACACCGTGCATTAGCTCGTGTAGTCAGTAACTCAGTATAGTAGACATTACCTTTATTTTAACTATGAGAAAAAGCTAAGAACATCCAAGGTCTCCCAAAAACAAACACACAGTCTCATTCCAAATTTCACCTTCTAAACCTGGACTGTATTGAAGTGGACTGCCCACTTCAAATATGACTTTTATAGAGAAGTACCTGTCTCTCCAATCAGATGCAAAGTCTCCTGAAACTTGTGATGGTGAGCTATAGTTAGAGAAAGAAAAGAGCCCAGACTCTAGACGACACAGCACACCATCTGTCAAATATCAGGTTGAGGAGAGGGATTATATTTTGGTTCTAACACTGGATCCTCAGCATTTAGGGATTTGAATTGAACCTTAATGTCCTGGCAACACCTTTCCAGACTTTTCCAAGTGATTTGGATTCTAGTCATAAGAGACAAAGTTCACAATCTGTTATATCACAGATGATTGCTTCCTTGGTAATTAGGAAAGATTCTAATTCTGCTTCCAAGTATCCTTTCTTAAACTTTAACATGAGTGGGATTGCTAACATGAACAAGTTTACGTGTTAGTGAAGGCTCCTTAGCATGAGGAAGGGACGGAAGTAATGACTTGCCAATATCATTACATAATCAATTCATTCGTTTAGTCTTTTGATTGAAAGTTAAAAATATAATTCTCTAGCAATATTACAGTTAATAATAAGAACTCAAAAGTTAGAAAAAAGCAGAGCTTGTAGAAAATAAGCTGACATCAAAATGTTACACGCCACGCTGCTTTCAAATTTTCTCCTCCTCTGAATGCCAGTAAGCGCTATTTTACTGAAGCCCCTTTCATTTGTAGAAATCACGAGGCGTGCATGCACCAGCGCTCTCCTAGATGGGCCAGCTGAGATGTCACTCGGGGAGAGGAGACAGCTTACAGATGCAGGAGGTCAGCGCTGACACAGGGAAGATGTACAGTGCACAGGTCTCCGAGTGCCGGTACAGTTTACTGGGCTTCTACACAACAGCCAGAGCGGAGCGCTGTCTCACGCCACACCACAGTACTGACTGGGCCGCACATCTCCACGGCAACTGTTCAGATGCCTTGGGGAGCTAGGCGGGTGCAGTATGACGTCGCTCTGGGAGCCTGATGTGTCTGTGTGCTATGCAAAGAAAACTATTAAAAGCACCCCATTTTCCACCAATAATCAATAAGCGATAGCTCTTCATGTCTGCCTTCAAGAGATGTCTTAAGGATCCTGCTATTCAAACCTTTTTTTTGGCGGGGGTGGGAGTGTGTGCCTTATAATGACCATTTCCTGGCTTCTTCTTGTCAGTCACATGCCTTTTCCATTTTAATATTTAAGGATGTTAACTTCTTAAGTAAGCTTTCCTTAATGGACAGTGTTCAAAGACTCTAAGCAGACATGAGGAATTTTTCCTTCATTCCTTCCCAGTGTTCCCACTGCTACTTGTTACCACGTGGAAGAAGGAAAGAGTCCATGGAGCAGGCTGTTTCCCTCAGCAGCTGTGACTGTTCCAGCAAAGAGAGAAAGACAGAGAGAGAGAGAGAGAGAGAGAGAGAGAGAGAATGTGTGTGCGTGTGTGAGACACTGGAGAGACATCTGAGGTGGTCTCATAATATATACATTAATGTTAATAAATCATTTTCTTTGTGGTTAATTATAATATTCCCTTACTGATGCTGCAAGAATATCGAGTTCACAGTGAAGAGTTAGATATTTTCAGATTCCCTTTTTCAGAAGCCAGTTCCATATGAGAGGCCATTTGTATGCAGGCAGATGTGCAGCCAGTGGAATTTTAAAAGGGTTCTCATAAAAACTATTTAGGTTTTTAGAGACTAGAAGGTTATATTTTCTAAAACTTGTAGTACTATAGTTTTATGAGAAAAAAATTTAAAAACTCAATATCCATTTATCAACCTCTGTATAATTGAAAATACTCCATATAAGGGAGAACCCAGTAAGCTTTCTTACCTCAGGAGCGAACATGGTCTCATAGGTAGGATTATATTGAACTTCTTTGACAGCAGGGTCAAGGTGAACTCCAGTCTCCAGATCTTCCTAAAACAAAGCCAAATGGACGTTACAAATTTGCTAAGTGAGTATATATTTTAGGAGCTACATCAAAGTCACACCAGCATTTTAAATGTCTAACAGCTGACTTCATGACTATTACCTTAGTATCAAGCACTAACAATTGTAATAATCAAAGAGTAATGAAACACGTGTGTAGTAATACAATTTAAGACATAAAAAGACTAATTTCTTTTTCAACATACTAACTTTATTAACTAAATAAGTTAACAGTGCCCAAACACTTCAATGAAAAAGTTCTAGCTTCCTCACGCCATCTGCTGTGTCAGCCACCAATGCCTGGAGGCACTCTAGGAACCCACAGGGCTCTGCAGCCTGGGAATCAGGTAGGCAATCTTCACACTCCTTCCCATTCTGCATTTTCAAGTCCTCAGTCTCTTCCCATTCTGCATTTTCAAGTCCTCAGTCTCATCCCAGCCCTGCAGCAGACTACCTGTAGCGGCCTGTCTTCCCTTTCAGTTTCCACTCCCAATGGACTCTGCTGACCTTGGTGGTAGAGCCAGCTTTCCTCCTTCAGTGGACCCTCTCAGCCCTCACTTCTACCCATCCTCATTCCTTCTATTAACCTCCAATATCTAGAAACACCTTCTACCCAGGACCCCACAGTGGCCACTGGAAAGGAACTAGGAAGCACTCCCTACCAGACACAGCACAGCCACCACACTCTCCTAGGGAGCAGAATGTCAATTCAGAGCATGGCTGTTCTGGCAAGAGATCATACCCGAAGACCGGCTGGAATACGAACATGCCTTTCATCCAGGAGACAGGCAAGCAGATCTCTGAGCTCAAGACCAGCCTGGTATAGCGCAAGTTTCAGGTAAAGAAAAGCGTAGGTCCAGGTGTGATGGTACACACCTTTAATCCCAAGCAATGCAGATAAAGTTAGCTTGTAGAAGGAAAGTGTTTGAAAGTGATGTCTAAATGAATGGCAGAAACAGTGATGAATCAGAGAAAGACTTGACAGAATAGGATATGCCCAACTCTCATGAGAGGAAAGAGGAAACGGAAGCTACTTAAGGGGCAATGAGAGAGAGAGAGAGGAGAAGGCAATTTTACTGGGACAGTAGCAGAGAGAGAGGTTATATAGGGAGAACTCAGGTGAAGACAGGATGAACCAGAGAATGAGAAGGAGCCAGGAGATTAGAGCTGTTTGCTTGAGTTAGTTTGAGGCTGAGCAGAGCAATTCAGGGGCTGAAAAGAGGAGCCAGGTTGAGTAAGTGAGCTGGGAAGGAGTTTGAGCCAGAACAGCTGAGTTGAACTAGCCAGCTACAAGCCCAGAAAAAAACAAGAAACAGTGAACTTATTAAGCAGTAACTCTCAGAGGCTGAAAACATGCTAGGCCTAGATTAGATCATATGGAGGCTAGAAGCTTCCAGGACTGGGCCTAAGTTAGGCAGGAGGAGACAGTAAGCCTCAGAAACAACTGAACCAGGAGAATAAAAGCTACTTTCACACTCCTAAAAATCCCAGAAAACAAGGAAAGGAACACTCATCTGGACTCCATTGAGAAGTCAGGTGTAATATTAATATGTCTGTCTGCCTTTATACGTTGCATGGGCTTTCCCCTTGCAGCTTTTAATATTCTTTCTTCTATACATTTAGTGTTTTGATTATTGTGTGCTGATATTAACACCTGGGATCATAATCATCCAAACCCAGTGAGCATACATCACAGTAAAAACACAACCAAAACCGTTCAGGGAAATATGTTTCACCAGAGCCCAGCAACACTACTACACAGGCCCTAAGAAATGCAACACGGCTGAAGCACAAGACAAAAACCTCAAAACAGCTATCATGAATAAGTTAGAGGTCCTTAAAAAGGATATGAGTAAATCCATTAATAAAACATGTGAAAATACAAGCAGTGAATAAGCCGAAGAAAACAGTTCAGAACATGAAAGTAGAAATAGAATCACTAAAGAAAAAAAAATGAATTTAGGTATAACGAGAAATGAAAAATTCAGGAAGGCAAGCAAAAACCTCAAGAGGTAGCAAGCCTCAGCAACAGAATACAAGAGATTGAAGAATCTCAAATATTAAAGACAGAATAAAACAAATGGACACCTCAGTCAGAGAAAATGTTAAATCAAAAGAATCCAGGTACAAAACATCCAGGAAATCTGGGACGCGGAAAGACAAAATCTATGAAATAAAGGATTAAAGGAAGGAAAAGAAACCCAGGTCAAAAGCACAGACAATATTTTCAACAAAACCATAGAAGAAAATTCAGAACACCAAATAGAAAAAAACAAAAAACAAACAAACAAAAACAACAACAACAACAAAAAAAACTCCTCAGGACACATAATAATCAAAACACTAAACATTTTTTTTTTTTTAGGAGATCACATTTACCTTGATACCTAAACCACATAAAGACCTAACAAAGAAAGAGAATTATAGACTAATTTCCCTTATGAACACAGAAACAAAAATTCTCAATAAAATACTTGCAAACCAAATATAAGGCCATATTAAAACGTTCATGTAGCCGGGTATGGTGGTGCACAGCTGTGATCCCAGCACTCAGGGAGACAGGCAGGTAGGTCTCTGAATTTAAGGCCAACCTGGTCTACAAAGCGAGTCCAAGACAGCCAAGGCTACACAGAGAAACTCTTGTCTCAAAAAACCAAAACCAAAACCAAACAAATAAAAAAGTCATCTACCACGATCAAGTAGGCTTCATCCCAGAGATGCAGGAATGGTTCATCATACATACATCAATAAATGTAATCCACTGAAAGACAAAAGCCACATGATCATCTCTTTAGATGCAGAAAAGGCCTTTGACAAGATCCAACACCCTTCATGATAAAAGTCCTGGAGAGATTAGAGATACAAGGGATACACCTCAACATAATGACGACAATTTACAGCAAGCCCGTAGCCAACAGCAACCTAAATGGAGGGAAACTCAAAGCAATTCCACTAAAATCAAGAAGACAAGGTATGTACTCTCTCCATAGCTATTCAATTTAGTACTTGAAGTCTTCGCTACAGCGGTAAGACAACTAAAGGAGATCAAGGAGACGAAAATAGGAAGGGAAGAAGTCAATGTGTCTTTATTTGCAGATACAGCTGATAAACACTTTTTCAGCAAAGTAGCAGGATACAAATTATATACCAAAATCAGTCAGGCTTTCTATATACAAATGACATGGACTGAGAAAGAAATACCTTATTGCTTATTCAGAAAAACAATACCTTTTCACAATAGCCTCCATAAAAATATCTTGGGGTAACTCTAACCGAGCCAGTGAAAGCTTGTATAATAAAACTTTAAGACATTAAAAAAAGAAATTAAAGAAGATATCAGGATGGAAAGACCTCCCACACTCACGAAGTGGTAGCACTAATACAGTAAAAATGGCCACCCTACCAGAAGCAATCTATAGATTCCATATAATCCCCACCAAAATTCCAACACAATTCTTCCCAGAAATTAAAGCGACAATTTTCAGCTTCATATGGAAATGCAAAACACCCAGGATAGATAAAACAGTTCTGAATAATAAAAGAACTGTTGGAGGGGTCACCATCCTTGATTTCAAATTGTACTACAGAACTATAGTAATTAAAGCAGTATTAACATAAATCCTGATCAATGCAATAAAACTGAATACCACGACGTGTGTCAAGACACCTGGTTTTTCATAAAGAAGCCAGGAATACATGGTAGAAAAAACAAACAAAGAAAAAACCAGCATCTTCAACAACTGGTCAAACTGGATGGCTTCATGTACAAGAATGTAAATAAATCCATACTTATCATTCTGCACAAAACTCAACTCCAAATGGATCAAAGACCTCAGTGTAGGGCCTCTTATGGAACAGAAAGTGGGAAATAGCTTTGAACTCATTGGTACTGGAAATGACTTTCTGAAGAGAACACTTTTAGCACAGGCATTAAGAAAAACAATTAATAAATGGGACTTCATAAAACTGAAAAGCTTCTTATGTCAAAGGGGCACCATCATTAGAGTAGCAGCCTACAAAATGAAAACAGATTCTTACCAATTACACAGCTGATAGAGGGCTAATATTTAAAATTATAAGAGAACCCAAAAAGAATCAGACATCATGAAAGCAAGCAACCCAATTAAAAATTAGAGTACAGATCTAAACAGTATTCGCAAAAGAGGAAACACAAATGGCTAGGCCATACTTAAAGAAATGTTTAATATCCTTAGTCATCAGGGAAATGCAAATCAAAACCACTTTGAGATTTCATCTCACACCAGTCTGAGTGGCCAAGATCAATACAACAAATGACAGCTCTTGTTGGCAAGGATGCGGGGGTACACTTTGCTGCTGGCGGTAGTGCACGCGCTATAGAAATTGGTGTAGTGTTTCCCCGGGAAGCTGGGAATTGAGCTACCTCAAGTTCTAGCTATACCATTCTTGGACATATACTCGAAGGACTCTATATCCTATTACAGAGACCCTCGCACTCTACTTATAATAGCCAGAAATTGGGAACAGACTAGACACTGATAAAAGATGAATGGATAAATTATGGCACATTTTCATAATGGAATGTTATGAAGCTGTCAAAAAATGAAATCATGAGATTCACAGGGAAATGGATGTAGCTAGAAACAAAACAAAACAAAACAAAACAAAACCCTAGACTTCGTTAGCCACCAAATAACATCTCCAGTGCCAGGAATGAATTGCATCTAATCAAGCTGTTGGTGGAAGGGACCTCATGGAAACCCCAAACAACTCAAACTACTGCCAAAGTTATTGGTTGTTCTCTACAAACTGATGGTAAGGCCCTACTGCTGGAGACAACACCTACGTAACTCACTGGTCAGGGAAAAGTCAGCTGCTGCCTACTTAGAGCCTTCACCCCTAATGGCTAGTGTTCATGGTACTGACAGGTACTGTGCATGCTACCAGAAGAGAATGGTACACCCCAACCTAGCTACAAATCCTTCTATCTGCATTGGTTGCCTCCCTGAAAGAAACACTTGTGCAACAGTGGCACAGACTGTGGGAGTAACCAACCATCCTGTCTGCTTGGCAGTAAGGCCCATAGAACGCATGCCTGACACTGCTTGAGAGGCCATGAACCTGCGACTTGCTAGGCCATGGGCCTGGGAGAAAGGTATGTAATAACATTCTCCTATCATCACAGATCACTGTCTTGCCCAGCCATCATCAGAGAAGCTTCCTCTTGGAGAAGATGGGAACAATACACAGAGAGTAAGAGACCTTGGAACACTTAATCCTAAATGGGGTAGCTCCATCAAATCCCTCCCCTCAGGGTTCAGGAAATTCTGAGGAAGAGTAGATGGAAAGACAGAGAAAGTAAGAGCCAGTGGGGATGAAAAACATCAAGGAAATAGGGCCTTCTGGACACAGCAGGGCTGGTGCACTTATGAACTCATAAAGACTGTGTGTATGTGCAGTATGTACAGGGTCTCCAAAGACTAAGGCAGGGGGTGCTGAGGGGGGATGTGGACTAAGGCCCCATCCTTAACCCAGAAGCTATTCCTAATTGATAACCACCCATAAAACATAGTTTTCTCCAATGAGTCTCACTAGGTATACAACCACTCTTAAGGGCAGGCACCGTGCCCCACTCTAGGCTGCCAATACAAAATGAACTCAATGGCATTTTTGAGGGTTCTTTGTAGCATAATGTGTTGTCTGGACTTCACCCCCTCACTCCCCCCAAAAAAAAAACCTTATAAAACCTTGTGTTTCTGATTTCTATGTGTGTGAATGTGTGTCTCTAGGTCTGTATGTTTCCTGAGTTTTGTTTTGTTTTCCATTTGTTTTGTCTTATTCTGGGTTGTTTTTATATTATTTTATCTAATCTACCTAATTCTATCTAATCTAATCTATTATTACTATTACTATTGTTATTATAGATGTGTTTTGTTTTCTAATGAGAGAAAGGTGTGTATTTGAGTGGGTGGGGAAGATCCGAGGAGCTAAGGATCTCCTAATAGATGCACACCCGACTTCTGCTGTATTGCAATAATGGATGCTAAAACAAAACAAAACAAAACAAAACAAAAAGACCCCAGCAAGTACTCTGATGCTTTTTCTGCCTTCCATGCTGTTACTGCCCCATCACAGACATCCCGCCCTGTTACTGCCCCCATCACAGACATCCCGCCCTGTTACTAGCCCTGCATCACAGGCATTGACTTTGTTACGTGATAAGTCACCTTCCCATTTCCCCTGACCTGCTCCCTCCTCCTGCTACAGAAGGAATTTTTCTGCCTGTAGTCTTACGAATGCTTTATTTTTCACGGAATTTGTAATGCATTATTTATTGCACATGGCTTTTACTTAGGTTTTATATCTTTACTGTCTTGTAGAATGCAGGGCAGGCAGCACATGTCAATAACTATTTGTTAAATTAAAACGATGAAAGAGAATGTAAATCCACAGAGAAATTATGTAGAATAAGGTCGACTAACAGTCGCTGGGTTTGGCACAACTTCTGCTGAAGTGATTCTAGCACCGAGACGGACTGTGGAAGCCAGAGGCAGAGAGCACTGCTGTGATTCAGAGTGTGCAAAACAACAAAGCAATGCTTTACACTAAAGAGTTAAAAAAAAAAAAAAAGACAAAACCACAACAAACAACAAAACCCCAGAAGAGAGGGGGCACCAGATGAAAGATTTCCAGAATACAATGCTTGTTTTTTATCTCCTTAAGGAAAAAAACAAAAACAAAAACAAAAACAAAAACAAAAAACAACTAAGTCAAAGACAGTCATAGTGCTACAGGAAAAGAGACCAGCAGAAAGAAACACAGGACAACACAGGAATGGCAGGAGGTGGCTGGGGCATTTCTGGAATCCCACGACTGGGGAGGCGGGGTGGTAGGATTGTGAGTTCAAGCCAACCTGACTACACAGAAAAAAGGAAGAGAAAAGGAATGAGGGGCTAATCAATGGTATCTTATCCAAGAAGAGGGACGAGGGAACAGAACCCAGGATACCGCTGAAAAGCATTGTGAAGAGGGCTTTTAGAGATTACAAAGGCGAGATGCTGCCAATCAAAATGATCTTTTGAATTCCTCTGTGTAGTTAAGGTGATAAGACATGTACAGCAACAGCAGATTTACACATTCAGCAGATGCTGACCATGTGCCTGTTGTGTCAGGCACTGTTCTAGGCCTACAGAAATAGATAAAGCTGCCTGCCTTTATACAATTTGTTCTAGTGGGAAAGAAAGACAGTAACCTATACAAGAAACAAACATAGCTTGCTATAAGAAGATAAATACCATGAAAAAAGGAATCTAACAATACAAAGCTGTTAATACTGGGGTAGTAGTTGTATAATCTTTTGGGGTAAGAGGCAGAATGCAACCTTTGGTTTTATTTCTTAGCATTGCTCATGTTCTTGTTTTGAGAAAGGCTCAGAACTTGCCACCAGGCTAGGCTGCCAGCCAGTGAGTCCCAGAGCTCTCACCTCTCCTTCCCCAGTCCTGTGCTTGACTGGAGGTGCTCACCAGCATAGCTGGCTTCTTCTTGGGTGAGGAGGTATGTCTGTGAGGCAGGCACTTTACTAACTGAGCTATGTCCCCAGCCTATCTCATATCATCTTCAAATCATTCCTGTGAGTCAAGTTATAAGCCAGATTAAGTCATTCCCACTAATGTTGACCAGAACTAATGACAGACAACAGGGGAAGAGGTTAAAGCAATGACATGAGGAAGCGAGCAGCAAGACGGCTCAGAAGGTGAAGGTAAGCCTGATAACCTGAGTTTGATCCTGAGGACCTATGAGGTGGGAAAGAAGCAGTTCCTGCATTTGTCCTCTAAGTTCTCCATGGGCACTAACCTGCCCCCAACACACACACACACACACACACACACACACACACACACACACTAAACACAAGGGTTAGAGATACAGCTTTGAGAACCAGGCAGATAGCATCACAATCCAAAGCCAATCATATCACAGGACCCATCCAGCGTGCACAACAATTTCCTGTGACTGAACGACCATCACTACTAAACAGCTGTTGATGTCACGAGATGTTGGCTGGTGAACTGCTGGCCTGGGAAACTAAGTGTTGGCCTCCACTGCCACTCAAAAATCCTTATTCCTTGCTCTGTTGTGGATGAGTTTCCAATGAGAAAGTTCAGGGGGACCTTGAAAGCTTGTTTGGAGGTTCTGGCAGGGAGAACAGCTACTCCCATATCATTGACCCAAGACTGGTCCTCTTCTACTGTATTCTGAGAAAGTCCCTTCCCGTGTACAGCTTTGGGAGGAACAACTGCCTAGCCAGTCAGATCAGCTGAATCAACAATGCTGTAGTCAGATCACCCTCACATTAAAATGAAAAAATAAATAAATAGAAAGTTCATGTGGGTGGCTCTGGCTAAGCCCAAATTAGAATGCTGACCTGAAAGGGAGCTGGGTGACTGGGAAACTCGAGTTTCACTTTCTGATGGTGGGTGTGAATGGGTACACTCTTCACAGCAACACTCTTATGGGAGGGGGCTGAAAAGCTAGGAGAACTAAAGATAAGCCATATAAGTTGGCTAGATCAACATCAACTTGATACAAGCTAATTGGCAGAGAGGAAGAAAATGCCTCCATGAGATCAAGCTGGAAGGCATTTTTAAATTAGTGATCAATGGCAGAGGGCCCAGCTCTTTTTGGGTGGCGCCATCCCTAGGCTGGTGGTCCTAGAAAGCAGGCTAAGCAAGCCACAAGGAGCAAGCAAGTTAGCAGCATTCCTCCATAGCCTTTGCATCATCTCTTGCCTCCAGCTTCCTGCCCTGTGTGAGTGCCTGCTTTCACTGCTTTTTATGATGAACTGTTATATGGAACTGTGAGGAGATAAACCCTTTCCTTCCAAAGTTGATGTTGCTCACGTGTTTGATCACAGCTACAGTAATCCTAGCTGAGACAATACATAGTAGTCTTTCCCCTGATTAGAGCTAACATTGGAGCCTTGAGACAATGTTAAACCCATTACTGTAAAGGTGAAAACATTACATAAACTAAACAAAACCCAAATTAAATACCATAACCTCTTAATAGTCAACCCCTAGAACAAGCTATTTAAACGAGCAACTGGCTTTGCCTTCTGACCTCCTCAGTGGACTTTATTCGGTATGGTTGTTAGCACCGCTTATAGTGCCCAGGCTGCCAGATCTTTCCAAGTAAGAGTATTAAAGATTCTAAACCTGAATTACCTTGAACAGAGTATGGGGAGACACCAACTTTTAACTACACAGTGCAAGCTAAAACATTAATCTTTCATAATACCAACAATGGCAAGCAATAAACAAGAGACCATACCTTTCAGTGTCTGAAATTAGAGAATGAACTGAACAACCCTGCAGAAAAAGGGCAGCTGCTTTAAATTTAACTAGGTACATGTGAACAGTGCTGCAACTTACTTAAATCTCAGGAGGACTCCAATGCCAACCAGGCATGCAATAGAATTACCATAGAATTACAAAGGATTTCCAGTTTCAATTCGCTACAAAATATTAAAGTGCAGTAACTGAAGGGCACACCATGGGTCAAATAAACTTGAACAGTTTAACTGATGACTTAAATATGAGACTAAACAAAATTCACTGTTAGGTCCCTTTCACATTTCTTCTGGTGTACAAGTACGACATCAGACATGAAAATACTATGTAAACTAAACGGATCAGAAGTTTTAGTCATTATTATGCGGTTCCTATCAACTTATGACATATTTTCCTCTCAGGAATGAGAAATGATTAAATTTCCCAAAATAAAGAGTTTGAATGGCTGAAGTACTAGAATACAAATTTGGATATATGGATCTCTGAGCGAGGCCCTTAACAGATGTACAGGGAAAACGGAATTTAATTGAAGTTCATGAATATAAGCATTCCAACCAAAAAGAAATTAAAGTTATGCTACAAGTCTAAGAGGAAGAATTTACATTTTACTCAAGTTGGCTATGCTAAACAAGGATTTCACTGGAGGAAAGTAACGGTCATTGTCTGAAATGGCTGTTTTTAATTTTACTATGTATTTTTTATTTCTTTAACTTTCTATAAAGCTTGTTGTTTTTTGTTGTTGTTGAGACCTGCTTATGCCTCCTGAGAGTGCCAGTATACCAGCATGATAAAAAATTCTTGCAATCCAGTAAGGCTTATCACTAAAGTCCAGGCTGACCCTGAGCTCCTGGTCCTCCTACCTTGTCCTCAGGTGTGGGAATTACAGATGTGTGCCATGATATCTAGCCCAGCATACCAGACGTATAAAGTAGTGATTTCTAATGTGCAAACAGGACAATGTTTAATAACAACAACAAAATGCTCAATTATTATATATATAATATATATATATATATATATATTATATATATATATAGATGGAGTTCCAGAATCGGAGAACAGAGCTAAAGCAAGATGTAATGAAGAAAACTGTGAACTTCCCAGAAATACTGAAAGATCCACACTCCAAAGAAATCTATGTGCTGCTAAAGAAACTCAACAGGATTCTAAGTGGAAAAAGAATAAAAAGAAAGCCATAGTTTATTTCATTAAAAAAAAAAAAAAAAAACACAACAAAACCATATGTTAAATAAAAGAGGGTATGTATCTATATGCTGTCAAAAGAAAGAAAAAATCACTTTTAAGGAAAACTAGATTCACTAGAAAAAGAAAAGTGGTCTGTTATCAGTAACGACTGAGTAAGAGAAAACATCTTAAGTGAGCTGAAAGGAATTCTCAGCTGAGGCAACTGAACCTAGTAAAATTATCCCCCAAGAAAGAGCATCAAACGTGAACACTGTAAAGATAAACTAGAAGTGCGATCACTCGCCATCACCAGCCACTATATAAAAAGGCAGTCTAAAGAAAGCACTACGACAGAAAGCGGGTACCTCTGCTGCTAAGATGCAAGAATGCCCGTCACTCACGGCTGCCTTGTGGTGTGCGTGTGTGCACACATCCCAAACAACACTGTCTTCAAATGGTGGGGATGCAAGGAAAATTGAAATAGGGGTTGTACTGCTTGGGAGGTGAAGGTACTGAGTAACTCAGACATGTCGTTTCTAGGGTAACCACTTCATAGAAACTGGGTGGATGATCTGTAAATGACAGATAATGAACACACTGACTAAGAAAATCATCGAGAAGCACAGATGTCTGCCCTGCTTTATGCCTTTCTCCTACTGTATGTCGCAGTACATCTAGTCTTATACATATAAAAAATACCCTTTTTAAAAAGCGAGAAGGCTGCACCTCACTGCCCTTGTCACCTTCTTTACGTTTTAGATGAATGTGTGCACGCATGTGTTTATGGGCTAAGGATGTAACTCAGGTGACAGCCTGCTTCCTTAGCACACATCAAGTCTTCGTGTGGATGGAACGGTGGCATAAGTCTATAATCTCAGCACTTTTGGATTAGAAATTCAACGTCATTCTTGGCTTCATAGTGAGTCTGAGGTCAGCCTGGGATACCTAGGTCCTGTCTGCAAACAAACAACCCAAAATAGCTTCTTATAACTGGTTTTCTTTGGCTCATGGGGCAAGTTCATAGTTACATGTATATCTCCCCTTCGCCCCCTGCCCCCGAGACAGGATTTCTCTGTGTAGCCCTGGCTGTCCTGGACTTGATTTGTAGACCAGGCTGGCCTTGAATCCACAGAGATCCGCCTGCCTCTGCCTCCCCGAGTGCTGGGATTACAGATGTACACCACCACACCTGGCTTATAAATCTTATCTTTTGTGCCTAGTGTTTAATGTAGATGCATTAAGGGACTGTTGTATCATATGACCTGGGTTAACAAGCATTATTTTGTGATCTAGCACAAGGGTTGGCAAACTCCAGGATATGGGGACAATTTAGCCCACAGACTGTATTTCGTACTAACAAAATTAGAATGGTACTCACAGTCTTAAAGAATTGATTCAAAAGAAATAAACAACAATAACAAAAAAAACAAACAAACAAAAAAAAAACGACAGAAATTATATGTGGCCAATAGTGCAAAATACTTATAATTTGCTGCTCTATTGTAATTTGCTAATTTATTACATGATCAGTTCTTTTTTTTTAAAACCTTTAATTTCTGTGTGTGTGTGTGTGTCTCTGTGCGCGCGCGTGCGTGCGCACATGTATGCCTGTGGCAGCCAGAGGTTGCCATCAGTGTCTTGCTCAATCATGCTTCACTTTATTTTCTGGACAGGTTTCGCACTGACCCTGGAGCTCACCATTCAGCTGTACTGGTGAGTTAGGGAGCTAAGGAATGAGTTGGCCCCTGACCTCCACATGGGTGCTGTGATTTGCACTCTCTCCCTCACCCCCAAAAGAAGCAATACAACAGAGCATACATTTCTTTTTGACCAAATACTCTCAGTCACATGAACATCAGTCAAACTGATAACGTGTATTTGCATGCTTCACAATTCTTTCTAGTCATGTGCAATGATATTTACTAATATGATCTTTTCTTCTCCCCTGCACATAAGCAAATGTTGGTTTACACTGCTCATCTCTATGACAGAACCCAGAGAGCTGGGGATCTAGCTCAGCTCTGAACGAACCTCTGGTATGTTAGGTTGATTCTACCTGGTTGTCTTTACTTACGGAACTTGTAATTAGGAGGCTGAAATAAGAAAGACAACTTCCTCCTTGCCAGTGCCTGCTCAACTCAAATCTGATTCTCAATGTCCATACTTGGTCAAGACTTTTTCTTTTAGTTTTTCTAGTGTGTTATTGAATTTCCCTTAATCTCATGTACAAGGCATTGGAGATATAATACTCTCTGGGCCCTAGAAACAAACTTAGAAATGTGGTAAGTGGTGCCAGTGGGGTATGACACAGAAGCTTCGATATAGGAAGAAGCATGTGCACCGAGGCTGGGGGACCACAGTTTTGGCTAGATGAGGGCGGTGAGGGAATCTTGGGAAGAGAATGGTACTTGTGGGGCTGCACAGAGGTCTCGGCATGGGAGGGTGGCGGGCTTCACAAACTGCACAAAGAGTGCACTGCTCTTCTAGCAGACAACATGACGCTTTTTGACAGGGATGCGACACGATGAAATCTGAATGCAGAGCCAACAGTCTAAATGTAGAAAGAGGAAAGAAGTGGGTATGGGGTTAGAAGACAAAAAGAAAGTAGTACATAGAAAGCTATTCTTGTTTTCAAAGAAATGAGAATCTGAACCAAACAGGGGAAGCCATAGAAGAAAGAGACTTTTGATAAACATCAGCCAATTCCAGTGGGAAAAATAGCCATCACTCAAAAGCAAAGGCTGAAAAGTCAAGAATAATTTCTGGGAGAAATGAGGATGCTATGAAGGCTGTGTTAAGGAAAACAGAGAGGAAGACACTGATTTGAAAACAACAACAAACCTAATGAAGCAGAGGTACCAGCTGAGCAACTAACTTCAGGGGCTGAGAAAAAGAAAAAGAGCTTTCTGTTTTGTGGCTTGAGCCAATGGGTAGGATGTGGACCAACCAAAACGGGAAATACAAAGATGGACTTAGGGAGAAACTTAAGCTTTTAGCACACCATATAAAAGGGGTCCAAGAGCCATCTGGATGAGATTTTTTTTTTTTTTTTTTAATTAGGATCTAAGCTGGCAAGGAATTTAAGAGAGGGGTTTTTACCAGGATTGCGTATGTATTTGGTACAGCTAAAATTGCTTTACATTTTTGAAAACTGGTCACTAAAGCTATTTGAAAGATGAGTAAGAATTGGCTCAGAGCTCTCCAGTGATGTATCCAAGGTGGCCATGTGGGTAAGTGCTAGAGGTAGATATGAATAACACTGGAATCTTGATTCATGCCTATGCAACCTCTTCACACTGGCCACCTGTGAGCCATGGAAGCACAAAGTGTGATTAAAAATATGAGAGAATATGTGGACTGAAACTTGAAGTAAGAGCATAGACCCAGGAAACACTAATGCTGAAAGTGTTGGCAGAAAAACAGGGAGCCCAAAGGCTGAGGATAGCTCAGTTGAAGTCAGAGGGGGAAAAGGAATTATAACAGTGTTACCTGATGCAGAGATTCAAGTCAGATGGAAGAACCTGATAAATGGACGGCCTAGGATATCATTCCCATCAAGTATCAAGCAGTTAATAAAGAAGCCAAGGCTAGACTGCACTGAGGTTTGGGTGGGGGGCACAAAGACGGGAAGAACACACAGTACCCAAAGTTGACTGTCTAAGGAACAGACTGAGGAGGCTGCTGAAAAGTCCTAAGTCGGGAGAGCTCTGTTTTGTTCTAAAGATAGAATTCCCAGCATTCTTTCATGCCAGATGTCCTTATAAAAAAAGTAACATTTCATAAATGACTCATCAAAACCTGTAAATGACTTAAGACACAAACAAGACCCAGGGAAATCTTAGGAAGAAATTTTTGTAGTTTGTTTCTTCACACTGAGCTTCTGATCATCTGCACAGGGCTGACTACTGATTGATGCTCTCATTAGGTTCAAGACACACCAAGTCTTCACCTAAGCTTGCAAAGCCTTGCTTTAGCTTAAGTAGTTTCTCTTTCTTTGAACTAACGAACTAACTTCCTTCCTTCCTTCCTTCCTTCCTTCCTTCCTTCCTTCCTCCCTCCCTCCCTCCTTCCTTCCTTCCTTTTTTGTTTTGTTTTTGGAGATATGGTTTCTCTGTGTAACAGAGCCCTGGCTGTCCTGGACAGACCAGGCTGCCTTGAATTCACAGAGATCTGCCTACCTCTGCTTCCCAGGTGCTGGCATTAAAGGAGTAGGCTGGCAAGACAGGAGACTTCTATGAAATTCTTTCTTTCAATCTACAAGAATCATACGTCTACCTTATTCTTTCCCATGGTTACTTTTCCCCTCCCAGTCTTCAATCCAACTGTAACCACTTTATTTGTGTACACGTAAGTGGTTGCTTCACCCACTAGAATTATTCCAGGATACACTATGATAGCAAACATGTTCTGGGTGTTGGCCTTTCTGGCTCCGGACCTGTTGTTACTGGAAAATAATACACGGTTGATAAAGAACTATATGGCTGGGTTTTCCCCTTTATCAACTTCTTTAATTGGATTCATGTCTCCTCTTTCTAATGTCCCTTTCCCACTCATTGTATTAACATATAGAATCATAATATCTAACATGTATTGTCCTTTCGCTAGGTGTTAGGCTCTGCTTACAATTTCACTTAATCTTTACAATAACTTCCCAATAAATATGTAAGTTTTTATACAACCATCTACAGTTGTACAAGTGTAAGTTGTGTAATTTGCAAGTGGTGACGCCAGGATTTCAGACGGTTCCTCTAAACAAGAGTTGCCTGTTCAGGGCTCACTTTTAGTAAGGGCACAAATTCCAGTTAGAAAGTCCTGATCCAGTTTTACCTATGTTCAGAACCTACATCTGCTCCAACAAAGCTACGTCCTAGTACAAATTCAAACTTTTCCTCCCCTCGGACTACTTTCATCCGATGGAGAAACGAAGGACTGCCCGGTAAGTCCAATCGTCGAGGAGGGTGTAGGGAGAGATGTAAACGCCAGTACCTCACTTCTCAGCGCCGAGGTAAACCAGCATCTAACTGGAGATGGGGGATTTGGGAGCTGAAACCAATTTCCGAACTCATGAATGGCCAAAACACTTACCTTAACTGCCACCTCCGGAGCCGAGTCCACCGCCACGGTCAGAGAGGGCTTGGCTGAAGGCGATTTGGTCAAGTGCATGAGAGAGTCCGCGGCTGGCAGCGGACACCGGCTGCCCTCACTGTCCGAGTCTGATTCGGATCCCGAACCCGAACCATACGAAGCAGCTAGAGCAGCAATCGCAGCCGACATGACAGCAACAGATCCGCTCTGCTACGGCCAGGCCAGGGCGGAAGAAGCAGCGCCGCGCAGGTCCTGACAGATTGTCACGAAACACGTTATTTACCTCCTTTGAGAACGAATCACTTATAACTTCTAGAAAAAAAAACTTAACTATTATTACAGTAACTGTATCGAACTTGAGATCCGCAGACATTCATCTAGAGAAGCCCAAGGAATTGCAACTACTTATAACTTTCAGGACCTCGTCGATTAAAGACCCAGTTCTGAGATAGCTTTGAATCCTCGAGGTCCTCCACTCCCGGCGTGCAGCGCGGCGGGGAACGGGAGGCACCATGGGAAATGTAGTTTGGGCTGAGGAGGCGGAGCCCGGCCGAGGGTGGGGGCTCTGCCTTCGACCCCGCCCCCAAAAGGATGGTTCATTCAATTGGATAGCATCTTCCCTCATTCCCTGGCCCAGCTCGGTTCTCTCCGGCCCCTTCCCCCAAAGTGCGGATTGGGCAATACCACGGAGCCTCAGGACAGGGGGAAGCGCCGTCCTCTTGCCCACGGACCGGTAAGTGGGCGGATGCTAAAGCTCCCGCCACACCGCCGGACGCCCTGCGGGGCTCTAGGGGAGGGTGTGCATCTGAGGCGTAGAGACCTGGGAGCCGTGCGGCGCGGCTTCGGAGAGAAGCGGTGCGGCCGGGCCGAGAGCGCCCCGCGGCTCCCCCTGCTGCAGGCCCGGGTCCCCGCGCCCGCTTGTGGAGCGTCGCGCGGGGAGGGGGCGGCGCAGGGCAGCGGCGGCTCGCGGTGTTGTTCGCTCGCGCGACGCGCGCACCGCGGCTCGGGCGACCAGCGGGCGCCCCCGGCGGCGTCCCCGGCGGCCCGGCGGCCCCAGCCAGTGCCCGGAGCGCCTTCCAGCCCGCGGCCCGACCCTCCCCCGGGGGCTCTCGGTGGAGTCCCGGCGAGGAGCCGGCCCGGCGGCGGCCGCCGAAGCATGAAGAAGGGGTAAGGCGCGAGCCTCCCCCACCCCCACGGCTTCACGGTGAGCACGGGTTTTTGTCCTTTTTTTTCCGTCCCGGCGCTGCACCGGCCGGAGCGGAGAGGGGCGCGTGCGAGCCCGGCTCTCTGCGGCGGCCGCGGCGATGGCTGGGCGCGCCGCCCCCGCCCCCATCCCGGGCTCCCCCGCGCCCGCCGCCCCGGCCGCGCGGGGAGGACGAGGCGCGGGGACCGAGCCGAGGATGCTCTCGGGTGCAGCGGCTTCCACCTGCCGTGCGGGGCTCGGGGCTCCGGTCGCCCCGGTGCCCGCGAAGGCTGCAGCCCGCCGCGCAGCCCCGGCTCGCCCTGCGGGCCAGCCGCTCTGAAAGCCGAGCTCCGGCCGCGCGTCTGGGCGCCGCGGCTCGCTGTGCCCGACCGCGGTAAAGCGACCGGGGGCATCCCTTTATCGCCCCGTTTGGAAGCGGAGGCAGAGCGGTTGCCGGCTCGTCTCGTGCCAGGGAGTGGGGAGGCTCCTCGGGCAGAGTTGGGGAGCCGCTCGCTGGGCTCTGATGTCGGCAGGACTCGCCCATTGTGCCACCCAGATAATTATTCAACTCTGCAGCATCCATTGCACCTTTCCCGTTTTTCTTTTCCCCTAGCTACAGCATGCCCCCTAGCTTCCGTACTCTGACACCTTCTCCTGCACTTGCGGATGATGAACTAGAATAATGGTGAAAAGAAAGCGCATCCGATCTGAACGTTCACCGACCTGCCCTGTGACTAATTAATACCCACTTAGAATAGGTCTGACTCCTCTAACCTTAGTCCTTACTATACAGGATGTGCCTGAGATTCTGTTCACATTTTTCTTGATGTCCACATATTGGCTAAGTCTCCTTTCTGTTAAGTAATCGATGTGGTTAGTTAATTAGTTGATTCCATTGATGTTTGTAGATTTAATCTGGTAAACTTCCATTTTTCTAATTGTTGACAGCAGCATAACACAGTTACAAATGCAATCCCTCTTGGAATTCGAAGGAACAGTTTATCCTTGATGATCTAAGTTTCTGATAAAGAATTTTTATTTGTTTTGAATATTTGGATAAAGTATTTAATACAACATTTTCTGTTCTTAGTAAGAAAAGTTTTGTACATATTTTTGTAGAATATTTGATACTAATAGTAACCTTTATTTGAGTAAAAGGAAGGATTTAATATTGGGAAGATCTTAACTCCCTAACTTACTGGGGTCTTAATTTTCCCTTAGCTATTTTTACAGTATATTTTTATTGCTAGTTATAGATTTTTCTCTTTATTTTTTTAACTCTTATCTACATGGATGAATAGATTGTTTTGAATGCTCTACCTTAAGGAAGAAATATATTTTTAAAAACACAAGAAATAAACATAGTTACTTACCATTTAAATATTATTATTTATAAACAAATTCTTACCTATCAGAAATATCTTTTTCTTTTTGTCATTCTTCCCATCTTTATGTGTTTAAGCTTGTTTTGTTAACCCTTTTGGTAAAAGCAGGATTACACACAGACAATGCAGGAGTTTGAAGGTGCTCCTAGTTATTTAATGGAACCTGTAAGCGGCATACATATAAATTGATAGCATAGAATCATTTATTTGGCTAGGGAAGACCTTACAATTTACAAAATGGACTTTGTTTTGTCTTGGTTTTCTAACATGTAAATGGAAACAATACTCTTCCACAAGATAGTATGCCTTAATTCAGAGAAGCTATTTTTTAGTATTTTTAAACCAACTTGAAGTATTTTTAATTGATGAATCATGAAAATGCTTCGTATGCTTTTTCATGGCACCTGAGAATGGCTGACTTACATTTTAGTTTGCTTTGGCAAGACTTCTTTAGCTTGATTTTATTTCTTGTGTTTTTTGTTTTTTAATTATAGACTTTATGCCTACATATAATAATTATAGTTAATACTGATTAAAATAGTTGGTATCAAGTAGACTATTAAGTTAAATTCGTGAAAAGTCTAGAAAACATTGAAGATCCTTTAATTTAAAAAATTTTGGTTAACATATTTCATAATTGTGATCACTTGTAAGATCCAGTGCAGGATAGCTTTATCACTTGGGTTCCTAAATGTCTGTATATTGAGAGAGTGCATTAGTATAGTTTAATGCTCGTTCATTTAATTTTAGAGTGATTTAAGATACCTTTCTCCAAAGGCTTGATCTTCAGTAGAGAGTATATTTGGTTTTTATTGAGAGATTAACTCCTTTATTTTTATAGCAATAACTGCTGTTGAAAGACTGTATTATAACAGCCTTTACTAAAATATTAGACTTTTGGTTACTTTGTGGGTGGAAGTCCTATATAATTCATTATATAGCTGATTTATTTTTTTGAGAATTAATTTGATTATGCTTTATCATGTTTTCTTTAAATATAAAGAGCTAAAATTTAGCTCTTTGGGTTTTTTTTGTTTTGTTTTGTTTTGCTTTTTGTTTGTTGGTTTGTTTTGAGCTTTGTGAGGACAGGAACTGACCTGCTATCCTGAAGCTTACTGTCACAAATCCTAAGGTGGTGGCAGAGCGGTAACAGATAGCAAAGGCGTCACCTACACTCAACAAACAGAAGGAATAAAGAAGGAATAGCCACCGAGTGCAAGATGTAGCAAACATCTCATTTAATAAAGCAGCTTCATCTCCAAAGAGAAGGATATGTTGGAGATTTTTTGGAACCTCTGTCTATAGTCCCTTTACTGCATGTTATTGAGCTAGCACTAGATGCTGAATGATGGAGATGTTGGCAGTCTACACGGAAGGAGAGTAATGATCTTGCGGCACACTTCCTGAAAATGGACGTGAACACTTCTGTTTCCAAAATTATCTTTCTTTGTGATTTCAGTTTGCCAGTGAAATCTTAATAAAAAAGATGTATATAAGTGAAGTCTTGTGCTTCTTTATGTAACAGGTTTTAAAAATAAATGACCTCAAGATAGAACTTCCTAAAATTAAGAATTGTGTGCTTTTATTTACTACATGTAGATTGTACAGGTTATAATTAAAATTTTTTCTCTCTCTTTTTGTTTCTTTTGTTGTTGTTTTTTTGTTGTTTTGTTTGTTTGTTTTCTTTTTCCTCAATCTCAGGATAAAATTCAGGGTCTTATGTGTGCCACACACTACTACTAAGCTACACTTCCTCCTCTTAATTGTGAATATTGAATTTTTATGAGTTGGTAGCCTTAACTTGTTTATTACATTTGAAAACGATACCGTGCTGTAGGACTTTACAGTAGTTCCTTTCCTCAATGCTGAGAAAGAATAAGAAATTTAACGAGAGCAGCTTACAGGAGGGGAACAATTGATTTCACTTAGTGTTTGAAGAAATACTGTCCATCAGTGTATGTGTGGGGTCGGGGCCCTGAGCCTGGAGGCAACTGACCACGTCGACAGTTGGGAACGAGAGAAGCACTGGTCTCTACTTAGTTTTTCTGCTTTATTCAGCCAGGATCTGAGCACATGGAATGAGTCACCAACATTCAGGGTGGGTCTCAGTTACCCATCTCTGGAAACCTCTGTCTCCTGGGTGATTCTTCGTCGAGGGATGTTTCTAGTAAAGATTAACTATCACACTTGGAACTTGTTTCCTCAGAAACTGCATGCTTGGTAATTAGACTCAATATCTACGGAAAGCTTACTTAACCCATTATATTCTGGAGCTACAGAATTATCCTAGTAATTAGAAAATTATAAAATTATGCTAACAGCTATATATTAACATATAAATATATCTTAAATACCTAATTCTGTTTACCAGTTCTTGCGTCTTGTTAACAATGATAGCATTATCGGGACTTGCCTTCTTTCATCCATGGAGCAGGAAGAGGAAGCTATTTCTTGGATTTCACGTTGCTTCGCCTCATATCCTATGAGGCAAGAAGTTAGGGATGTGAGAAATTGGAAGGGCGCAGGGGGTCTTGTGATTTTACTTCTCGGGGGCTTTGGTTTTGTTAGTTGTAACACCAAAAGGTTGAAGTAGAGGCTCCCTGCTGGACTCATCCCGAGAACAGAAGTCTAAAGTACTTGGAAAAAATCTGTACAACGAACTCTCCCCTTTCATGTGAGACTTCTTTCCTTTCTAATATTTCCACTTGTCAGGGACTTTTCCCTTCTAGTTCTACTTCTGAAAAGAACATAGTTCTAAACTTTTTTCCCATGTCTCCTCTTGGAAGCAAGGTATTTAGTTACTATCACATTATTAATTTTGATAGTTTTTAAAATAAGCTCTCGGCACAACTAAATGGTATTGTGGCATAGAATGCTTTGAGAGGTCTGGTGGGGTTGGAGGCAGATTGAAAAGTGAATTATAAATGATACAAGGAGAAAGGCATTTGGGGGTGTTTGTTTTTCTGTCCTTCCATCCCCTGCTTTATTTTTATTTTCCTACTGTCCGTTATTTAGCTTAAGCTAAATGGATTTTGAGTGGATGCAATTGCTACAGCATAGCAGGCAAGTCATTCTGCTATGAGAATGGAAAGATCTGAGTGGTTTAAGAAAAGGACTCATGAAACAGCTGTTTGCCGCTTATGTTGGAGGTTTTTAATGAACTTGTTTGGAGATTAATGATATTCAAAGATAATGTATAGCATATTCTAAACAGAAAGGAAATATTATACACTTGCTTTATTTTTTATAAGTGATAAATTTTATTTTATTATGTTTTAAATTTCAGTTTTATTTACTTTATATCCAAAGGGTGTCCCTCCCTCCTCTCCTCCCAGCCTCCCCCCCCTTTACCACCAGAAAAGGGGAGCTCCCTCTCCCCCGTATCAGTTCTCCCCAGCACATCAAGTCACTTCAGGACTGAGCATATCCTCACTGATGCTAGGCAAGGCAGTGCTGCCAAGGGGAAGTGATCCAAAAGCAGGCAATAGTGTCCATATTAGAAACAGCACCCCTTCCAGTCGCCAGGCACCCCATATGAAGACCAAGCCACCCTTCGGCCACATATGTGCAGGAGGCCTAGATGTCTCAGTCTCTGTTTGCCCCCGTGGGACTGGGTTAGTTGTGTCTGTTGGTCTTCTTGTGAGGTTCCTGTCCCCTCCAGGTCCTTCTGTCTTTCCCCCAACACTTTCTACAGGACCCCCAAAACTTTGCCCGGTGCTTGGCTACAGTCCCAGTATCTGTCTCAGTTCACTGCTGGCTGAAGCCTCCTGTACAACAGTCCAGTTGGCCATCTTGCCAAAAGCCATCCACAGATTCAATGCATTCCCCATCAAAATTCCAACATAATTCTTTACACTTGCTTTATATGCAAGTCACCTCATAGGGTTTTTGCGTTTATTTTATCATACTGGTACCAGTGTGGGACCTGCTCTCTCCCTGACTTTCCCAATAATGACAGTTCTACCATTCTGCTCATTTGTATTTGGTTAACCCAGTGTTACCAACCTTCCGCTGAACCAGTTATTGATTTGTTATAAAGGCCAACAGAATGCTAAGCCTATGAGAGGGAGTATTGCTGCGTAGGAGCTAGACTACAAGAGTCTAGTTCTACAGAGGTTATGGACTGTTATGAAGGAGGAAGGCCAATTGCAGCTCTGTTGAGTCCTGGTTCTAGATGCTTATCTAGATACTTATAAGACCAAGTCACTAAGAGAGCTTTATTCCTGAGTCCCATGTGCTCAAAAGTTGAACAATTTTGTTTTCTTTTCATTGTCCAGTAGGCTATAAGATACACACTCTGAGACTTCTAACCACTGTTTCCTTGTCATACAGAGTAGGTAAATAAGTGGCCACATTTAGGACCAAGGTCCTGGCAAGGAGCAGCTGCAGTTTCCTGAGTGTAGGCCAGAGTGTCTTTGTCCGTGGTCCTGAGATTGAGTTCATCAAAGATGGTATTTTTGTTCTGTGTCTTTGTAATAAATCTTTATTTTTAGCATGTAGTGGTTGGACTTATATTTTAGATAGTTGCCAGCTACCCAGGAACAATCTGTTGTAGATGATGTAGTTTGTTTCAGGTCATATGGCTAATAAAAATGGAGGTGAATTTTCCACACAGATGTGTGATTTCCAGTTCGTCTTTTCCTGCTACTCTAGACTCAGGAATGTCATTTCTTAAAGCTACGAATCTTAGAGGAACTCTGCAGAGTGCTGAATTTTGAGTGATGAAGGCAGCAGAGCTTTTGGGATGTATCAGATAGTAGCCCAGATTCTTGCTGTTTTTCCTTCCTGAGTGGTCAGTACTCTTAGTTGGCTAATGCTCCTGCATTGATTAAATCTGTTTAAAAGAAGGTTTTTGTTTTGTTTGTTGTTGTTTTGGTTCTTTTGCTTGTTTGTTAGCTTGCAAATTTGTCTACAAAATTAAGCCATTTTTTTTTCTAGTTCTTAATAGAAATGTCTCCTGTCTTATTATCTGTCTATTTTTGGCAATTTTAAAAATACATGTACTGGAGTTTATGCCAGAAAGCTATAGAAAATTTAAGCAGAAAGAGAAAAGTGAATCACTTGGATCCTAGTGGAGAACCAAAGCAAAATCTTCCTGATTGACGTAGAAATCCGTCAGGTTTGTTATTTCTAAAGAACTCATGTATGAGCTCAATGATTTTTCTCTCTTGGTTTCCAGTTTTTAATTGCATTGATTTATGTCCTTTTTACTAGTTTCTTTCTACTTACTCGAGGCCCATTACACTTTATTACCTGAGTTGGAAGTTTATTGATTTAAGATCCTCCTCCTTTCCACTTTTCCTTCTTCTGGTGTTTAAGCTAAAGTCTCATGTAGCTTAGGATGGCTCAGTCTTGCTTTTGTAGCTGAGGATAGCCCTGAACTCCCAGTCTTTTTGTCTCCTCTTCAGGTTTGACTTTTTTTATTTCCCCATAATCTTTGTTTTTGAGATGTCACACAAATTTTGAGAACATATTTTCCTTTAGTTCTGAATATTTAAAAAATTCTTTTGAGACTTTCGATATGGCATTCAAGCTCCAAATATTTTGGCATTTTCTATCTTTTTTTTTCCTATTTAATCTGATTGTCCTTTGAGAGCATACATTGTATAGTTTCTACTTTAATTTTTCTTTTCTTCCTGTTGGATCTGCAATTCCTAATGGGGGAATGCTGAAGTCTCCAACTCTGCTAGTATATCCAGCAATTTTTTTCTTGTCAGATTTTGCCACATGCATTTTCATGTCCTATTCTGAAGAACATGTACATTAAAAAGATTGTTGTATTATTTTAGTAAAGGAACCCCTTTATCTTATTATAGTATATTTTAAAATTCCAGATCATTTCCCTCATTCAGAAGTTACCTTTACTAACTCTAGGTACTCCAAGCTTTCTTCAGGTTCATATTGACATAGTTAAAAGTTTCTTGTGTAGATCTGGCCTATGGTTTAGTATTTTCCTTCCCTCTGAAGAACTTGTTTTGTTGCTTCTTGACAGCAGTATTTCTCACTGCTGACAAATTCTGCTGGTTTTTATTTGACTGAGATTGCCTTGTGTTCACAAAATTTTGTGAACACAAAATTTTAGGTTGGTAAGTTTGTTTTTCTTCCAGGATTTTCTCCATTCTTTTATTTTTTTAATCTATGCCTTTCTAAAATAGGTTTCTTGTAGACAGTATGTAGTTGGCTATTTTTATTTACTGAACATCTATGTCTTTTAATTGGTATATTTGAACTATTCACATCTAAAGTAATTAATGATAGTTGGATTATGGCTATCATATTTTTTAATTTGTATTCATTGCACTTATACTTTTTTTAATCTGTATTTCATCTTCCCTGACTTTAATTGAACATTTTATATCACACCATTTTTCTTTCTATTCTTAGCATATCAGTTATATATTTTAAAACTTTATTTTAATGGTTACCCAGATTTTTCAGATACATTTATAGTTAATCCAAGTCTTCATATAAGTATTCTAATAATATTCAACATGTAGTTTAGATGCATTTTAACAGTGTTCCCAATTCCCTTGTCTTGTCCTTTGTAATATTGGTGCCATTCACTTTGCTTAATTATATCACATAATGCCTTGATGTATTACTTTGAATGAACAACTATGTATAAAGATTTTATTTTACCTTCCTTTAATGTGTCCTGACATTCTTCATATTCTTATGACGATCTGGCCTGTTTTAATATCCCCCTCTTCTCTGTGGAAGAATTTTGTCATTTCTTGACAGGTGTATTTACTGGTGACAAGTTTCCTTAGTTTTTATTTGCCTGAGAAGGCAGTTTGTGCACCTTGGAATGGCCGAGTATAGAGCTTTGTATAGGTAACTCTGTTTTTTGCTCCCTTGTCCCAGTAGCTGATAGTGAGAGCAGTTCAGTGTAACTCTTCCCTGTCCATCTATATGTAAAATGGGGTTTCCTCTTAGGGATTTTTTTTCCCATGCCCTTCAGACTTAATTTAATTAATAGACTAATTATTGAAGCCTCTTCCATGATAGGTAGGTTCTCTAGCACTGAGCTGCATTCACAGCCTACTGTTGTCTTCTGCGGTTTTAGTATCATTTACTTAGGTGCAGATTTTCTTGGTGGTCTTGATGGGTCTGTCTTTTGATTTCTGTCATTGACTTTAGGAAACTATTGATTTGATATGTGCTGCATCTCTTACATAGTTGATCCTTACAACAACTTTGTGAAAAGGTATAATTCAAGGCAAGAGCTAAATTTTAAATACAGACAATAACAGAATTTTTATAATTCTAGCCAAATATTAATGCCTTTTATCTATTTCTGACTCTGGCTTTTCATAGACATAGAGAAGAAAACAGAATTATTTTAATTTCCTTACTGAGTTGGAATATTGGAGATGGTTGTTAGGAACTTGCACAGCATACCAGATCAGTTTACCATTAAAAGATTTGAATGAGGCCATGTCACGTGACTTCTGCAGAAATGTAAACAAGCATCTATTCACCAGGAAGAGTACTGGCAGATCAAATAAAGGACTCCTTTTAAATCCTTCTTCTGAGATTGTTGAGGGTCCTTCCTGGGGAGTGGGTGACAAACCACAAATCCGAGCTACAGTCCCAACCCCCAGTCAGCCTTTGACTTTCTATACACGCTGAGCACACCCAGGACCATCACAGCCAGGGAAGGAAGTGCCACAGGCCTCTCTCAGGGAGGGTCTCCTGAGCTTCTCCCCACCACGCTTCCCACCCAACACAATGCTAACAGCCTCTTTATCTTAGCCTAGCACATAAGGGCCACAAATATTGTCTCCTTATTTTGTTGCCCTTGACGGAGGGCCAGGGTGTTCTGTAGACATGAGATCTGATTGGTGATGGCAGTAATCCTGCCGCAGTTAGAGGAAGTGTCTTCACAATAGCAGACTGCAGCTGTTGTACCAGTGGTTTGTACAAAATCAGGAGTCGATCACGGGATCCTTCAGTAGGTGACAGTACTTGCCTGGTGAGCCTAACAACCTCAGTGTGATCCATGGAATCTTCACTGGAAGGAAAAAGGCCACTCCCCAGAGTTGTTTTCTGGTGGTCACACATGTGCTGTACATACGCCAGGACTCTCTCACATATACCTCATATACAGAAAGCTTGAGTGAAATGATTAATAGGAGACTCCAACATTTGCCTTGCTTTCGTTTAAAGATAATCAAATTAAGTGTCTTAATTTTCAATAAATCATTGTCATCTTTCTTTAAAGTTAACATGACTAGAATAGTCACACAAACTTAATACAGTTAAGCCATTGAAAAGCAAAACAAATACTCTTTATTGGATAGTTCATAAAAAATAGTCTTGTCCGTGGTATTACCCTGTGGACTTAAAATATAGCAGTAGTGCCTCCTATATAGTATACTTATTTCCCAAAGCCTTTCTTTAATAATTCTCCCTATCACCAGAACATTCTAATGATAGTAAAACAAGTGCTTTCTAAACCAACAGTTTCTGGAGTAACTGTGATCAAGATAAATTCTATACTGATAGGAAATTATCAAAGCTTAAAAATATTCTAAAACAACCCCATGGTTTTCACAAAATAAGTATACCTAAATGGTAGTATAGCCAATCTAAAACATGTATGTGTTGGGTAAAATGTATACTGTTTATCCCTGAGTTGCTAGGAATTAGATGATTTTTATTTCCATTACATGTGAAAGTGTATGTTCAAAAAAAGATTATGTAATCCACAGCAATCAATATTTCATAAGATTAAAAGATACACATTTCTGAATAAAGGTGGGAAAATACCTCGTTTTGTGATAGTTAACTATTCGGTAAATTTTTAAAATTAGCTATTTTGGTTTATTATACTAGTTTCATGCCATAAAGACTTGCTATTCTTTCATATTCTTGGAAAATCCCTCTTTTCATTGCCTGGAAACAAACACTGTTACAAATTTTGTTTCAGTATAGTTACTGCTTTTATGCTAGAAATAGGATGTAATTTTATCTCTGAAACTACATTTCCTATGTTTAGGAACCATCAACCCCATTTCTAAGTGTTAGAACAAATTGCTGATATCTTGTGGAGAAGTAGCAAAGTGAGGAAAGTCACACTGGCAATGATAGGATGAGCCCTTTGTTTTTCAGGAGCAAACTCCCACTCATCTATGCTTAAGACCAGTCACTCCTAGCTGACAGTTGCAGGCACTTATTTTTAGGTAATAAATATTTTCATGGTCTGGATTTGGCCTGGCATCTTGTTTTTTGTTTTGTTGTGTTTTTTTTTTTTTTTCATTCCCTCTAGTGAATGAAGTTTTCTTTTCTTTTACTCTGTGTGGTTCTTGGAGAAAGAGCCATGCAATGCTGCACAAAAGTAAACATGAATTATTTTAACAACTATTTGTTGAAAACCACACATAAAACTGTTGTCTTTTGGGGTAGTCATGGATAAAACATGGTTTCTACCCATACAGACCTTACACTCTAATGATAAAGATAGAACAACAAAGACAAACACGTGACAGCACAGGATTACATTCCTGCTTTACAGTGCAGCCAAAAGCTGCACTAGTGATTTTTAAGTAGGTGTCTTAGTTAGGATTGCTATTGCTGCGATGAAACACCATGACCAAAAGCATGGTGAGGAAGGGGTTTTTTTGTGACGTATTTCCCTCAGTCACGCACAGTCCATTGAGGGAAGCCTAGGTGTGTGCTTGGAGGCGGGAGCTGATGCGGAGGCCGTGGAGGATGCTGCTCACTGGCTTGCTTCCTACTGCTTGCTCAGCCTGCTTTCTTACAGCACCTAGGACAACTAGCCCACAGATGGCACCACACTGAGGTGGGCCCTCCCACTTCAGTCATTCATACAGCCTGATCTTACGTAGGCATTTTTTTTTTCTATTGAGGTTCCCTTCTCTCAGATGATTTTAGCTTGTGTCAAGCTGACCTAAAACCAGCCAGGGCAACAGGGAAAATAACATGTTTGGACTTGTATTTTAGGACTACGAGTAGTTGCCTCAGGAAGGCAAGAATAAACTCAAGTAACCAAAGTGGACACCAACCGGTTCTAGTTCGAGCAAGAGACAATAGTGGCTTGATGTAAGGTGGCTGTTTGTGGCGATGGGAAAGTAATAGATGAACTTGATACTTATTTTGAAGGTACAGTCAACCTAGTGGTACCAAAAAATGTAGACAGCGAATAGAAGGAAGAGTCAGGTGACACATTTGTGACTGTGTGTTAATGGATTTGGGTGTTGGGTTTTTTTTTTTTTAATTGCCATTCTTGGTGGAGTGAGCAATGGCTTAGAAGTTAAGAGCACTTACTAGTCTTGGGGAGAACGTAGGTTTGTTCCTAGCACGGCCTGGCAGCTCACGTTAATCTGTAACTCTGTATCCAGTGATCTGGCACCACATAATGTGATGCACATCCGTACAGGTAAGCAAAACACTGCACATGTAAAGTAAAAGAAATAATTATTAAAACTGCCATTGTTGTTAGCGTTTACAGATTTTAAATGCACAAATAAGATACTTTAACTCAAATGTTGGACTCCAGGACTTTTTTTGGAAGTACTTATCATGTTAATATTTCCTAACGCTTTAAGGAGGGTATCTTGAGCCAAGGTTATCTTGCCTAGCACAGTGACTAACACCATAGGTGCTCTGTGGAGATTTGTTGAGTGAATTATATTCACTGAGAAAAAAAGTATACTTTCCCCCATCAGACTTGGACAAAATGATCCCTGTGGCATATAAACAGCCTCTCATTTAAGTTGACCGTGGAAGATTTGTAAGACAGGTAGGCTATCCCAAAGTAGTCAAGCAGATTTGATTTAAACCTATAGCCCAAATTAACATTGAGAAGGTACTTTATGGGATTACCACAAAGAATTGAATTGCAGAGCTAAGCTATCTGCGTGCCAGGATGTTGCAATAATAAATTAGTGTCATTGACAAAACATCGACATAGGTGAGACCTAGAAAATACAGTTTTCTGTTGACTCTGATGTGTATAATACTATTTTGGGGTTAGTTACTAGTTTTAGAAACTTCTATTTCCAGCCTGGTGTGGTGTCTCACATCTTTAATCCCAGCACCTGGGCAAGCAGATGCAAGGGGATCTCTGTGTGTTTGAGGCCAGCCTTGTCTACAAAGTGAGTCCAGGATAGCCAGGTATATTACACAGAGAAACCCTGTCTGGAAAAAAAAAAAAAAAAAAAAAGAACCAAACAAACAAACAAAAAAAAACACCCCACATCTGTATGTATATATAGTACGGTACTTAACAGGCTTGATGACTCTGCTTCTCCGTCCTTGGTCCTCGTTATCATGGGGCTTTGGCCAGCAGACTTGGTGGAAGTTGTGTTTTGACCCTGAGCTTGGGCATTATGACAAATAGATGATGTGTAATCATGGAGAAGAGATGGAAGCCATCCTGGCAGGGACACTGTAGATTAACCAGCTACTCGGCAGCTGGCCATAACACAAGTGAGCTCAGCCTACATTGTTGACCCATAAAAATCAGTTGTTATTCTACACTATGATTTGATAGTATTACAGCATAACGATAAGAACTGAAAAAGTTGGGATCCATGCTGGATACAGTTAAATAACAGAAGAAAAGTTTTTGGATGCTATATTCATTAATCGCCATGTTATTTTGTTAAAACAGGACCTCCTATAATCCAAGCTGGGCTTGACTTTTTTTTTTTTTTTTTTTTTGTGAAGAATGAAATCGTGTTATTTGTAGGGAAATGTGTGTAAGTGGAGACAATTACAAGTGAATTAAGCCAGTCTTAAAAAAAATACTGTGTATTTTCTCTCATTTGTAATTCTTAGGCTTTATATAGATAAGCATAACCATGAATGTATATATGACATGAAAGTAGAAGTAAAACTGTCTAGAGGGATGAAAGAGTCCACGGGGAGAGGAGGGGTGTTAAGGGATGTAGGAGAATATTGTGGTTCGAATAAGAATAACCCCCATATCCTTATACATTTGAATACTTAGTTGTCAGGGAGTGGAACTAGTTGAAACAGATCAGGAGGTGTGGTCTTTTTGGAGGAGATGGACTTTGAGGTTTCAAAGTCGCAAGCCAGGCCCAGTGTCTCTGTCTTCCTACTGCCTGTGGATCCTGATGCAGAATCCTTAGCTACTTTTCCAGCAGTGGGTCTGCTGCTTGCCACCATGCTTCCTGCCATAAATGATGATGAACCAAAAACCTCTGAAGCTACAAACCAGCCCCAATTAAATGCTTTCTTTTAAGAGGTGCTATGGTCACAGTAGCCCTTCACAGCAATAGAAGGCTAAAATAGGGTATACGATGGAATATGCCTAATATACAATGAATACAATGACAGCTTAAATTTGAGAGTTGGGGATTTAGCTCAGTGGTAGCAACTAGCTGGGCCAGCATGAGGCCCTGGGTTCCATCCTTAGCTCAAAGAGGTAAAGGAAAAGAAAGCTTAGAATTTTAAAGGTTCGCTAAGAATTTGTAATCAGAGTTTCAAAAGCACTTAATTTTTTTTAAGTTGCACAATTTTAATGGATAATTTGTGTTTTGTTAGCATAAACAACTATTTGAGTTTCAGTTAACTAGTAGCAAGTTTACCTTGGAGGGCCTCTGTGAGTCCCCCCAAAATAATACCAGCTGTTGCTGTTGGTCTTGGTCACCCGCCAGAACTATAGAAGACCATGTTGTTGATGAGGCTATGTGCTTTGGTTGCTGTACGTAGAAAAATCAAGGTGGAGCTGAACCAGAAGCTTCCTCCCTGCTGGCTGGTTCTGAGAGTTCCAGAGGTGTTATGCAGCCTACTGGGGGAGATACAGCAGCAGCGAAGGGCTTTCACCGCTGTGAGCCCTGGACGTTGTAATATTGACCTGCTGAACAAGCTATGTTTACTGGGGCAATACTGACATGAATGTTAGGGTGACAACCAGCAACTTTTTTGTTGAATTTGAGGCCTGCTCCATGAGAAAGAATTCATATCTCCTTTAAAAAACAAACCAACAGCAAAACACCATGCTTGAATAAGTCATACACCCTCATGGGAGCTTACTGTTGTTTGGCTAAATGGACAGATTGTCAGATTATCTTTTAAATATTTTTATTTATACCCATAGATTAGTACTGTTCTCAGTCTTGGTCAGAGATGTTTCTACAGTCAATGCAGAGACTCATAACTGGCCAGAATTCTGAGAATAAGTGACTTCTGAGCACTCAGCTATAGACGGAACATCTCTATGACGCCCACCACCACCACCAAAGGTTCAGTGAGCATCTTAGGAGAAGAGACAAGAAGAATGAGAACTGGAGGGTGGGAAGCATATTGTGAAGCAGTGTCTTCTGGACACGACATGGCTGCTGCCTTCATGAAGTTACTGCCGCCGTGTTCACCTCCACAAGACTTGCAAAAGAGTGAACTTGCCCACATTCCATCATGGATGGAAGAAGGCCTCGTGGAGCTGTTGACAGTTAATGAAGAGGAGGAAGCTGGGGGAAGAGGAGCCATTTTCTTCAGTAATATATTCACTGATAGGTTGCTCTGCCCCAGTAAATAACCTTCTACCCATGCACATGCAATCATTCCTAATTCACCCCTAACTCTGTGAGCTCCTCCCCCACAAAAAATACATAAAGAGAGAGATCAGTGGGAATACGAAAGGGTGATGGAGCTGAGTACAATGAAAATACTTTATATACATGTCTGAAATCAAAGAGTTAATTTTGAACATTAAAAAGAAATAAAGGTACTTAAATATTTTGTTTTATTTTATTTTTTAATTGAATTTTTTTTTCTTTACATATATCCTGATTATGGCTTCCCCTTCCTCTACTTCTGGCTCCTTCCCACGTCCGCTCCCATCCAGATCCTCTCCTTTCTGTTTTACTAGAAAACAAACAGGCTTCTAGGGAATAAAATAAAATAAGATAGGCTGGGTGTGGTGGCGCACACCTTTAATCCCAGCAGTTGGAAGACAGAAGTAGGAGGATCTCATGAGTTGGATGCCAGCCTGGTCTACAAGTCGAGTCCAGGACATCCAGGGCTCTGTTAGTTATACAGAGAAACCCTGTCTCAAAAAAACCATGATGATGATGATGATGATGATGATGTAATAATAATAATAAACAGTAAAACCAAAACTAATCTAGATGTTTTAGTTTTACTGTTAGTAGAATATGATTAAACAGAATTTTATTATATTGATCTTCTAATTTTCTATTAAAAGTAATTGGTTAAGCTTAAATTTAGGCCTCATATTTTATTATTTTAAATACTCAAAAATTGAGTATAAGAATAAAATAATATCAGTTATTATTTTTGTTCTGGATTTTTAATTAATTTGGAGAGGTTGGTGTGTTAAAATATATGCTGATGATAGCTGTTGAAATAAAGCTGTATTAGAAACTGGCTGAAGATTTTAAATTTTCAAGATAAAATTATGTAGTAGATTACTGTCGCTTGTAGAAACTTCAGATTGTGAGCAGTTGTCAACTTCAATCCACACAATTTCTACTTTAGAAATTGTACTTTAATTAAAAAAAAAAAAAAAAAGAATTGTCTTGAAATAGCTTTGTAAAGAAATTAAGTGTGTGAGGGCAGGACTAATATATATTAGTGTTTTGTTTTTGTTTTGTTTTGCTGTTTTGTTTTTTTTTTTAAGGGAGATTTAAAGATAGTTCCTCAATTTTCCCATTTCTGATGCAGAGTACCAGCCTTCCAGGCTCAAACCTTCCTTATTGTGTACTGTATGAGTCCCTTCTTTTCTAGCTGCCGGATGTTTAAATCCATTCCTTATCAATTTATTAGTGATAAAAATACAAATGCCCCTAGAAGAGCCTTATATCCAGTCTTCCTTTATTTTATCCTGACTTAATACAATTAGTTATTTTATTCTTTGGCTTTTAGTTTTTATTATATACTTAGCTTGAATTGATGGTTCTTTTTGCCATATTGTTATTTCATAAATAATGTAGCCAGTAAAACTTAGTTTCAAATAGAGTTTTTACCATGACAGACATGTATAAATTGAACTTAGCGTTCTGAATAGGTAAAACTGTCAAGATGGTATTTTTAAATTCATTGTTACCATTCTAATACTGAATAGTTTTTTTTAAAAAATTGCTAAAGCCACGCTTATTTTTGAGCCCTTTAAAGAAAGATGTTTTCCAAAGTGTCTGTGTCCTTATGAATAATGGTATTTATTCGCTTAGCTGGCCATGGCCCAATATTAGGCTCTACTGGGTACCATCTGGTATCAGCAGGAATTGATATTTGAAGACCCTTATCAAGTGCCAGAGGAACCGAAGATGTGGAGAGAACCTTGTGATGACACTGCACTTCACTGATAGCTGTCCCTACCTTGGGATCTGGCCGTGTCCTGTGTCTGCCCCAATATCGGTGGTTCTCATCTTCATGCCGCTCTGCCAAGTACTGTGACAAGATTACATGGAGCCTGATCTAACGTCCTCAGTCATCCGTATTCTGTCCCTCTATGTCTGTCTTCGTCTATCCATCTTTGTCTCTCTTTCTGTGTGTTTGTGTGTCTGTCTATCTGCCACCTTGATGGCTCTTCTCCCTTACTCATTAAGACAGGGACTCTCAATCAAACTTAGACCTCACTTGTATGGCTAGCGCTTGCTAAGAATATCCTATGTCCCTGTCTTCTGAAGCTGGGGTTATGAGTAGGTAGCCGTGTTCCATCACCCAGCATTTATGTGTGTTCTGGGATCCAAGCACTAGTTCTCAAGGTGACAAGCACTTGGTTAATCACTGAACCATCTCCCCGGCCTGAAATTGAAATTAGACGAGATAAAACTTCATAATAAAGCGTAGTTGGCCTTGTTTGGGTAGTCAGAATGCTAATGTCCAATGTCAAGTGTTAGCAAGGAGGGCCTCAGAGTTGCTGAGGTGCTGGTAGGGATATAACTGGGTCCAGCACTTTGGGAAACCGGCAATTTTTACTAATGCTGTCATATGCATGAATGTTCAAGCACCGTGGTTTACTGTGTCGTTCCTCATCCTGCGCTAATTCCACAAGCACACTCTAAATCAAACGTTTGTCACCTTACTCTTCTAAAGATTGTTTTTCCTTGGAAACTAAAGTGCACAATCTGTCGTTTCAGAATATTTTTGTTTTTTTCCTTTTCTTACCGCTTCTGTGTTTCTTTCAAATGAGTTTCTGTGCTTTACCTTTCTTAAACTTGATTTAAAATACCTTCATCTCTGTCATTTTACCTCTCCTGAACCATCAGTGCTGTCCCTTGGAGCTCTCTGCAATGCTCTAAGTAGCCCATATGAGTAACAGCCACAGGCCACATGTGGCCACTGAGCGTCTTTAGTGGGATTAGTATGACCCACTAGTGGATTAGTGGGTGGAGTTTAATCTTGGTTCAGCCACCTGTGGATAATAGTTAATATTTTGAATATCACGTGTCTATTTAATATTCTCCTTAACCTCTCATTTGTTTCGATTTCGTTGTCTGACCGCTGTAGACCTTTAGCTAAATGTTAGTTAGTGTTGACTGTTCTTAAAGTTGATCTTTCTATCTCCATTTCTGTTGATGTGTAAGCTACTTTAATTATTTTGCGTGTAATCTGCAGCTATTTGTTGAAAAGAGTCGTCATCTGAGAATTGGGAATCATTATTGGCATCCTCAAAATACCATCGGAAGTGCTGTAGGATACTGTGAGAGGTGGGAGGCTGCTTTGTCAGACATACTAACTGGATTTACAACAGCAGCAGGTTATGAACAGAAGAAACGGGATATACAAAATGTGGAAACCTAAGATCTGATCTCAGCTTTGTTGCATCGTTTTTGAACTGACAAGTTTCTTGTCTTGCTTTTAATGTTTCTCACTGTCTTGAAAGTGATAGGCTTTTCTCAACTATTAACAGTGAGGATTATAGTTGGTAGTGGTTTTCTTTGGAAGTGTCCAAGAAGAGAAAATACATGTAGAAATGCACAGGTTTGAAATGAATAAACACTATTCTTTGTAGTAAAATGCCAAGATGACAAGTTATGCCATGAACTTATAATAGGAAGGAAAATAGTAAAAGGGTTTCTTTATAGGGTTGAATAAAACTAAGAAATAGAAAACCATATTGAAGTGATGATGTATTCCCAGTAATTAGCAAGTCCAGGAATAATAATTAGGAGAAAGTCAATTTGATGTAATGAAGTGAACAGTGCATTGGGATTTGTAAGAGATCACTGTCCCTGTAACACCAGTCATTATTATTTATACACATTAAAGTTAGAAAGGCTATTTATATCTGCATGCTCTAACTGGTACCTTTAGACCCTAACACAGGTGACCTTTTGCTTTCAAGAGATCTGGCAGTAATTCTCCTGTGATTCACCTGATTGTCTGAGTCAGCCAGCAGAACAAGCCTTTGTTTTTATCACTCACAAATGCTCACTCCTTGAATACTTCTTATTTGACCTATTTCTCTAGCCTTCACTACTGTATTCTTGAGAACTTCTACCTCTGTGACCAGCAAATATCCCATCTCTAAATTTTAGCCTTCTGTCTCCTTGCCGTAACTGAAACTTGTCCTCAAGCTCCATTTTATCTCTGCCCTCTTAGGTGAATGCTGAGAGTGCGCTTGATTACATCTCACCTGCGCTGTGTGGGGAAGCCGTTTTTGCCCCTCAGTGCTGTATCCACACATTTCCTCATTTAACAGAAGGCAGAGAGGCTCCCAGTGCTGCCTGCTAACGTGCACGGTGCTAAGACATTAGCAGTGGTGTGTGTTCCTTTCCTGCCGTGCAGCATGGACTGCTCTAAAATCTGTGCCTGTGATAACCGTCTGAGCTGCCATTTCAACTACCTTGAGGTAGATAATGTTCTAGTCATTGTAAAGATAAGAAATTGGAAAGGCACAAAGAAGTTAGCGAGCTGAGAAAATTAGTAAAATGCTGTCATGTGAGAACTACAAATTGTATTTTCCTATGAGACATATTTTGAAAATAAGTATTTCAGAGGTCTTGAGTTTATCACATTTAAGCCAGTAGAAACTGGGCCATGGTGAAAGCTTGTCCCAGTGTTAATTATTAAAAAAAAAAAAAAAAATTAAAAGTCATAAAAATGTCCAACACTGGAGGAAAGTTAAATTACAAAATATCCTACAGACTGTCATGTAGGAATTAAAATGTGTTTTTTCCAGTGTTTGGGAAGCAAATGAGAATATAAATTTGAGGAAAATGGAAGATTATTTGTCAGTTAAAAGAGACGTTTTGGTGTGTGCACTTTGTGTGTGTGTGTGTGTGTGTGTAGGTTGGAGGGCCTCACTGGTGTGTGTGTGTGTGTGTGTGTGTGTGTGTGTGTGTGTGTGTGTGTATGTAGTCAGAGCCTCAGGTGTCAGTCCTCACCTCCCACTTGACCCAGGACCATTCTGTAGCTGTCCAGCAAGCTTCTGGGTGTCTCCTGCCTCCGCCTCCTGTCTCACATGAGGAGTGCTGGGATCACAGAGACAGCAGCAATGTGTGGTGTCTGGAGGTCGGAACTGGGGTCCCCACACCTCCGCAGCCAGTGCTTCTCCCCACTGAGCCACCGCCACAGCCAGACCACTTAAAAGTTGTCAGAGACGTGGCAGCACTAATGTCACCAGTTCAGGAAAGTTACCTGATGGATATTTTGTACAAACTCAATATGGTGAGACCAAAAGTAAAAAGATTCCAGTATTTCTAACGTGGCTATTGTGTGATAGAGCTCCCCCCCCGCCCCCCCCCCCCCCCCCCCCCCCCCCCCCGGGGAAAAGCAGGGCCTGTGATTTTGAGTTTCCTTAATAGAGAGATGGAAGATAAGATAGCTAGTCAATATCTAGAAATACAGATGAAGACAAAGAGGAGATCTGGCCCAAAAATGGCAAACGGGTTGGAGCAGGTGTGAATTTTCATATCTTGGCAGAAGTCATATGCAAGGAGTTTGTGGGCGGGCCTGTTCTGTGCTATCAACGATGTACTTTGGTACTTTTTGAAATTACATGTTCTTCCATTTTTGTTAAGAAAAAAGAAAAATTGTGTTTCTTCCGTTCAGTAAAATTTTACTTATTCTCTGAATAAAGAATTAGAAAACATTTCTGTAAAGTTTGCATTGTATGATTCAACTTACTTTTAAAGAACAAATGGAGTGTGGTCAGAAGAACACAGAGAAGCAGATTGTGTCCCCAGCCCTTCATCTTCAGCAGCCAGCACCCTGCTTAGCACATGGCTTAGCCTGGCCTACAACAGTTCCTACCCAGAGCATCGCTATAGATGCTTAAGAGTTCCTGCTTCATTTACTGTTTTGTTTTAATTTTTATTTCAGAAGGAGTATTGAGAGCACACTGAATCCTTTAGAGGGCTGCATGTCGAATGACTTTAGTATGTTTCTTTATGGTTTTGTTATCATAGCCTTGGTGGCAAGGGGTCTAACTTGAATCTTTCAGTTTACTGATGCTAGTGAGGCAAGCTTTGATATAAATATTTTCACACTGTAAGGCTAGTAGCAAGTGGGTATTGTGTAAATCAGATTTCTTCAGAGAAATGACTGCGCTCAGAAATGGCTGTCGTAACAAAGGGAAGCGTCATTTTGGAGCAGTTGGTACGGGATCCTTATGGCAGGCATTGCTTATGGGAGCGTTTGAGAACCTCGCAGTGAATGATACTCTTTAGACTTTTCTGGATGTGAAGTTTTATAGGTATATTTTGTTTTCATGGTTGTGTAAGAGGTACAAGGTACGTGCATGTGTGTAAGTAATACCCAATGTTAATATCAGGAGTCTGAAAGTGTTTTTCCTCTCCAAAACGTGATAATACAGCACTTTTTTTTTTTTTTAACAGTTAATATAAACTTAAAACCTTTTCTACCCTGGGGCTGATAAGATTGCTCAGGGGGTAAATAAACTTGCTGCCTAGCCTGACAACCTGAGTTCAGTACCAGAATACATGTTGTAGGAGGAGAGAACTAAGTCCCCAAGTTGTCTTCTGGCCGCCCCATTTGTGCCATATGCATAAATAAATACACAAATGGGAAAATAGTCCTGTGTCCTGGCCACAAGCTCGGTAACCAGGGTTGAGAGAAAAAACAAACATCATAGGGTTGTTCCCTGACCTTCACGAATGCATTCTGGCATGCATACCATACCAACACAGTACTAGAAAATACTGTTTAGGCTCTTAAAACTTCCCAGTCCTGTATGTCACTGTACTGTTACCCTTGGAAGAGTCAAAGAAGTCCTATAAACTGCATTTGGAATAGCCTATTTTAAAAAGAAATTTTAAAAATTTATCTCACTGTGACTGTTTAGTTCCACAGACTAGTATGGATAACGCCATTGGCATGGTCACCATACGTTCTGTTTCCTCAGACATGGAAGAGGGAGAGCGGAACAGTCAAGAAGTAAGTGAGTCATTGATAGTGCAGATACTCCTTCAGCCATGCTGTCTTCTGCAGAAAGAAGGCATCACTCAACGTGTGCGTGGGTCGGTTGGGTAGCCGTGCAAGTTGAAGAGCTAGGAATATTGTTTGCCTTGGCTGTGTTGCCCACAGGAGAACTGGGTTATGGGGCATATATGGGGTACGGGAATCTTATACAACAGAGCGGCTATATGGATCTAAGCTTTCTCCTTTGGGTCTGAAATAAGTAAAGTACACATGTCATATAGGAGAATAATAAAACAGGAAAAATGTTAAGAGGAAGAACAAAACCACTAAATATCTCACCTCAGTTGATTTTTTTCACCTTAAAACATGCCACTTTTCCATTGGTTCCTTCTCCAAACATCATTAAATTACTATCCTAAAAGGTTATTTTCCCAGCTGTTCATGAATCTCTTTAGTTTCACAGATTTTATGGATCTGAAAAATGTATTTGATATAATTGCTGTCCTTCAGAAATTATTTGGTTTGGACTGACTGTAGAAGGTTTCTTACACCCAGAATTTGGATCTCCCTCCTAGTCATCATTCCTCTTTTATTCTACCCGTAGGATATACTTTAAGTTGATACCACTCTGTCATCACGTTCTGGTGACTGCCATCTGTATCAAATTCCAACTGGTCTACCTCCACTTCAAAATTTCCTGCTGCCCAAGTCTTTATAGAGAGCATGATCAACCAAGGTCAGACTGGTCAGTCCTGTTTAGTTTGCAGTTCCTTCAAAGAATTTATTAAGTAGCATTGAACATCTTCAGCATGACGTTCAGGGTCACATTTGATTCAACCTTCTAATACTTCCCACACTTCTGGTCCATTCTACCCATGCTGGTCTTTGTTCACTGTCTGCCAAGTGCTTGAAGCCCACAAAGCACTTCCCAGTTCTGGGCCTCTTGTGTATTTGATATACCTGAGTTTAAAAAAAAAAAAACAAACAAAAAAAAAAAACAAAACAAAAAAAAAAACACAGAGACTTCAATTCCCTCAACTTGGCTAACTCTTGATAATCGGCCTGGTCTCATTAAGCATATTTCCTTAAGAAGTTAGAGCCTACCTAGTTAGGCACTAGATCCTAGTCGGAAGAGACTGCCTGCCCTGTCAGCGGATAGAACAGTAATGGAATCATTGGTGTTCAGTAAACTGCGTAGTTGGCTGGCCATGTGTGAGTGCTGTGGCTGCACTCGGCCCAGAAACACTGCTTTTCCGACAGGGCCTACTGTGTGTCCCAGGCTAACCTCAAAGAACCCACTGTGTCACTGGGTAATCCACCTGCCTTACCTTTTTAGTGCAGGGGTTACAGTGTGAGATACCGCAAATGGCTAAAGGTGCTGCTTTTCAGTATAGAGTGTTTCATCTTGTTTTTCAGGTGATTTAATCTGAATTGGTGGTGTAGACATCTCAAATTTCGAAGTAGCATCTCTTAAACTACTGAAAATAACATTACTGTAACAATATGGTTTTATAACAGATTTGTAATGTTTCGGTACTGCTTTATTAATCTAAGAAATACATGTGTTCTTGAAGAATAACACGGAATCACATAATAAACTTGTATCTGTAAGATGGGATTACTGCTGTCTGCACTCTCAACTCTTCCCGAGTTGGTCGAGTTGGTCGGTACTGTCAATGTTACAGTTGCTGGGTAGCTTATTTCATTTGCTTTTACTTTATTTCATTTAACAATTTATTCTTTCCAGTTTCAACACATCAAAATGTAACATCATGTATTGTCACATGAGGTACAAAATACCCTTTTTTTTTTTTTTTTTTTAAGAAAGCATTATTCTTGGGACAAATTCTTTAAGCAAAAGCCAGGGCATCTCAAAGCAATCTGGTACCTGGAGTTATTCAGCATGAATCATAATTCTTTAGATTATGAATTGATTTTTTTATCTTGAATGCAAAATTCTAAAGATCCATGAATAGGAAGTAGTTTACTATAAGCAACAAAGAGGAAACTTGTTATTTTTATATAATCCTGAGATGGTTTGGTACAAGCTTTTTTTTAAATTACATTTTTAAGCTCTTTTTTTTTTTTCTTTCAGTCTTTCGTTTACAATAATGAAAGTTTAGAATATGAACACTAGAGAATTGGGAAGCAAGCTATAAAATCCTGTGCTGGTACTCTTTTAAACAGTATATTTTATAATATACCTTATAATAATTTACTGTTTAGAGGCCTGTGATTTTACATAATTGAATTTGTGATTCAAAGTTATATTTATATATTTTGGGTATATGTAATTCTTACTTCATGAATTCTTTTCTCAAAACTTGTATGTTTCCTTAATCAGTTTAGCCTTTCATAACTGTAAAGCATCTTGTTATTTGTACTATGTTTTAAGAAAGCTATTTTCATGGAGAATTTCTCTAAACACTTCCATGTTCAGATTATTTAAATAGTTTATTGCATGCAATTAAATCAGTTCTAATCTTAAGGAAATAGGACATTTCTAGTGGTTTCTTAGTCGGGGAGATGGCTCAGTAGACAGGTGATGGCTGCATACGTGAGAGGACCTGGGTTCAGATGTGAACACATAAAGCTGGGTGTCATGCTGCCCGCCTGTAACCTCAGTGCTGAGGGTAGAGATGGGCAGAGCGGGGGCTCCTGAGCCAGCATTCTATCTGCAGCAGCGAGTTCCAGGTCAGCGTGCATCTCTATGGCAAAAATCTCATTAATAACAGTAATGGCAAGGGGAAGAGCAATAGAGGAAGATACCCAAAGTTGACCTCTGGCCTGCACATGCACACATAAGCCAGTGCACCGAACACACACATGTACACCACACACACACACACACACACACACACACAAACACAAGTTTTCTCTGTCAAAATTTCTTATTTAAAGTACTGGAACTCTTTAGTTGAATAATTATTTCATAGTAATTTGTCATCACATTATAGATCGTTAGGTGGATAAATGTCCAGTAGTCTTAGGGAAATGGAAAATTGTTTTTTAAACTGAGAAACAATTTGAAATGATCATAGATTATTTGACATGCATCCTAAGACTTATATAAATTGCTTTAGCAAGTTGTATTAGATACTTTTCTCATTGCTCTGACAAGGGATTGGCCAAAGTAACATAGGGAAGTTTTGTTTGTTTTGCTTTGTTTTTTTGGCACGTTTGTTTGGCTGACGGGGAAGGGATGACGGAGCAGTTTTGTGGCTTCAGGGACGTGAGGTGGATATCTTCACTTGGCAGCTAGACTAAGAAGCAAAGAGGACAGGACAAGTCAGACTTTATCCCTGTAGGTCCTGCACTTAATAGACCCACCTCTGCCAACAGGGCCTGTTCTGATGTTCTGCAGCCTCCCAAATATTGTCACCAGCTGGGGATCCTTTAAATACAGGACTATGTGGTGGACATTTTGCATTTAAACTAAAACATGGTTATTGGTTATAATTATCTGATTGACTTTAAGCTGTGAGGTTTTGTGCATTATTTACATGGACTCCTTTAAACATTTTAAATAATTTCTATAGGTTAGTTTTTTTGAGTTCTGAAAAGGAGAGTTTGTATAACTTGTTTTTGTGATTTTTCTATAGTTTCAACATCATTGTGGTATCTGATCTTGGGATATTTTGATACTCGTGTAATGCTTTATGCTTTTATACATAGGTGGCCTCATTAAAAATCAACAGAAAATACACTTAAAAGAACTTAGAAAATTATCGATAATAGTCACCAAAATGGAGCTTTAATTTTGGTTGCTGTCAGATATTTTCTGTGATTGAATGGATTTCAGTAGTTACATTTTCTTTGTTCTCCTAAGGGAACATTCAGTCTACTAGTTTAGTAAACCTGTCATCTTCAGCATTGCTGTAGCCAATTTAAAACCCACGTCAGCATTTAGAAATATACCCACTAAAAACGGGATATATTATTATTATTATTACTATTATTATTATTATTATTAAAAACATTACTTAGATTTTAGCCAAAATTCTTATCTTAAGAATTATTTTAAGAATTGGTCTGGTTAGGTGATACATTGTTAAGTTTGCATCAGTAATATATAATTAAATTGTTAAGAACAGTGGATAAATATATATATATATTTTTTTTTCATATATATGTAAAAAACCTGAGAATTGATTTAGGTTTTTGTATCTCGACAGACTCAATTATTTTTAGAACCGTTTGGATTATATAACAGTTGGGAAGTAGGGGTTGCTATGGTAATGTCTTTGACCTAGGGGAACAGAGTAACAATTTCAGAAATGAGTTGTTTTATGTTATAGCACAATATAATTTGGCTTTCTTGTTAAAAAGTTTCCTTCAGAATCAAGTTAAACATTGATAATTTAAAAAAATTATTTGTAATTGGCTCATTCTGGACAACTTTGTATTGCTTTTAAATAAAATGTCATTTGCAGTATATTAAAAAAAACAATGAAGTAAATTTGATTTCCTGTTTGCTTGGTAATTTATATGTTTTAATGAGTACTTTTAATCTGATAGAAGGTGCTATGTTAAAAGTGGTAAAGGGGTCTTTAAAACTAGGAATCTGACATTTTCGTATAATTTTTAATCACTGAGATTGTGATGCTGAATTAGATAGGTGGTCACTGTATTTAAGACAGGGAAATGAAAAATGAGTATGGTGTGACAGCTGAAGTAAAGGGAAGAGGCAAGGACAGAGGTTCTTCCAGGTACCCTTGTGGTGTGCGTAAAGGCTCTTAGAAGCACAGTGCAAGCCTTCTTTTGTTTTGTTTTTGTGATCACAATAATGCTTGAAACTACTTTGTAAGTCTTTCCAGCAAAGTTGTATGTTTGCTGTACTGTAGCCTCTGAGCTCAAGTCCAGAGATGGCAGAAAAATCAAGTTACTAGCAGTACACGAAACCAGCAAGTGTTGATTTTGCAGTGCAACTGTAGGACATAATTTTTCTCAATATGTCCCTTTTCTATGCAGATGAAGAACCCTCAACTCCTTAAGTCATGATTTGTTGCTTTAGAAAGGTATATGTGTCTGCCTTCCTGGTGACCTAAAGAGTTGTATTGGTTTTGCCCTTGTATGTCATAACTGCTTTTTCTTCCCCTTACATGTTGATCAGCTATGCGTCATCTGATCACCACCTATTTAGATATTAGAAATACAGACTGAATAAGACAAGGTTTTGGTTCTCTCAGAATTTTCACTTAAGTCTAAATATGTAAACAAGTCCAACACAAAAACATATACTTGGTAGAATTCTGTTAAATGTAAACATGGGTCAGAGTTGAGCACACCGAAAGTAAATGGGTACATCTTCCTCAGGTTCAGTGAGGTTTTGGAGGAGGGAGCTAAGGGTAGTCTCAACAGTATTCCCTGTGAGGATAAGAAAAGGAAAGGCATTCTGGGCAGAGCAGCATGTGAAACAGGATCAGAGTGTAAGGAATATAGTGAGGAGAGGGTCTAGGAGGAGGAAAGTTGGGGCCTCAGTCCTGAACACACACACACACCCTTTGGAGACTACAGGAAACACAGGTACACCATTGATCTTAAACTGTAGTAGAAATTAAACTGTTTCATTTTGATGTTTTAATGTTCCTTGGGATTTTTGTGGGTTTTGTTTGTGTGTTTGTTTCCTCCAAAGCAGTATCTGAAGGCAAGTTGTCTCAGCAGGTAAAAGTGCTTTGCTACAAGCCTGGAGACCCGGGTTTGATCCCTGTAGCCCTTGCCTGGGGGAGAGAATGGACTCTGAGCAGTTGCTCTCTGCTGTCCACAAGTGCACATCTGTGCCCAGACACATCAGAACACACCGTTAAACAACCAAACCCACTGAAAACTCTTGCTGTTTACAACGTAGGGACATTTTTTTTAAAGTTAAAAAAAAAAATTACTGGATGTAAGTATAACTTAAAACGTTAGGAGCAATAAGGATTTGTGCCCCGTTTCTTACTGAAGATGTTGCCGAGAGCATCTTGAACAGCGTCTGCCTTGTGCAGCTTTCAATGGCGCAGTGAGCAGCGTGAGCCTCCCTCCTGCGCCTTGGCAGCCTGGCAGCTCCTTCCTGCTGCATTTGAATCAGCCTCCGACGCGTTCTCCTTTCCCTCTGGGTGCAGCGCCGCAGTGCCGAGGCTTCCTTGAATGTGAAGTTACTCTTCCAGCGTCTGCGTCTGCAGAGCGTGCTCCCCGTGGTCACAGCGTGCTCCTCACGCTCCTCCGTTGTGACCATCCGTTGACCTTCACCGAGTTCTTCCAGTCGCACAGGCAACTGCAGTGGCAGTAGTTGTTCTCTTAGATGATATTTGAATTTCACTGTCAGCAGGATCTTCTTCTCCTTTTTGCTGCTCTTTCGTCTTTGTCAGCTCCCCCTTTCAGCTACCTGTTTTCTAAAATTCTGCGTGGGTCTAGGATGGCCTGCAAGATGGCATCCCAGCTAAAAGCTTAACTGGTGACGGTCGCCGTGCTGGTCGTGGTGCACATTTCATAGTGACAGTGATCTGTGACCCAGGCTGCTAGGAGTGACACTTGAGTTTACACATTCATAATTAATATTCTGCGGTCAGTGAGACTTGAAGCACGGTGTTGGGAGGCTTGTGGTGTTTGCCCAACCCTTGCTTGCTGAATTTATGTACATGGGAATCACCCAAATGAGGGTGACTGAAATTTAAAGAAGCAGAACATTTGGTAATTAAAAATTTGATGGATTTCGGGTGTTGCACTGTTGAGCACACAGCTGGTATACGTAGAAATATAAATCTGATAACTGCTTCCCCAGCCTTTTTAGACTTCCTTAGCGGGGATCTCCTAACAGCAGTTACACAGTACCAATCTCTACAGGTGGTAAATAACAACAGTGTGAATTTCCCAGGGGCCAATGCTACAGAAAATGAGTGTAAAAGAATGGTATGGTTGTAATGATTTCAAAGAAATAGTTAACAAGTGAGTTTGGGCCAAGCGGCTCTGTTTTGTTGTGTTCGTACAGAACATAACTTTATTCTCCAGGGTGCCATTCTCTGTTGGTTGCAGTTGAGTAACACGAACGTCTCTCTCTTTCTGCTCCTCACAGGTGAGCTGGGATAGCGGCTGATCTCAAGATGCCACTGGTGAAAAGAAACATCGACCCTAGGCACTTGTGCCATACAGCACTGCCCAGGGGCATTAAGAATGAACTGGAATGTGTGACCAACATCTCCCTGGCAAATATAATTAGACAACTGAGTAGCCTAAGTAAGCACTTGAATCAGTTTGAATATTGCAAACCGGAATTTGCTTTAGAGGTGGCAGTGTTAAGAAAATGCCCTTGTTATTAGTTGAGGAGGTATTATAGTGTTATCATGAAATTTAGTCACTTTAAGTAAAATCAGTGAGTTACAGCAGGAATTTCTTCTTCCTATTAAGGAAATAACAGAATCTCTCAACAGTGATTAGAATTGTTGGCGCTAATGTGAAAATGTTTTTGACGATTCAACTATTTGTATTTGGGGGACTGTGGGATCTGCATTTTCGTATTAACAAAAGGTGTAGAGAGCAAGGTAAGGCCAGCACTAGTGATAGGATTGGCTAGTAATGTTAAGTTCTGTATAATGTCAGATATGGGATCAAGAGTCTGAAATACACCATGATGTGAAAACAGCAAGAAAACTCAGCTTTTGGCAGGCAGAATTGGCTGTAGAAAAAGCACAGGGGTCCTAGAGAGATGGCTTACTGAGTCAGAGTGTTTGCTGTGCCACCATGGTACATGAGTTCAAATCCTCAGCACCCACATAAAAAGCCAGGCATGTCTACATGTGCCTCTGTCTCCAGTACTGGGGAACAAAGATAGGCAGATGCCAACTGCTTACTGGCCAGGCACCTTAGCTGAAACAGCGAGGTTCCCTTTCAGTGAGAGAGCCTGTCTCACGTGCAGAACACATATACGCACACGTGTGCATGCACACTCACACACAGGCATATGCATGCTCATACACATGCTCATACACATGGTCCACAGTGCTGGGCACAGAGGAGAAGGGAGCATGGTATAGCACATCCCTAAGAGATTGCAGGAATTACACAGATTATTCCCTGTTATTAATGTTTTATTTAAAAAAGAAACCCAGTGTGTCTTTTAATGGAAAGGGTGAGCTTTTTACTCAGATGTCTATGTTTTTACTCAGATGTCTATATTTCATTTTAAATACGAATTAGGTGTTCTTGACCAGATATATTCCCTGAGCGGTACTAGGGAATCATCGTCAAAAAGGGTTTGGCTCCTTTTCCTCTTCTGCCAACTCATCTCTACTCCTGTTACTCGTTAGGATCAACTCTAGGTCTCCCCCCCCCCATACCAGAATTTACAGATAATCAAGTCCTTTAGATAATAAGGTGGCGAATTTTCACATTTGCCCATTAACCATCCAAGATTACTCATAACACTTAGTAAACTCCATGTAAGTAATTATTAGCTGTACCGCTTACGGGAAAAAATTCAGAATGTGTTCAGTACAGAAGCCGTTTGTTTCAACTCTCCCTTACAGGATTGAGTGAATTACATTAAACCCACAAATACAGAACTCACTGATACAAAACTACAAGGGCTATCCCCACACTTGGCCCAAGAAATTGTTAATGTAATTCTTTTCAGTGAAAAGGCTGGGGCCTTTCCTAGCTCGGGCAGCATGGGAGGGTACACAGATGACCCTCACTTTTGACGTCTCTGTGAATGTCATAAGTTCTGGTGCCTCACACACACTAGGTGCCCTTGCTCAGCAGCCCTGACTGGCTTATTGGTCGCTAACTCTCAGGGTCACACAGTTATCCAAGATTGTCTGCCTTTGCCTGCTGGCACCGCCGGCATTGTCAGAGAGCCCAGGGAAAGATCAAGATGCACGCCTCCACACGTGAGTCCTGCTGAGTTGGAGAACCTCATGCTTGAGTCTTCTTTGTGAGACAGTAAATCCTTGTGCTGCCCGTGAAATAGCTGTGAGGATAAATAAAAGGGGGTGCATGTGAAATCAGTTTAATTGTTCTCTTTATTCCTGTTGGTGTTTTTTTTGTTTTGTTTTTTTTTTTTTTAATTGAAACCACTTGGTTTCACACAGGAAACCAATCCTAAGTTTTTCACACTAGTCAAAACAAGAGTCTTAGAATTAGCCATATTATTTAAAGATATTTTGCTGACTTTCTGTGGCCTAACCTAGTTGATTTAATGTCATAAAACTTCATATACAAATCTATTTTATGCCTATGTTAGTATAGAAGTGATATTAGTAACTTTGGGGAAACATTCTTAAATTTAAAATAAATTTTGACTCTAGTAACATACACTTTAGGCCTGTATTGCCCCGTACAAAATGTAGGATTAATGTAGGAGTAATATGATTAGGTGGGTCAGTTTGAGATAGAGAGTGAAGACTCTTTGTGGGAGACTGCAAAGCAGCAACGTCTCTCAGTCCATGGTTGCTGTAGCGCCTAGTAACAGAAGCCCCACAAAATAAATTAAGATTAGGCTTCACTTTTGCATTCAGGCCACTTAGATAATTTCTAACCCATCCATAGAGACAGTAAATCAGAGAAAATTCCATGGATTCAGGGTGTAACAATAGTTTATTACCCTGAAATTAACCTTTCATGTTTCCCTACCTGTCATAATTAAAAACCTAGAATTAGGTTAAACTTCAAAGTCCCCTTGGCTTTTTAAATAATCCTACACTCTAAAGAAAGGAGCCAGACACACACAGGATGACCAGTTAACCCCTCTTAGAACCTGTTTGCTTTTACTTTAATGGTTTTGGAACACTTGATGGTTTGGTTTCTTTTTTTTTGTTTGTTTGTTTTTGGTTTTGTCTTGTTTTGTTTGTTTCCATATTTCATTTTTTTAATTTTTATTTTTTTTCACAATTTATTCATTATATACCCCGATTGAAGCCTCCTCCCTCTACTCTCCCCAGTCCCACCCTCCCACTTCCCCCCATCCCCTTCCCTTAGTCCACTGAAAGGGGTAGTTCTCCGTCATTGCCATCTGCCCATAGCTTGTTAAGTCTCATCAGGACTGCCTGGATCCTCTTCCTCCACAGCCTGGCAAGGCCGCATCACTAGGGGTGAGTGATCAAAGAGCAGTCAAATGAGTTCATGATAGAGGCAGCCCTACTCCCCTCACATGGAGACTGAGCTGAGACTGAGCTGCCAATCTCCTCCATCTGAGCAGGGGATCTAGCTCATCTTTATGTATGGTCCTCAGTTGCAGTCTCTGCAGGACCCCCTGGGCTCAGATCCTTTAGCTTTGTTGATCTCCTTGTGGTGCTCCTGCCCCCTCCATGTCCCTTTATTCCCCACCCCTCTCTTCTTCCATAAGACTCCCTGCACTCTTCCCAAAGTTTGGCCATGAATCTCAGCATCTGCTTCTATCCCCTGTTGGGTACAGCCTTTCAGAGTTAGCCATATAATATAGGATAGCCATCTACAGACCTAAAGAAGCTAAACACTAAGGAGGACCCTAGGGAAGATGCTTAAATCTTATTCAGAATGGCAAACAGGATAGACACCAGAAGTGGTGGGAGAGGAAACAGGATGGTTTGGTTTCCTAAACATTGATGTTTTGAAGGATTGAATAGAAGAGGCATCACTGAGTTTGATTAAAATCAGTAGCTTACAGGATAGCTGAAAATGTAATCTGAAAACTGGAAAGAGACCATTTAATATTCCAAGGCACTTTTTTTTTTTTATGGCTTAAGACAGTTAATTGACTTTAATAATTAATTCCTGGTCATAAGTCCTCAAGAAAAGTTTAAGTTATAGTTTGTTTTATTTTCCACTTAAGAGTATATTTTACAGTAGTTTTTATCTAAAACAGTTAAAATAATAAGGGATACACTTAGTAATTTTAAGCTACTTAGAAAACTTGGCTATCTAAAATGATTCTAAAAGTCAGGTATTGTTGTTCACACTTGAAATCCCAGCATTGCTATGTGAAGTATGGGTTGACTTAGGCCTTTAAAGAATGAAATGTTTTGAAAGGAAGAAGAATAGAGGCAAAAACAAACAAACGAACGAAAAAAAAAAACCATGTGTTGATTAGGAGAGTTGAAATGACTTGACGTTGGAGCCTGGTGAAGCCTGACTGGAGAACAGAATATGAGAGGAGAGGATTTGTGCTTCGTTTCATAGAGAATGACATTGTAGAGTCTTAACGTAAGCATAGTTGAACTTGAGCTATGAGCATATGAGCTTCACATTGTAACTTCATTGTTAACCTCTCTCTGGAGGGGAGGGGAGACAGATAGGAAATATAAAGAATATAAAGAGAATGGATGGGATGCTCTCCACTAAGAGTTAAACTTCTGGGGGAGAGTGCCACGGACACTATAGAACAGTTGAAAAGCTAGGGACCCTCTCTCCAGAAAAATACAAATGTGTCTCTCTTAGTTAGGTTTTCTGTGACCGTGACAAAACACCGTGGTCATAATCGACTGGGGGGAGAAATAGTTTATTTCAACTTGCAACTCTGGTGTCACACTCCATTCATCACTGAGGGAATTCAGGGTAGGAACTCAAGGCAGGAGTTGATGCAGAGGCCTTGGAGGAAGTGCTCCACATTGCTTGCTGAGTCTGCTTTCTTACAGCATCCAGAACCACCACGCTTGCGCACACTATTAAAAGTTCCTTGTTTTAAACTGATCTCTTTTACGGATGATCTCTTTTATTCTGCTGTCTGGCTTGAAACTTAGCTCTAGCAGAATCTGTATAAATGCTGGTCCCGGGGTGAAAGCATATGCTATTTGTGTGGATCTTGACATCCTAATCTTCCCCATCCCTTATCTAGAAGTTAATGTAAAGCATATGAAGTCTTTCCATCAGTCTTCCTGGACCCCGCCTGCCCGCTCCTGCATTGCTGAGTAATGTTGGGATGGGGTTTAAAGTTTAAGCTAGTCCCAAATACGTGCCAAATGCAACAGGATGGCACTTTGAACTATCATAGTGCTTTTGTGAATGGGTGATTACCATTACATTACAGTTACGGTGCATTTCCTTTCTGCTTAGGTAAGTATGCTGAGGACATATTTGGAGAATTATTCAATGAAGCACACAGTTTTTCCTTCAGAGTTAACTCACTACAAGAACGCGTGGACCGCTTGTCTGTCAGCGTTACACAGCTGGATCCTAAAGAAGAAGAGCGTAAGTTTCCTCTCTCTGTTTTTCTTTATATTGTATTGAGGCAGAGGAGATGAGGGTGTGTTTCTGAACAGTATTGTTAATATACAATCTACCCCTGACCTTTTGTGTCCGTGCAGAAATAAATCAGTGTATTATCTCTAAGAGCTGTCAGCTTGGCCTTCTGTTTCTCCATTGAAAAAAAATCCGGATTGTGTATTCTATTCATCTTTTAATTATTTTTTGACATAAAAACATTTTAATTAGACTCTTCATTCAGTTTTCTTTCTCCCTTTTTGTCTGACAAGTTATATGAAAAGCATCTGAAATCTTAAGGTTTGGCTGAAACTCCTTTTATTGTGCCTTTGTGTATGTTTTGCTAAACTATGACCTTGACATTTAATCAGCTGCTACTACTATTTAAATGAACATTCCCAAACAAATTGTTCTATGCTAAGAATAAAAAAAAAAATAAGTTTTTTTTTTTTTTTAGTTTTATTTTTAAACATACTGCTATTTAGTAATGATAAGAATTTTAGTGGTAAAAATACACTTCATGCCTCCAATCTTGCATGCTAATTATTTCTTTGTCTAAAAATGCCTTGAAATGTTGATAATTCACAAATTTCTTTGCTTCTTTACCCATACAAAAAAAAGAATGTAATTTTCCCTTATGTTCCATAGAGCAGTGGTTCTCAGCCTTCCTAATCCTGCCACCTTTTAATACGGTTCCTTGTGTTGTGGTGACCTTGACCACAAAATTATTTTTGTTGCTACTTCATCATAATTAATTCTGCTACTGTTATGAATTATAATTAAATATCTTTGGAGATGGTGTTTGCCAAAGGGGTTGTGACTACAGGTTGAGAACCACAGCTGTAGAGACTTGTTTTGTGTGAATTTTTCATAACATACTCATCAAATGTTTTGCTGAATAACATTTTTAGTATAAATTTTCAAGTTATAGATCTAAATTTAAACAATGAAAACGTTTTTAAAATATTTTAAAAGCGAAGAGTAGAATGTTAGGATGGCTGTCTTGGTGATGGAACAAACTCCTTTAGGCATAATATCAGCGTCTATACCCTAACTTACAGCCTCCAGTACAATTGAGATACAGTTTCAAAAGGTCGTATTTATCTAATTTTTGAAACTTCGGTCAGATTCAGAACATTTTTAGCACACCATGAAGAGGCCCCACTCTACTTTTTTCCTCTCACCCTGCCTGTGTCTTATCACTAATCCGCTGCATCAACGTACTTTCCCGTTCTGGACATGCCACTTAATAAGTGGCCTCTTATCACCAGGGTGTCTTTCACTGCGTTCTTAAGATCCATTTGTATCTATTTATATTTCCTCGATGAGTAATGATATTAAGCGTAAAGCCCTGTGTATATTTTCTTGGAGAAATAACCATTCAGTTCTTTGCTTTATTTTTATTTTTTCCTTCTATACCCCTTCTGTTTGCCCATTTTAAAATTGGATTATCTTTTTATTCTGAAGTTATAAGAGTTTTCTTATGTTCTAGGCCCTGGTCACGTGTATGTTTTTCATGTGTAGGTTTTTTTCCCTTAGAGCTTTCCTTTAAAGTGTATTTATATACGTTAATCACATTTCATGAAATTCTTGAAGTATATCTTTAATTGTTACTGTTGAGAAATACATTATAGTCATACATGCTTTCAAATATAATTTATATCAACATTCTCTTTTTAATATTTAGTTACAAATATTTGCCAGCAATATTATGTAAATTCAGTTTCATATATAATAAAAATTAATATTTAATTAATGCTATTACTTTTTAAATATAGAAGTTACTGATTTTCTTCCTTGACAATTTCATGCATGTATATATTACATTCTGGTTATGCTCATGCTGTTACATGCTAATAAATGGCTTAATGCCATCATTAAATTTCAAAGTAAAAGTACAGATACCACTAAAAAGTAAAAAAGATAACTTTGTATGAGTATTTCAGAATTATATGTAACTTCCTTTATTTTTCTCTGTAGTTTTTTTTTTTTAATATGTGAAACATGCAAAAGAATTCTGAATCTAAAAGCTGAGGAATTGTTTTGTGGAAATTTGTGATTCAATTTGAGTTTTGAAATTTAGTGGGAATTCAAAGAAAATATTGTGAACATATAAATAAAACTACTGAGGATGATAAAAGTATTTGGTATTATCTTTAAGTGGTAGCAACCATGAAACTACCAATGTAATTTAGAAAAATGTGTAAAAATGTTATAAAATGTATACGTTGTATTTAATTCAATTTTGTTTACAAGTACATTGAGCTAACATATTTACTGTGTAATACTATTGAGGTAGTGTAAGTTATTTTCAAGTGGAAAGGACTTTGTCACCCTGGTCTCTTTATCAGTAAGATGTGATAAAGAGGAGTTGAAGATAGAAATGTACTTACTATTTTGCTTTTTTTTTTTTTTTTTTTTCTTTACCAAAATGGCTTTGGGCATTTGGCACCCGGCTCTGTTTTGGTTGCATAGTTTAGAGTTGATAGATAGAGTGAGCGGGTGGCAGCAATCAGTCCCTGTTCATTGCCCAAAACACCAGCCACTTCCAGTAGCCTGAAAACCTTATATGTATTGTGGCAAGAATTAGCCTCAAAAACAGATCTGAGTTTTCTGTTCTGGAGGGCTGCTTTTTCAACCTGTTGTGTATTTTTTAGTTTTGGCTTTTTGTATTTAATTACAGAATAACAGTTTCTGTTTCGCTGAAAGGTTAAATGAAAATCAGTGAAAGTATCCATCACATATAGTATTTATTCATTAAATAGCTCCCTAACCACCCTCTGGTGATAGTGAAGGAAAGCTTTTTTCTTTTCTTTTCCTATCTCTAAATTATAGGCTAATGTTCGTAAACATGTCACAAGTTGGGTGTATGGAGTTGTTGAAAATGCAGTTGCCCTGTGAAAACTGTAGAGCGGTCCATTGCTCCCCTGTGCTGTACAGATCCAGATGTTCATGAGTTGTACTTATAAGAAACTATATGGTATTTTAGGGAAAATGGTTGAAAACTGAGTGGTTACTGACATTGCTATTACATATAGCATTTGTATACTACTTATGGTCCAAATATGCAAGAGATTTTTCTTCTTTCTTTTGACCTTGGTTTTGTTTTGAGATAGAGCCTCACTCTGTAAACTAGGCTGTTTTGGAACTTGTGATAAATCTCCTGCCTTCACCTCCCAAGTTCTGGGAGCCATCGCACCAGCTTTCCCCAGTTTTTTCATGCGAAGAAACCATTGTAAATGTCTAGCTTATAGTATTTTGATGTATACCTTATTTTAATATGCTGGACAGTACAGAAGTAATTACTGGGGATAGTAATGTACATGAAAGTCTCAGTCTTCAAAACGGTTTTGTTAGATTGAAATCATTATATACAAATAAATGAGTAAAGTCAAAACTAATATAGATCACCGGTATGTAATATTTATAGTAGACATAGCAGGATGTTGAGACTACGCTTAACCTACAATACTACTATCAATTAATCCCTTGAGCTACTTCTGACGATAGCCACTGAGGAATAAACCTAGAAGGGGAAAGATGACAGGAAAGCAAGAGATGTTAAGTTGGGTGGGGTGGGTAAAAATAGCCAGTAAAGAAAAAGAAATATTGGAAATGTGTCATTAGGACCTTCTGAGCTTTTGAAAATGAAAGTTATGATAAACTCTTCTAGAAGATCAGACCGAAAGATAAATGATAAAGATAAGGATAAAGACAATGATAGGATGTTTAGAATGACTCCTGATTTAAGGCACACAGTCTTTCTGGGATACCAGCGTTGAAACAGACATGCAGTATGTTTCAACAAACATGTTAAAACAAACATCTCATTCAGCTGAGTTGTCTTAGGAAAATAAAATGGGTTTGTGATTTTTGTTTTAGTGTCTTTACAAGATATAACAATGAGAAAAGCTTTCCGAAGTTCTACAGTTCAAGACCAGCAACTTTTCGACCGCAAGACTTTGCCCATCCCCTTGCAGGAGACGTATGACGTCTGTGAACAGCCTCCGCCCCTCAATATCCTCACTCCTTACAGGTCAGTTGGACAGTAAGCTGAAAACCTGTATCTCATACTGCAGACTTAAATGCTTGGTTCACACACACTTAATTTCATTTGACTCCAGCGAGCAGAGAACGGCCTCCCTTCCTGCTAAGTTCAGTAAACCGTTTTTATTCACTAGATGAGCTTCGCAGGCTCTGACAGATGATGCTTATGAATAGCAAAGCTATTACCAAGGCACTGTGTCAAGGAAGTTGTCATTATCTTTCTAATTTAATTTTTAATCATAGGAAAGTAAGGCTCAAAATTCCACAATACCAATCATTTTTGCATTCTCTATGTTCTTGATATATATATATATATATATCCCTTTATTCATAATGAATATGTAGGGTTTTTTTTTAAATACTTTCCACCACTTACTCCAGTGGAGTCTGAAATGAATGTTTTTTGGGATTTTTTGTCACAGCAGTTGTTAAATATGTGTTGTTAAGATTTACAACATATCCTGAAAAAGCTGATATACAAATTGTTATTTGAAGCCGTAGTTCAGCATGCCTGTAAGTACATGCTAACTAATATTGAACTGAAAATTAAAAAGTGCTTCTTGGATTTAGTAAGATGGTAAGTTTATTAGAACACTGGTGGAAACGTGAAATGTTCTCAGTTCTAAGCAATGCTCCTGCTTTCCAGACTTTGGTTTTTGGCAGAAGTATTTCTAATTATTGGGTTTCCCCAAAGGAAATTTAGTATTCAGCAAAAGTGAGGTAAAAGTGAACACTGGTACTTTAAACTATTGGTCACCATGCCTGGTACTTGGTTGGAGTATGAGTCTCTGGGAAGACCCCTGTGTTCAGATTTTCTGGTTCCAGGCATGGAGACAACCTAGAACCCCTGCACAGATGTAGCCCATGGCAGTTTAGTGTCCAAGTGGCTTACATAGTAATGGGAAGAGGGACTGCCTCTGACATAATGTGATTGGCCTGCTCTTTGATCACCTCCCCCTGAGGGGGGAGCAGCCCTACCAGGCCACAGAAGATGACAATGCAGCCACTTCTGATGAGATCTGATAGACTAAGATCAGAAGGAAGGAGAGGAGGACCTCCCCTATCAGTGGACTTGGGGAGGGACATGTGTGAAGAAGGGGGAGGGAGGGTAGGACCGGGAGGGGAGGTGGAAGGGGCTGATGGGGGGGATACAAAGTGAATAAAGTGTAATTAATAAAATTAAATTTAATTTAAAAAAAACTATTGGTCAACTCTGAAAAGTGTCTGCTTTTCCATTTCCCACAGTTTCCTTTCTCATTTATTTTTAAAATTTTATTACTGAAAATCTCTTATTTTGGCAATATTTATTCATTTTGATACACAGTTGTCTTATGTTATCCAGAGGGGCCTCGAACTTGCGCCCTTTTGCCTCACCTTGAGTGCCAAGATCTCTGGTGTGCACCAGGCCTGGCAAGGCAACACTGCAGCGCTGGCTGTGTGGCCCAGCGCCAAACGGTGTGATGTGTGAGGGGAGCACACAGCAGTGGCAGGAGTTGGTCTGCGTGTCCCTCTGTCTCGCCTAATATGCTGGGTGTGCTGTGTTCCAGGGACGATGGGAAGGAAGGGCTGAAGTTCTACACCAATCCTTCATACTTCTTTGACCTGTGGAAAGAAAAGATGTTGCAAGATACAGAGGATAAGAGGAAGGAGAAGAGAAAGCAGAAGGTATTCCAACAGATTCAGAACCCTGAAGTTATTTCTTATGTGTTCATGTGTTGTCGCACATGGGAAGCTTGGTTAATCCATACTTTTAGCCTTGTTTTGTTGGGCCCGTGCCCTTCTAATGACACAGATCACAAGAAAATATCGTGTAGACGTGATTCAAGTTGGTAAATTAAGCCAGTGGGTGTTTTGCAACACCGCAGGCCCTAGCTGTTTGGACGGGGATTCTCACTAAACCCCTGTTCCTAGTCTGCCGAGCTGCCGTTCTCGGCTCCCTGGTAAAATTTTCCCGAATCTGCCTTGTTTCCTACTGATGATTTGAAAGCACATAGAAGGAAGAAACAAGGTATGTCTTGGCACAGAAGAGACACAGTCTGTCTTCATCATGCCTCTGGTTTTCTTGGCTTTACTGGGTCTCCATAATGGCCTCTTGTTATATCCTTACATGCTAGACAGTACCCTTGTGTTCTAGCTGGAGTCTGCAGACGGGTGACTTGGCAAGCCAGAGTGCTCCTGAGTGCAGGTTTTGTTCGCCAAGCATGAGGAGTTTAACATTTTGTTTGAAGTAGAGTTCCTTAGGTGGCCATACCTATCTCACTCATAGTGTGTCCCCAATCTCACCTGACAGGCTTCTTTCATACCTGTCACCTGCTTTGACCCTGTGGACATTTGGTATATGTTGTACCTTCTCCAGGCCTTCCCATGCTGTCTCCCCCGATTTTAATCTTCAGCCATTTCCCATACAGATAATTTAGTGACTTAGTTATATTTGACTGGCATTAGGCAGGTCCATCCATGGAAAATCTTTGAGACTTATTAAATGCAGGTATAGGAGTAAGGGCAAGTGACATTTTTCCATCCAAAGTAATTTCTGCCTCAAGTCTAGGCACTATTTTGTAGCTAATCTCTCAGTTTGAAATTGAGTTACAAAACCATGATGAGAATTGGGGATTACAGTGAACTTTAGTCTGTTTTAACTCTGCATGTACACATAAAAGTGGTCCTATGTTTTTGCTATATTATGATGACATTGCCATTTTCAGTATTGACCTTAGGATTTTATTTTGATTGTTCTAACCCCTTTTTAAGTATTTAGCATTTCACCGCTTGGCTTTGTTTCATTACATTTGTTATAGCAGAAAAATCTAGATCGTCCTCATGAACCAGAAAAAGTGCCAAGAGCACCTCATGACAGGCGAAGAGAATGGCAGAAGCTGGCCCAAGGTCCGGAGCTGGCTGAGGACGACGCTGATCTTCTGCATAAGCATATTGAAGTTGCGAATGGCCCCGCCTCTCATTTTGAAACAAGGTTTCTTTTATGTTTCTTTTAGATGAATGGTAGACATTGGGTTGATTTATAATACCTCTCTGTATTTCTGAGTATTGGCTCCTGATCTCTTGAGTTGGAAGGCTCTGTTATAATAGAAATCATTTCAACCCTGACCTGACCTGCTGAAATCCAGCCTCCTAGGCAGGTTATTTTCATATTTGGACTTTGTGTTGCAACATTAGAAAGAAAAGCTTCAAATGGATACTTTTCTGCTTTGTTTTAGCTTTTCTCTGAAGACTTAACTCTTTCCTAATAGTTCAGGTAGAGTGTATTAGACCGCCATAATAGATGTATCTAGGATATTTTTTAAGTATTAGTTCATCACATGTGAACCAAGAGTTAAGAGGTTCAGTTCTGTTCTTTCTGTCTCCTCCTACTTCCTTTCTTTTCCACATCTCCAAATTCAGATATATCAGGGATTTCAGACAGAATTACTTAACTTCCTTTACAGACATGTGACCTAGATCCTGCTCCTTTCTCAGGGGCCAAGGGTCCTGTCTAGCATACTACCATAACAGATACGTGCCTTGAAACTCCTGTGGAAAAATCTATATATGGGTTATTGTACTGATTTTATTGGAAAAGAGCTTAATGTTTTCTTTTGAAAAACACGGAAAGTATTAGCGGCATAACTGAAATACTGGGGCCTATTTTAAGAGGCATGCATATCTGAGAGATATTCCTTAACTATGGTGCTAAAAGGGGCTGAAAGAGTAGAAATCAAACAAGCAAACAAAAAAGTGCATAGCTGAGCGCTTCTGCTACAGTTAGACATAGGTGCCTGTAAGTGGAGGAGTTTGTGACATGCACCGTGCATATCTGTTACCAGCTCTGCCCCCAGAAAGTGCTGCAGTCCGTAAACGCAAATCCCCACATGCTCAGCTACAATTTTGTTTTATCTAAATCTTACATTGCCCTGTTACTCAGTGATAACTCTGAGTTTTCTTGCCGTCTCTGTGACCCTAGAAGCAGAGTTTTATTGCAATACCTTTGGAAATCATTAGTTTAAGAAAACAAAATGTCCAAATGATAATGAATTCCATTTTTTATACTTATGACTGCTCGATCATTGGGTAAAAAAAAAAAATTTTTTTCTACAGAAGTAACTACTGGCATTTAAAAGATTAGCCATTGCTGTAGCATTTCATCTCTATTAGACACATTGATAACATATATTTCTTTAAGGCCGCAGACATACGTGGATCATATGGACGGATCTTACTCACTTTCCGCCCTGCCCTTTAGTCAAATGAGTGAACTTCTGACCAGAGCTGAGGAAAGGGTCTTGGTCAGACCACATGAGCCACCTCCACCTCCACCAATGCACGGAGCAGGAGATGCAAAGCCCATACCCACCTGTATCAGGTATGTGGGGACAGCCTCCTAATGCTTTAGTCTCAGGGATTAGCCACCTTTTCCTTTAAGGGATCAATAATAGACATTTTAGGCTTTAAGGACAAATCATTTCTATCACAGGTGCTCTAGTCAACCATCATTGGGTGGAAGCAGCGTGAGATTGTCTATAAATTACTTTTAGGGAGCCAGTCACCTTTAGCTTATGAAACGTGTTTGCTTTCCTCTGATCAGAGCTGGCATATTCTCCTGGGGACATTTGGTTCATTGCTGTAAGGATTAGTGTTTTCACATAATTACAGCTTTGTTAACTAGCATTAGCATATATAGTTTATTAAGAAAATGAATTTTTGCAATGTGGTAAGGTTCTAAAATATGGAGGCCAAAGGTGTTAGTTTGTTATTTAGCAACTTCAAAGGCCATAGGCAGTTGCTTGTAGCACTATTTCAGCAAAGCTATTTTAAACTTCAATATGATCAGGTAGAAAATTTTAACATAGGCATATTAAAGAAGTTTTCTAATAGAGGAATACACTCCAGCTTTGCCATTTGTAGTTGAAAATAGGATAAACCACAAAAACCTCCTATTGCTGGCTTATTTGGTATTCAGGTCTTAGAAAGAAAGAGGGCTGTAAATTTCCTTTTGTGGTTTTTAATGAGCTGGCATTGGCTTCACTGAAATGCCATACGATGCACCTTAACAGCCTATAAAAACACCAGCATCCTGCTTGCCAAGTGGCGCTCTAAGTATGGCCTCAGACACTGCAGTGCGGTAAGTGCGGCATCGTGGAGGACTCCTATCAAAGCCAGACTTGAACACTGTTTACTAAAGCAAGCACAAGCTTCCCGAATGCGTTGATAGTCGAGACTGTTCAGAAAGCTAGACTCTCAGAAACCAAGGCAGCACCCATGAGTTTTCTTGTACTCTTTTAGTTCTCATTCCTTTGAAGTAATTTAAAGTTTCTATAGGAACTTAGACACGTTTGTTTTGATGTAGCTACCGGCAGTCCTTTATAGTTCTTTATAGTTTCCTCTTTAGTAACTTCTAGGCTCTCTCTGTCATTTCAGTTCTGCTGCAGGTTTGATAGAAAACCGCCCCCAGTCTCCAGCTGCAGGCAGAACACCTGTGTTTGTGAGCCCCACCCCCCCACCTCCTCCGCCACCTCTTCCATCTGCCTTGTCAGCTTCTTCACTCAGAGCTTCGATGACTTCAACGCCCCCCCCTCCAGTGCCACCTCCCCCTCCTCCTCCAGCCACTGCTGTGCCAGCCCCGGCCGTACCGCCACCCCCAGCCCCTCTTCAGATCGCCCCCGGCGTTCTCCACCCAGCGCCTCCTCCAGTCGCTCCTCCGCTGGTGCAGCCCTCTCCTCCAGTGGCTAGAGCCGCCCCAGTATGTGAGACTGTGCCAGTTCACCCACTCCCACAGGGTGAGGTGCAGGGGCTGCCTCCGCCCCCACCCCCGCCACCTCTGCCTCCGCCTGGCATCCGGCCATCATCACCTGTCACAGTTGCAGCTCTTGCTCATCCGCCCTCTGGGCTACATCCAACTCCATCTACTGCCCCAGGTCCCCATGTTCCATTAATGCCTCCATCTCCTCCATCACAAGTGGTACCTGCTTCTGAGCCAAAGCGTCATCCATCCACCCTACCGGTGATCAGTGACGCGAGGAGTGTGCTGCTGGAAGCAATACGAAAAGGTAATTTCCTCAGCGGTGGACAGCACTGGTCCAGACATGGAGATGCTACCAGATTCCACACATACAAACTTTCAAGTTCTCATGTTTTTTAACAGACAGGGCTAGGTAGAACTCGGATTTTGAATGACTTTCAGGAGAAATAGGACATGCTTAACCTGTAGGGTTTCTTAAAATAAATGAGGACCTGAAAGCACTGGGGGGATTGTAGCTCAGCTGTTAGAACGCTTGCCTGGCGTGCCCAGGGCCCTGGGCTTCAACCACGTGCTGCATGAGACTGAACACAGTTCCGTACTACACAGTACTTGTGATCCCACGGCCTGGGAGATAGAGGCAGGAGGGCCATCAGAAGTCCTAGGTGATGCCTGGCTCCGGTTAGTCCCGTGGCAGCCTAAGCTACGTGAGACTGAAAAAGAAAGGAATTTGAAGCAGTGGACGTCTGTGATACAGAAAGTTTAATAACAAGTTGTCTCTAACACCTACATTAATCTTTTAAAATGGTATGTTCAGTGTATTTGGGGTGTAATTGATGTTCGTTTTGCCAGATGCCTCTCCAGGATTAAGGTTCTTCAATTAGAAACAAGGAAGAACATATTTACTCATTGCTTAACCCAGCATTTCCTAGGCAGGAGTCAAGAGTGTAGAACAATAGTGCCTTTCCTGCAGGTACAGGGGACAGGGAAAATGGGGGGCGGGGGGACAGTCAGTATCTGATTTGCAGATGATTGTGTAACAGAAGACTTAATGACCCAAATATGATTCCTTCAAATTCTTTTTTTTAGTGGCGTTTGCTGTTTATTTTTCCGTTGGTATTATTCACATGCTTTTGGTTTTAATCCAGAAAGATTTTGCATTCTGATTGAAAATGATTGGCTTGGCTTTGCCGTATCAGGTATTCAGCTACGCAAGGTAGAAGAGCAGCGTGAACAGGAAGCTAAGCACGAGCGGATTGAAAACGATGTCGCCACCATCCTGTCTCGCCGCATTGCCGTGGAATATAGTGATTCTGAAGATGACTCGGAGTTCGATGAAGTGGACTGGCTGGAGTAAGGAAGTTGCATTGCTGTGTATTGCAAGACTGAATGCACATGTCCTCTGTGGCGCTTGTTCTTTGAAAATGTTTGGTCATTCTAGTGTTTTGCTTCCTACTCCTCATAACAAATAACCCTTCTCCTCCATCATTTTTGATTTCTATAAAAAGTATTAGCATAAATTTCAAGCTAAATATTTTACAGTGGCTTCTCTTATTTTCCCCCCCTGGAAAAATATAATTTGGTCCAATAAACCGCTAAGTATTAAGCATGGACAGCCGTTATTAGCGTAGCAGATTCCATCTTTGATACACCTTAATTGTGCACTTTGTGATTTTCTTTTTAAATTTAAAGAAAGCAACTGAGAATGAAATCTTGAAGGCAGCTCTGTTAATGAGCCTTATTCCATTTCTTGATGTTTTAAATGAAGAAACACTGCCTCAATTATATGAATACACTCAGAAAGAACATTTAGCTTGTAGTATTGAATTCTATTAAAGGAATGGTTAATTTTTGTTATCATTTTATTGTTTTAAATACCTGCCTTATTTGAACGTTTAGCAGAACCCTTTCCCACTTATATATTGTGTGGTACAGTTTTGCTTGCCTATAGAAGTTTAAAGTTTTTCCACGTGAACTACTCAGAATAAGCATATGTGTAACTTACAGAATGTGAGAATAACAATCTGATGTAATAAACGGTTCATTTTAAAGGTTCTCAGGTGTCACTGAATGAATCTGTTGGTAAGGCAGTGCGTGGAAAATTTCAAGGAGCGACTTCGGCTGTTAAGTTCCTCTTATAACGTACAAGTGGTCTCTTCTGTGAGGGAACTTTTTTTCAGCTGTACTTTGTTTATTTTTATCCATCTATTTATTTATTACAATTTATTCACTTTGTATCACTTTGCATGCCAAGCTTTTCTGAAGTTTCACAACTACATCTCTCAGCTCCCTATGATCTCAACCTCCCAACCTTTGCTGTTTGCTGTCCGCATGCCTCATTGTCAGTTTATCGCCACTCCTGCCAGATGTCTGTGATGATGAGCTGTTCGTGTTTGTATCAGTTGAAGGCATCAGGGAGGCAGCCTTGACGTCAGACACGTAAGGAGCCTGCAGGGACTATGCTTGCCTGCAGTGCATGCGGTCCAGCGTCTGGAGGGCTGACAAGAACGAGTCAGCCTGGGCTGCACGGTAAGGTCTGGTCTCAACAAAACAAAACAAAACAAAAACCAAGCTAAATAGATTCAGGCAGGTTGGTTTCTGTGTTTATTTTGCTTTTTTTTTTTTTTTTAACAGCCTTGTATCCACAACTTGCGGTTTAGTTTCCAGTTGATACAGTCAAGAGGTGCATGGTGCGCCTGTGCCTCCAGTCTGGGAGTCTCTAAGACATGCTTTGACCCGGAGCATGTGGCCAAAATGAGGCTGTAGCAGTTGTACACACAGGCCTCCTCCCCGTGCCCATTCCGCTCCCCTCCCCGCCCCCAGGTTGTCCCACAAGCCCTCATAGACAGCAGCACTAGGAGGAGACTGGGTTAGAGCAGCCGTGCCCAGGTTCGATGCTTCCTGGCCTACAGTAAACAGGCGAACAAACCCGAGCACGGACGCGTGCGCCCATAAGCAGAAAATGAGCTCTCGGTCTTGCATCTGACTTTTGAGGGGTGTTATCTCATGAAGCGTCATTGGGGAATGAGGTGACTAATTCGTAAAGTCGTCTGCTAAGGAGATACTGTCGGAGGTATTTAACCAGCAACACGTGATCCGTATAAAGTAGAAATAATGAACTACATCCAACAATTTGTGTAGTAAAAAAATGTCCTAGTGGCTTAAATAAACATAAGATTTGTTCCAGTCTCTTAGATAGCTTAGTACAGACCAGTGGCTCTCAACCTCTCTAATGCTGCGACCTATAATTTTGCTACTGTTATGAATCGTAATGTAACAGTGTGACACGCCGGAGGATATCTGATATGCAACCCCTGGGAAAGGGTCTCGACCCACAGGTTGAGAACCGCAGATTTAGGACGAGTTTAAATATCCACTCAGGATTCTTTCCAGCCTTAGGAAAATATTGTATCAAACTTAACTTAAAATATGACAGTTTAAAGTCTTCTTAAGTGTGCTTATAATTAAAAAGTCATAACTGGCGTGTGTGTGTGTGTGTGTGTGTGTGTGTGTGTGTGTGTTGGGAGGGGACCACACATGACATGTCCGCATGTGGAGGCCGGAAGACAGCTGTCAGTCTTCATCTTTCACCTTGCTTGGGAGATGAGCTCTTGCTGCTTACCACTGCATGTAGCAGGATCGCTGGCCTGCGAGCTTCTGGGGTCTCATCCGTCTTCCCTCCCATCTGCGTGGAGGCGTGCTAACAGTGTGGATGGGCACTGCTACACTGAGGTTTCTACCGATCCTTGGTACCCAAACTCCTTGGACTCCTGTGGCAACCGCTTTGCCCACTAAAGCATCTCCCTAGCCCCCAGTGTACTTATATAAAGATTAACTAAAACCAAACAACCAAAACATAATCGTGTGGGGCTTGAACAATTAAGGGAAATGCAAAAGAAAATTGATGAAATTTTCTTAGTAATAAAGTAGATAAGTTTATCAATAAAGCCTAGAAGTATATATATCATAGTTTATAGAGTCTCTGGTTTTTGTTTTTGAGCATATTTCTGGAAGATAAAAAAAAATGAAGAAGCCAGAACTCCACTGTAGAGTCGAAATAATCTTTCATTGTAGGATATTCAGCTTACTCTGGTGAGATTTTTTTCTTTTTTAACAAAGTATGTGGGGTCGGCTTTATCTACATAAGAAGGATGAAAGCTAATGGATGATGACTACCTTCTCATGGCCAAACTTTCTCCATATTCAGCAGGGCTCTCACAACTGCAGAATCAAAATGAACATATGCTGTGGGCACCACTCATCACCACATGACCGAGTCCTTTGTTTCTGTATTTAATCCACCTGCTTGAAACCTTCCTCCCCTTTGGGCTCTTCCCGGTGACGCTGACTCAGAAGTGCAGAGAATAGCTTGCATCAGTGGTGCTGGGATAAAATGCATCCTTTGCCTATAGAAGGGCAGGGTATTCGTCTGTACCTATCTACGTGAGGGGCATGCGTCAGCTTCAGGAGTCCAAAGCGTGTCAAGCTGTCACCATGGTCCCATGACATATAGTAACATGAGCAGATGAGATGGAGCCCAAAGGAAAAATAATGTAAATGTGGATTGTGTTGTATAAACTGTGCAGGACTCCTGTGGCCTTATCTTTGGAAAGCCCCACCCTTCCTCGCACATCCATCATATTTTCATGAAGTCTCTCTGGTCATCACAGCTATAGCAGCTTAGGAGTGGCTTCTGCTCAAAAGCTGACAATCATTAATATTTCTGAAGTCTTTTTTTTTTTTTTTTAGGGTAAAAAGCAAAATTGTGTTTTAATTAGAATCCTCATGAGTTACTTTCAAAGAACTTTAACTTCATCCTCAGTAAACATGACAATGTATACAGGTGTTTTGCCTGGAGTTTTGTATGTGGACCACTTGTATGCATGCTGCCCACATTGGCCAGAAGAGGTCATTAGGTCCCTGGATCTAGAGTTTCAGACAGGTGTGAGCTGCTAGGTGGGTGCTGGGAACTGAACCTGGATCTCCATGTCTCCAGCTAAAACTGCGAAGCCATCTTTCTAACCCCACTACCTTTTTCTCTTGGTGTTAGCTGTTTAAGAAAACAAAACAAAAACTCCCCGAAGGGAAGTAAGTATAAGATAAATTATTTCAAGCTTCTAAAAAAAAAGAAATTCCTTTTTGCACCCAATATCTCTATTAAACTCACTTAACAAGAGCTGCATATAAACCAGTAAAAAGATGCTCATTGTTGCAAATCAGGATTTAAAGATAGCTTTTCTGTGTTGAACTAACGAAATGTCAAATCAGGGAATTTCTGAGTTGGATAGAAATAGTTATAATTAATTAAAAGCAACTTACTGAAGCCAAACAGAATGTATAGGCCCTTGTAATACGTATAATGCACCCCTATTTATTCACTGCTGGATGAAGAACACATTTATTTATGTTCTCCATGACTGGACTGTAGAATGCAGCCATAATCTCTGTTGCTTTTCAAGCCTGACAGCCAGGCTCTGAGTAAAGAATGAATACAGCCTTGAATGAGCATTTGAGACACTTTTTTTTTTTTTTTAAGTCTAGTCATCAATACCTTTTTCTCATTATTGTAAGGCCAGCTGCTCTGCCTTTTCCTTTATGGGGGAAGCACACACACATACACACACAGCTGAGCCTGTATTGAAGTCTTTTTCAGGGTATGCATCCTCTTTTCTGTAAACTTGGAATGATTTTGAGTATTTTACTGTATGCACATGTGTATCCTTGTGGACCCTGGGTGTATTATACTCAAAGACTTTTTGATAATTTTCTTGTTTATCCCTGCTGCCTTTAGGCTAACTTTTTTAATACTACTTCTTTGATACAGAACACAGATATCTTCGTGACTAATAAAATTCCCCATCCACCCCTCTGACCTGAAACAACAGAAAGGACCCAGGAGTTATTTAATCTCAGTTTGTTTTCTATTTTAACATCTTCCAGTATTCCATTGTGTTTATTTTATTTGTAATCGTAAAGGTCATGAAGTATGCTTCTAACTTTAATGAAACTATATAGGAAACACTTAGACCACTCTAAATGGGGCACATCTATTAGAGATGGTTTGTTTTTATTCTGTTTTATTCTGTTTATTGGATGACTTCTTTACACCTTCAGGATTGAAATGGTGCTTGTTATTGACAGTGAACAGAGCGCTCTTTTCTGAGGATACAGATAAATTAACAAAGCACAATGAACATTATGTTAGGGAAGCTTACAGTACAGACACTGTTTTACTTTCTTTTTAATCGCTGTGACAAAACACCATGACCAAGACAACTTACGGAAGAAAGAGTTCATTAGGGGCTTCAGTTTCAGAGAGTGAGCCTAGGACCATCGTGGCAGTGAGCATGACAGCAGGAAGGCGGATATGGTGCTGGCGCTGTAGCCAAAGCTTCCATCCTGATGTTCAAGCTTCAGGCAGAGAGAGAGAGTCAAGACTGGTAATGCTCTGGGTTTTTGAAACCTCAAGGTCCACCCTCATAGACTCACCTCCTCCAACAAGGCCACACCTCCTAATCCTTCCCCTAAGGCCACAGTTCCACTAAGGGAGGACTTGAGTGTTCACACATGTAAGCCCAGGGGCGTCATTCTCATTCAAACCACCACGTTCACTCCCTGGCCCCTTACAGGCTCATGGCCATGTAATGCAAAATGTTCTTAGTACTACAGCTTCAAAATCCCCAGTCTTTCGCAGTCTCGTAATTGTTACCCCTGCAAAATCAAGAAGCAAATCACATACTTCCAGCATATATGGCACAGAATATATATTACCATTCCCAAAAGAAGGGAATGGCACATGGTGAGTGATTCCTGGACTGAAGCAAGACCAAAACCCAGCAGGGCAAACTCCAGATTTTGTAGCTCTGTGTCTGATAACGGAGGGTTTAGGTGGTTCCACCCTTCTGGGTTTGCTGAGTACACACACACACACTTCTCTAGGGCTGCTTCTGCTCCCTCACCGCAGCTGCTCTTGCCTCTGGCCTCACCAACATCTCCCAGTCTCCCATGCAATCCAGGCTTCACTCTCACAGCTTTGCAATGGCCTCTCAGGGACTCCCCTGCCACACACATGCTTGGCTTCAGAGGCTTTCCTTAATGGAGGCAGATTTCACAACCCCTTTACTCCTGTTCCCCTCATGAGTCTAAAGTCAGAGGCTTGTGGCAGATGCTGCCAAGTTCAGCTGCGGACTTGGGTTAGAAGCTGCCCCTGCCACGCATTACATTTGCATAAACTGATTTGCTGTTACTTTCTATTGTTGCATAAGCTTTTGCTTTTTGTACATTGGGAACTTAACTAGATGGTATCTTGCACTGAGGGTACTATTTCCTTTATTCCATTTCCTTTTCTCTTTCGGCATAAGCCTTAGCTCATCTCCTGATGTTTGCTTTCTTCTTAAGCTGTTCATTTTGTATTTCTTTGTACCCTGCTTGGTCCTTTTCACCTGCCACCACTAATAACCAAGTGACAGAATCAATATTAAGCTATCTTGAAATCTTTTCTGCCAACAAAATCAGTTCAAAACTCTTCAGTTTAACCTTAAGCAGATTCTTAGGACAAAGGCAAAAAGCAGCCACATTCTTTGCCAAAATATCACAAGAATAGTCTTTATTCCAGTTGCTATTGTTGTTTTCCTTTGAAATCCCTTGAGCTGGGCCTCCATAGTCCGCACTGAGGTCAGTCAGTGCTACTGTCTTCTAAACTTCTACTAGAATGGCCCTTTAAACCCTGCTTGCAGCATTCGTCAGCTTTCCTAGAACAAAGTCCCAAAGTCTTCCATGTTCTTAAAACAAAACAAAAAACAAACACATGGTCAGGCCTGCTTCCTGGTACCACCTTCTGTCTTAGTTACTTTTTTAATTTGCCATAACAGCATCATGCTGAAGGCAGCTGATTTAGTTGGGGTTTCTATTGCTAGACTGTTCTTAGAGAGGAAAGAGTCAAGATGGCTTCTAGGGTCGAGGCTAGTAAGGGAGAAGCCGGTTTGGAGAAGTGTGTGATGCTGTTGGAGTTTTGGATAGATGAGGGTGTGGTTGGACAGAAGGATTCATTAAGGATGGGAGAGGGCGGGTATGCGCTCCGTAGAAAAGGTAGCAATAGGAAATTTCAATAAGCAATTGCTGAGGTTGGTGACCACGAAAGTACTGTATCTCTAGTGTGCAGTCTGGAGGGTGGTTTGCTTGCTTTCCAGCAGCCTGACCTAATTTCATGATTAAATTTCCACATTGGAGCTCTCACACAGTTCGCTTCCGTGCTGGCTTGATCTCCTCTTTTCGTGAGGTACATTCACAGGCCCTTCTGAGGTGTCAGTTCATGCAAGCAAACCTTCCTTTCATCGTAAGACAGCTCTCCACCTCCCCAGGTTCTACATCACCTCAACTCCTTGCAGGCTTAGGATGCAGACCCGCTTTTCCCATCTCACCTGCAGAATTTTTCAGATTAACAACTATAGCCGCTCTTTACATGGACAACTTTTCAGTCTAGAGGTCTTCCTTCTAAGCGTCCTGACAGAGAATTCTGCTTTGATGATGGTGTAAATCGGAACAAAGAAGGAGCAAAGGGAAGCCCTCTGGGATTTGACTCTTGTCCTCTTTTATGTCTGAGTTTATCTTGTCTGCCCAATTTACTCTTGTCAGCAGGAATCCGTTTTATTCCTCAGCTCAGATAATAAGTATCTGTGGTCTTATTAATTTTACCTCTCAGAGCATATTGAGATGAGACCAAAGGTTTAATGATTGGGTTGGTTGATGTTTTTATCCCACAGTTCCTTGGCAATAGACATTTTACCCTTAGCAAGGCTTTTCAGAAATGTCAGGTGTAGCTGCAGTGGCAGAATGGGTAATTCTGTGTCAACTGCCCAGCATTACTTAAAAAACAAAACAAAACTCAGAAGCGAAGTGCCTGCTAAACCAGAGGCAAGCATTCATTCCAAAGTCCAAAACTGGACTCCTCCCTTTGGTGTTTTAATATTTTTATGTGAGAAACGCATGTTGGAAACGTCACAGTTTAAGCTCCATAATCTATCAGTAAACCTTCCGCAACCCCCGGCGGGTCACACAGTAGAATACTGTCATTACCCCAGAGGCTCACATGATGCCTCCTAACTGCTGCCTTTTCCCAAACTCCAGCCTCAGACTAGCAGACTACAACAGCGGCCTCTGGAAGACAGCATGGGACAATCATCCCCACCACGGTGAGAAGGGGAACTGCATTAAAATTAGTAACTTTTCCCCGACAGGAAAATCTAATCATGAAAATACTGTTGTCTTGTTTTGCCTAAATCTGAGGGTATGCGGAAATAAATGGACTTTTCATTTCGCTAGGACAGGCAGGCAGGTGTGTCTGGTGGTTTAAAGCTTGGTGAGGTGTAGCCATGTTTTCTTCTGCCTGCGCTTTGCTTTATGGTATGGTTCGTGGTATAAACGGCATAGTTTATCTACTTTCCTGTTGATTACCTCATGTTGGGAACTACATATAAGTGGAACCAAGTCACAGGGATACTCATCCCTTTAGTCTTAAAAGATGATGCCAAACGCTTCCCCAAAGCAGTTGTGTCTTCTACCTGCCATCACAGTTCTGTTCCTTCTCGCCCTTGCTCGCCTTTGAGGATTGTACTGTTTCATTGTAGTCATTCGTGTGGGTGTGTGGTGATGTGTTCTTGTAGTTTTAATTAATTTTCCTTTCCCTGAGTTCTAATAAGACTCGGTGTGTTTTTATGTGGCTATCAGCCATACCATCTTCCTTTGATAAACCTCCTTTTTGGTAGTGCCTGTTGGGGAAGTGGTACTCATTCTAATGAAGTCTATTTTATCAGTGTGTGTGTGTGTTCTGTTTAAGATTTTCTTATGCTTGGGTTACAGCGATTTTCCTATGTTCACTTCCAGAGACTGTTTTCATCTTTTATATCTGGAGTATAGACTGTCTGGGGTTACAGCGATTTTCCTATGTTCACTTCCAGAGACTTTTCATCTTTTACATCTGGAGTATAGTCCGTCTGGGGTTGATTGTTGTGTAGACTGTGGTGCTGAAAGCATAGATACACAAAAACCCGTGTATTGATAGCACACATCCTCATAGTGGTGTCAGTTTTTGTTACAGACTTAAATAAGGATTGGTAACCAGAATGAAATCCCAATTCCCTTGTTTTTCTGTGGGGTGGAGCTTACCAATCTTGATCTTTTGCTTTTCTGTATAAATTTAGACTCAGGTGGGCAGAGAACAGACAAGACGTTCAAGCAGAACAGCCAGATCATTGCGTAGCCTACGTTTCTGCTGCTGTTGTGTGCTTTCGACGCTTCTGGCCTCTGGTGTGGCTGAAGAGGCTCAGCTGCACCTCTCTAGGAGCTGGGCATGATGGCACGTGCACCCCTTTAATCCTCAGCCTCAGAGGCTGAAACAGGGACTGGCCAGAGTTCGTGTCAAGCCTGGTCCACAAGCAAGTCCCAGGGCTACAGAGTAAGACCATTCTTAACACACAAGTAGTCTCAGCACGCTGCGCCTCTGCTGAGCAGATCTGCAGTCGCTTGTAGGTAATTACTGTGTTCCTTGCTGAGCTGTGCATTGCTGAGTAAGAGTGGCCAGGACCCGAGCCTAAGCTTCCATGGGAAAGCAGCCAGCTCTCTCTCAAAGGGTACAAGTTGCAGGGCCTTCAGAGCTGCCCTTTGCCAGATAGGGAGTGTTTTGTCGGTCCCTGTTTATTAAGTCTTCATCCTGGTGCGGAGTTGAATTTTGTCAGAATGTTTTTTGTATATGAATCCAATGATGTGGTTTTCTCTTTTAGTAATATTAAGTGTGCGTGTCTAGAAGTAGATGCTTGATCATCACTCCTTTTCTTTGCTGCTGGGTTTGATTTGTTAACATTTTATTAAGAGATGATACTGCTGATCAGGAGAAACAATAGTTTTCCCTTTCAGTTTTTTTGTTTTGTTTTGTTTTACTCTGTCTTCTTAAATACATTCTTGCCTCTATTTTCTCAATTTGTGTAAGCTTGGCATCGTATTTTTTTTTTTTTTTAAGTATTTGAACCTATCTGGGTTAATAGGTTCCCCCTTTCCATCCCCCATGGGAATTTTTTTCTTTACAAAGTCAAAAAAAAAAAAAAAAAAGATTTGATTTTGTTAATAGACAGTAGGGTTTGTTTTTTTTTTTTTTTTTTACATTTCAGTTGTGTCCATGTCACTTAAACTGTTGAACTTATGGGCATAAATCGATCATAGTATGTACTTACTGTCCTTGAATGGCAGAATCTGTTTAATATATGGTTTCATCTTATCTGTGGTCCTTGGAATCCAAGGGCATCGACTCTGTGCGGTAGTGTCTTTAATTGGTTTGGAGCTTTCTCTGCCTTTTTCTGTCTTTCCTCTTAGAATTCCAGGCGCTGGCATGTTAGAAGTCCCACTGTCTCGGTCTCTTACCCATCTTTCTGTAGTTTTCATACATTTAAGTTTCATCTTAGTATGTTCTTCTGCCTTCAGAACTGAGTGAGTCTTTGTTGAGCCTGAAGTTCTATGTTTATCATTTGTAGAATATGTCATTTTAAAAAAAGATCCCAATTTCCTGACTATTTATTTATTTATTTATTTATTTCTACTTAGTTTACATCCAGATCACAGCTTCCCCTCTCTCCTCTTTTCCCAGTCCCTCCCTCTCTTCTCCCCTCCCCAAGTCCTCCCATCCTTTCCTTCTCCTCAGAAAAGGGGGGACCTCCCATGGATATCAACTAGCCATTACCTATCTGAGTTTCAGTAGGACTAGGGCATCTAATTCTATTATGGCTAGGCAAGGCAGCCCAGTTAGGGGAAAATGATCCAAAGGCAGGCAACAGTGTCAGAGGCAGCCCCTGCTCGTGCTGTTAGGAGTCCCACATGAAGACCAAGCTGTTACATATGTGCAGAGGGCCTAGATCAGTCCCATGCATGTTCTCTGTTTGGTGGTTCAGTCTCTGTGGCCCTCCACAGACCCAGGTTAGTTGATTCTGTAGGTTTTCTTGTGGTGTCCTTGACCTCCCTTGCTTCTACAATCCTCCTTCTCCCCCTTTCACAGGATTCCCTACGCAGTGCCTAATGTTTGGCTGTGGGTCTCTGCATCTGTCTCCATCAATTGGTCGGTGAAGCCTCTCAGATGACGGTTATGCTAGGCTCCGGTCTGCAATATACCAGAATATCAGTAATAGTGTCAAGAGTGGGCTCTCTCTCATGGCTTAGGCATTGGCTAGTCATTCCCTCAAGTTCTGCTTCTTTACCCCTGCACCTATTGTAGGAAGGAAAATTGTGAATCAAAGGTTTTGTGGCCAGGTAGTGTCCCAGTCCCTCCACTTGAGGCTTTGCATGGCTACAGAAAATGTGATTCATTTACACAGAGGACATTGGCTAGCTCAGTTATCATCCACTTCAAAATTAATGTAAAGCCCATTTTTGTTACTTATAAAAGCCAACAGAAATAGTCATTTCTTTTTCATCTTTAGTGTGAGTTTTCACACTAATGCAGTTTTCACATTTTAAGCAAGGCTTTTAAGCTTAAAATTAAACTGTTTGTTGCATGCAGCTGCATTTTAAGACATATCAAAACAACAGTAAAAAATAATAAGAGAGAGAGAAAGAGACGGTGAATAATCTAGGCTATTTTTAACTAGCAAAGCATAGATACAGAGGCTTACGTGAGAGCTGGAAGTAGTACGTCCAGGAGTATTTTGAGGGCTGAGAAAATTGAAGTGACATGGTCCTTTCAGATGGCCAATGTGTTGCTCAGGTCTTACAGGGCGCCGTTTGAAGTTGTACAGCTTCATAAATTAAGTCCTGAGGGTACTTGGACATTTGACAATATTTTGTGAAGTTCAGTGCTGTTTTAACTTTGAGTCACTGTAATCTTCGTTGGTAACCAATACTCTCCTCACACGTGTCTCTGGCAACAGTTTTGCTAACGGGTAGACCCTGTCTTTTATCTTTCTCCTCCTACTTCTTGGTCCGGCGCATATTTATTAAAATACTAGTTGTCTAGAATCTTTAAAAAAAAAAAAAAACATTCTGGATATGGCTCCCTTTCAGACTCCGAAGGGTCAAAATTATACAAGCTGCAGAGAAGGGTGAAGTGCTGTAACTGCCCTCGTTACCCTTCTGTTATTTTGGTATCAGGCATGCTCCTGAGCAGCTCACGTGAGTTCTCAGTGGACTTTGCTGATAATAGAACTAGATGGGACATGTGTTACGCTCATCTCAGGGATGAAGGAGCCCAGGCCCAGAGCTGCAGCCTGGCCTGCGTTCACGGGGCGTGAGGGCTGGTTTTGCTCTCAGCTCCGTCCAGTTCCACAACTTGTCTAAAATCGTCGTTATTACTGGAAACTTCTATATGTGTATTTGCCCTTTAAGAAATAAAGTGGCAACAATACTCGTGTATCACTTGTCAGAATGTATTATAATTGCTTGTTATCCTCTTCCTGACGGACTCTTAAGAATCTCAGTCTGTGTGTGTGCATGCGTGTGTGTGTGTGTGTGTGTGTGTGTGTGTGCGCGTGCGCGCGCGCTACCCAGCCCATAAGCTTGTGGGGTTCTCCTGTCTCCGCCTCCTTTCCTTCCTGTAAGAGCCGTGCGATCACGGCCGCACACTACCACATCCAGAATTCACATTTGCACAGCGGGCATTTTACCGGCTGAACCCTCTCCCCGGGCCGGAACCTTAAGAACTATATCCTGTTAACTTTATGTCTCCTTGGCCTTCAGTCTAGATTGAAGTTCGTGGGAAACTGTCAGTCAATGGCTGCTAAAATAACTTTTTTAATGCATGAATTAGTGTCATTATTAGAGTTTATTACTGTGAGATGCTAAAAATACAGAAGCTGAAATAGCTGTGGCTTTTTACAGTGCACAGAGCTAACAGGAACGTGTTGACAGTCCTTGTGCTTGAATGTTGCTTTCTCGTTCATTTTTCCCACCCTCCAGTTAGTATTTACTAATACACCAGACAAAAGACTGCCTGCAGATATAAAGAATAACAGAGGTGAGGTAGCTTACATTTTCTCCTGAAGTGTGTGTGCCACTGCCTTTTTTGGAAGGTTACTGAAGGACACTTGCTCACACTGAACAAAATCTCTTCTTTACATAGCCTATTTCTGTTGACCTCAGTACAGTTTGTCCCTCTACAATGGATAGGCTCTGTCTAGGCTTTGGTTTGCTCTCATTGTTAGTTCATGGAGTGAGGAGGAAAAGCCTATATGTTACCCAGCACTTATCAAATCCAGCTGGCCCCCAGTTCCTTTTGGGAACTTTGCAACCATTATCATCTCATCAGTAGTTTGTATGCTCCAACATTTGATGTTGTTGTGGCTCTTGGAAGCTCTGGTTTGCCTCTCTGTTTCAATTTGGGATGATGTCTATTGCTCTGTCTCTGAAGTTCACTGCAGATTTTTTTGTTTGATTGGTTTTGGGCTGTAACAAATCTACGTTCAGAAGTCCATTAGCTCTGTTAACTAGACTTTCTGCTTGTAGAGTTTTTATTTAATTCGTTCTCTTTCTGCTGGAATCCCTTTTCTGTTCACGCATGCCGTCTATCTTTTCTACTAGATCTTTTAAATGGTTGTTCAAATATAGGCCATGTCTGATGATGAGCTTTACAAGTCTGTTGACCATGAAATGATACCTCTTTAGTGTCATTTTCCCATATGTTTGCTGGCCACTTACATTTCCCTGTGCATTTGTCTGTTAGACTCCTTTGCCATTGTCTTACAGAACAGTCCTTGTTCTACTGATTTAGGTGGCATAATGGTATGAACTGTAAATGTAGTCTCCTAATCTGTAGCTTGCTTTTCACATCAAGTGTGATGACTTCTATCATTAAATTCTCATAGTCAGATCTACTGTTATTTTCCTTTATGGCCTGTGCTTGGCTTCTCTTCCACCCTGAGGTCATAAAGATGCTTTCATCCAATTTCTCTGAGATGCTTTAAAACTTAGCTCTGCATACCAACTCTGTTAAGTCTTTAACTGTCTAGAATTTTGTTCAGGGTATGAAATAGGGAATCTAGTAGTTGTCTTTATGAATTAAAGCTATCTTATCTACACTGAGTCATAATGCCACCTCTCTCATAGGTCATATTCCCACGTGTGAGTGTGCACTGGTAGGTTATTTCTGTATCATCAGGATGTTTTCCTCATTGTTATTTTACACTATGAGTGTAACCTATACATAGATATTAACATATACAAGTGTAATAAATCTTAAAAAGGTATCTACGGTATTTGTTAGACTGATGCTAAAACTCATTTGGAAAAATAAAGAGCTGAGAACAGTCAAGATTGGGTAAGTGTAACTGGGCTTTTTGGCTACTTTATTGGGTTCCTACATCTACCACCCTTCTCCACCCCAATCTCTTCCAGCCCCCCCCCCAACGCTAGGTAGGCAACAAAGAAGGTTAGAGGGGGAAAGAGGGTGTATACCTCTTTAGACTGCTTCCTGCTGACTTGGGAACATGGAGTTCCTTGGGGCAAGTCTAATCTTTGTCAGCCCAGCAATAGCAAAAGCAGCAGCAGGAACCACCAGCAGTAGGGGAACAGCAGCCACCACAGGCCCTCTCTGGGCTAGCTCTCCCTCTCGAGAATCCCCAGAATTCCAAAAGTAAACTAGCTGCAGCTAGCATAAATCACCCACCTCCTAAAGCACCAGACAAATCATAGTAGCTGTGGACAATCTGAAGCAGCCCCGTATCCCGCACCTGGGATTAAAACAAAAACACATTCACATAGCATAACTGGGTGAGGTGGTTGAGGGAGTGAAGGTACCTATTCCCAAGCCTAAAAACCTAAGTTTAATCCCCAGGCCCCACATCAGCTTATCTCCTGACCTGCACACATGTGCCCTCACACAGTAAGTAGATAAGTACGGGGAGGGGTCAATAAAAATGTTTACATTCAGACGTTATAGTGTGCCTTGGCTTTTCGAACCTTGGATTTTAAAGGGATCTTTGTGGTTTTGAAAAATGTAAAGATTCGTGTAAAGCTGGAACTGTCAGTGAAAGCTTCACATGCAAAAGGAAGGGCAAGATGCAAATGGCCACACCTTAACCCAGGAAAACCCGTGAGGGAAAGGGGAAGTAGCCCCATGGGCCGGGAGCATGCCCCCAGAAAGAACAAGAAAAAGAGAAGATCTTCGAAGGAAGAAACAGCTGCAAGGGGAAAACAACAAAACAAACAGCAACAAGGAACAGATGATGGAGCGAGGAAAGCCCTTTCCCATGTTCTTTAGGGACATGGGAAGTCTACTCACATTTCGGAAGGGAACCGCTTTATTCCTCTACCGTCTACTGTTTAGGCAATGATGAAATCTTGAATGAGCTACTGTTCCCCATCCATCTGTTCTTACTGCTGCTTGCCTGTGCAGTCCGCCCACATCACATACATGCCCGAAGTATTTTAGTTATGATTGGCAGCCTGCACAATACTGTTCACTAGTCCCGCATCACCAGGACTCATTCAGAGAGTCTTCCAGGTCTTGACCTCTGTTCATTCTGGTCACTTGTCACTCATGTTTTCACAGTGGGTAACTTGAGGAAAGGAGGTAAAATCTTCAGCCAGAGCAAAGACTTTGCTAATTTCCTGCTCTTAGCAGCAGACACCCAAAGCATCATTCTTCCGTCACAGCCTGCTGATGTGCACAACCCACTGATGTGCTAATATGTCTGTATCCTTCTGCTCCTCCATGTGGGAACTAGAGCTCAGGAAACCATCAAATATCTGACCCTCTGGCTGCTGCTCTTACTGTAAGCAGTAACTGACCTCCCGGGTGTTTCAGGATTTCTTTCAGCTCTGTGGAGTTCGGCCCACAAGTAGAATCAAATCTTAAACACCTAGTCTAGACACACCATGGCCATCCCATTGATCAGATTGTCTGGGATTCATCTCTTAGGATTGACTTTTCCCTCTTGGCTCTCAGCCTCACTGGATCATTTCTTATATTCTGAACACTGGGTATGTCTTAGCAGGATGCCTTACTCTCAGAATCAAAGTTTAGTCTCTAAACCCAGATCAGAAATGGGCACTTTTCTACTCTGGATACAAGCCATATACAATCTTTCCTCCTGTAGTTAGTGCAAGAGGACAACCAACATCAGAACTGAAACTTGTCCTAGACTCCAGGGGGCTCCTGTGTACTTGACTTCCACACCTTTGATGACCTTGCCTTCCACCCTTCATCAGCTCCAAACACTGGGCACTGAGTTTGTTTCTTAATGTCCCTTAGGAATAATTTCAGACTTACAGAAGAGTTGCCAGAATAGAAGAAAAGACACCCAACCACTGTGTCTCAAAATCCCAGTAACTTTTTGCCTTATATCACTATTTACTCAGAGGTTGTGTGTGAGTTGTACATGTGTACTTTTAAATTGTCTTTTAATGTGTGTGTGTGTGTGTGTGTGTGTGTGTGTGTGTGTGTGTATGTGTGGTGTATGTGTGAATGCATATCTGTGTGTATGGTCATGTGTGTGTTTATATGTGTGGAGTGTGTGTATGTGTGTCCATGTGTGCTTGCATATCTGTGTGTGTGATCAGGTATGATGTACATGTGTGTATGTATATTTGTGTGTGTGTGCTGTGCGCATCCACATGCGGGTGCACATCCGTGTGTTTTGACCTGAGGTGGATGTCACTGTCTTTCTTGGTTGCTCTTCAGCTTTGGTATCAGAGCTCTGACTAGTCAGCCTGCTCTGGAGATGTATTGTCTGCCTCCTGCCTGCTGGGATTGCAAGCAGGCTGGCATACCCTTTCGGCATTTGTGTGGCGCTGGGAATCCAAACCACCGTCAATCTGAACTCCCGCCCTCAAGCTCCAGCAGGTACTTTACCTGCGAAGCCATCTTGCCGTCAGCAAGAACCCAAGCAAGCCACTTAGGTCTGTTCCCACACTGGAATACTACTCTGGCAATGACAGTGGATCAGCTAAAGCTACATACACGACCATGGTTAAAATTCACAAACACTGCATGAAAAACCAGAAGCTGCAGAAACATAGTGTACCGTGTGCTTACAGTTTGAAAACTACACAGTGCAACAATGCCATGCTCTTTGTAGAGGTATATATGTTTTCTGAAAACATATGTACACATAAAAAAGTCTGTGTTCACGTATACGTCTGTGATAAAAATACAAAATGCATGGAAAAGATAAGCATGTACGGTAGTCATGCAGTGGGAAGGTGCTGAGTCTGTGAGACCTAGGCAAATGCTCTCAATTGAACTATGACCCTGGCTAGAGACCAGTTAGGTTGAGTCATTAGCTAGGACCAAGTTAGCTAGGATAAGAAGGAAGGAAGGAAACATAAATGTGTGTGTTTGTGTGTGGGTGATGAATGTGTGTGTTTGTGTGTGAATATATATTTATCACATACAAGATACATATGTTGAAAGATATAATGGAGAGACTGTATATATAAAACATATATACACACACATATATATCAAATACAGAATATATATGTTGAAAGATGACATGAGGAGACTATATATACACACACATATATATGTCATATATAAGATATATATGTTAAAATCACGGGGAGACATTAATTTTGATAGCTGCTATTCTCTAGAGTGCAGTGGCTGTCTCCCAGGGCTTTCTCCTTGGTACCTAAGTCTCTGTCCATGGTGCTAGAGAGTGCTGTCTGTGGCACTGTGCCCTCCCTCTTCCAGCTGCTCCCAGCAGAGACCTGTGTTTCATTCACCACATCTCGTCAGCAAAACGCGCCATATCTCCAGGGGCTTTATCGCATTCCACTAGTGAGCTAATGAGCTTGTTACCCAAGAGCTTGACTCCAGCAGTATTCTGTGCTACAGGATCTTTAAGAGCTGTCCAAGGCTGGGAAGGCTTACACAAAAAGAAGGACAATGAACAAGTGACTGGTCATTTTGAGAAGGTCGGGGTCACAGGTTTCTTGGGTATCTTTTGACTCACAAGAGATAACTATGGCTAGGGGGTCTTATCTGTATTATCATCTTATTATTATCTCTATTGTGCTCTTAATATTGAGAGCCAATAAGTGGTCTCAGGACAAACAAAACCTTAAAGGTGCATGCGTTGGTCCCTGCCTGCCATGGACCAGCTGTACTCTTCCTGACCTCGTATGTTCTCTGGTTCTGTAGAGTCCTGTGCTTTTTCTTTGCTAAACTCGAAATATTCTAGATGTGGCCTTTCAGGATCACTGGAGAAATAGTACTTGTTGGTCCATTGTCCAATATAAGATCTGGTTCTTCCAGAGCCAGACAGAAAGCCAGGAAGCATCGGAGGTAAGACGACGTAGGGTGTGACACCATCTCAGGCTGGTGAAAAGTTAATACTTCCATGAGTGTCTTGGGAAATTGATTTAGAGAAAATGTACATATTAACCATTATTTTATTTCCTGTATTTCAACATGAGCTCCCTTTCAGACATCTGTTTGTCAATGTAGTTTATTAAGGCTTGATTCAGGCCCTTTCCAGGAAAGAATTACTATCTTTCAAAAAGAGAAAAAAAATTCAGCCTTCAGAGTTCTTTCAACTGTACTTTTAACCCCTAAAAATAATGCTACCAACATGAATTCTTTGAAGATCACCAGAGTGACAACTATCTTGTGATAAAATGTGACTTTAGGCTAAAAGGCAGGAGCACGGAACCCACTCTGTTTCTTTTAATGGCATCTTGCTAACCACCACAAAAGAGGAGCTCTTCAAAACCAGATGAAGTAGTCTTCCTGTTGGATTTTAGGAAAAGCCACTCTAGCGAAAGGCCAAGACACTGCAGATATACTATCTAAATGCTTATGCTTACGAATAAATGCTCTCAGCCTCCAAATGTAAATGCTGAAGATTACCACCACTCTTCAACAGATCAACAAACATTAATTAACATTTATGGGACAGACATTTCATTTAAAGAGAGAGCTCTTGGCATGAATATTCAACAAATGTTTGTATAGCTCCATCATGCAATATAAAAACGTTGTAACTTAAAAACAAAAACAAAATGTTCATTTTCTCTCTGTTCAGCTGTTACCTAAATCTCCTTAGCTTCCAGTTTTCACTTAAGCCTTTGCGGTCACAGACCTACTGAGCCCTGAGATGACATTTCAGATATATGTGTTGCCTCCTCCAACTCTTACTTTGGTATGCACTTTTTTTTGTTGATTTTTGTTTGTCTGTTTGTTGAGACAGGGTTTCTCTGTGTAGCTTTGGCTGTCCTGTAGACAGCCTTGGCTGGCCTCAAACCCATAGAGATCCACCTGCTTCTGCCTTCCAAGTGCTGGGATTAAAGGTGTGCACCAGAGCTGCCTGGCTTGGTATACACATTTTTAAAAAGATGGTGGCATGTGTGTGCTTGTCTTCTGACATCCACAAGTGTGCCTTACCTACACACATACACTCATATACACAACCGAAATATTAAAAATCAAATAAATTAACGCTTATCTTTTGAAATGAACCACATTTAAACAAAGCAAAATTCATTACAAATCAGCACGAAATCTAAAGTGGTATGAAATGTTTCCGCTGTTAAACGAAGGCACAAGATGTTTTGTGTGTGTTGTGTTATTTCATTGGTGTCCTCCCTTTACAGACATCAAGGCACGTAGCCACAGTGTGGAATTACAAGGCACACACAGAAAGTAGCAAACAGTCTAGCACCATCCTCCCGCACTGAACTGGCTCAGAGAGGTTAAATACATGGTTTGTGGCCAGTCACCTATGTTGTAGTTGGACCCAAATGGCCTGCCTCCAGTGGCCATGCTGTTTCAGACAGGGAACAGTTCCAACATTGGGTGCCTGGATGGCATTAAGTGGTGTATGTTCTCTTGGCTGAACAGAGAACACCAAAGCCCAGGCAAAGCATCTGCTTCCTATAGGTGTACATTCCTGAGCCTTTGGCTCTGGTCTGAGGGTATATGGCCATTGATAAGAAATGAACTGACTCAGTTTCTTGCATCTCGCCGATGGGTAGAGAGTTGGCTCTTTAGCAGTACTGTGTGTCTCTGCTAGAGCTTTGCACACGGCAATGGGGCTTTTCTGCTTTCTTCCACAAGACAGCAAAGATGTAGTCTTGGTAAGGCAAGCCCAGTTATGGACCACAGAAAACCCCTCCTAAACAGCCTGCTAGGAAAGAAGGAAGAGAATTATTCGGCCTTTACTGATAGTTTCTAAAATAACCAAATTTATTACTAAAAAGTCACTCATGCATCACAGGATTCCAGACTGTCAAGAGGCAATCAACAGTCTATGCTGAGGCAGGAAAGGCATTGGGTTTAAGTGGCCAGGACAGCAGAAGTAGTGACGAAGCAGCTACCTTGTGATTTGAGGCCAGCTAGCTTGCCTGAAAAAAGCTTTATCTAGGGGCCCCTTAAGCTCACTCTCCTGTATACATTCTTTTCTTTCCTTTCTCTTCAAAGACTTTATTTCTTCCTGGGTGTTCTTTAAGATGTAACTACCCCTGAGAGAGGGCACAGCTTTTGTCTTTATCAACCCACACCTCATGCTTTGCTACTTCACCAGGTGCAGCCCTGCAGCAGAATTCCCCGCCCCCATCCCCACCCCCATGGAATCAGGCAGAAGCTTAAGATGGAGCAAAGGCAGAGAAGGGTGTGAGACAAACTACCTCACAGATTCCCTTCACCTGGTTGCCTCTCAGTCTTGATGAGTACAGTATTCAGCCTACCAAAAAATGTGTTTGAAACCCTTTCCAGAGAAGTCTTATTTGGTGGGATCTACCCTTCTGGGCACTGAGCTTAGAATTTTGTTTTTAAAGTGTGGAATTGTTCACTTCTATTTTCCCATTCCCTCAGCAGAGTTTTCCAAGGCACATTCAAATTTCTCTTTGCATTGTTCCATTACTTTTTTTCCATTAAATTCTAGCTTTTAACAACAGAGAGCCCAGTCCCTCCTCCTTTGCCTCAATTATTATGTGAAAGGTTCCTCCCGAGGAGGGGGCAGGGGGCAGGGACCATGGATGATAAGCTCCTTTGAATCACAGGATTTCCAGTGGAGGTCAGGAAGTCCTGAGTGGCCTGTTATCTGTAAACATCTGTCCACCTTCACTGTATATTTAGGACCACTGTGTAGAGCAAAGCACATATGATAAAAGCCAACAAGCAAGCAAGACTGAGCTGTTCAGTCATGAGGCAGGAGTGGAGGGTTAGGGTGTGGGAAGGGAGTTGGAAGGGAGGGGGTGGACTGTAAGATGTGAAGTGCCCCCTCCTCTCGCACAGCAGAGAGCAGGCCTTCCTATGCACTCTGGCACTCTGAGCAGTTCCTCAGGATTAGGACTAAGAGAATTTACAAGGTTCTCACCGATGCCAAAAGGTTGCCTCGTGAGTTAAGCCATGTATATACACCTAGCTGTTAAATGCTGTTCTTGTTGCTCTGACAAAGGGGGCTTGAGGAAGATGGGGCTTCCTTTGGCTCACAGTTGGAGGGGCTGAGTCTGTCATCATGGTGGAGATGTGGTGACAGCAGGAATGTGAGGTAGCTGGTCATCCGGGGTCAGGAAGCAGAGATGAATGTCTGGGTGTGCTCAGCTCATGGTCTCCTTTTTATTCTCTCCAGCACTCCAGCCCATGGAATGGTACTATTCCTAGTTAGCATGAGCTGGCTCTTCCAACTCAGTAACCTAGTCTACAACTTCCCTTGCAGGCTTTTCCTGGATGATTCTCCAGGGAGTTGAGAGTGTTAATTGCAGTAGCATTAGCTTGAATGTACATAAACAGTCTCCATGTTAGCAACTCCAAGACTCCCAGTTTGGTAGCACTGGGAAGGAAACCTGAGAAGCTCAGATGGGGAAGTAGGAAGACTCCTGTTTACTCTGTGCTGTTTGCCTTTCAGGACTGTGACTTGTCCAATAGCTTTTCAAAATTGACGAGATAAAGGAAGTCACAGTCTAGAGATATAAGAAGTTCTCCACAGACTTGCTCTACACAGGGGAATGCTTGCCCCCTCACCCTGTGTGTTGCAGGGGGGAAGCCAGGTAAGTTCCTGAGAGAGTATAGGAAGAAAGGATTTATGGGTGGTAGATGGCTCGGGACCATCCTCATTTTGGAAGACTAAGTAGCACACATTATTGTTTTCAACAAAAAACACCAAATGACTCCAGTCAACCAAGGTACAGCAGCTCAGCCAGCATCTTAAAAGCACACAGTTACCACACTGTATCCCCACAGTACACAGCCAGTGAATGGCTTTTGAGCTTCCAGTGGCTTCAGTGTGGTGTGAGCCCATACAGTTTCTAAGTGTTTGGGAGTGGGGGTCTGGAGAGATGGTTCAGCGGATACCAGCATCTATTGCTCTTGCAGAGGGCCTGAGTCCAGTTCCAGCATCTAGGTCAGATAGTTCACAACCACTCATAACTCTAGCTCCAAGGGGATCTGAGGCCTCTAGACAACTCAGGCACCCTCAGAGCTATGCACACACATACGTGTAACTTAAAAGACAACCAAAGTCTCATGTAATTCCAGTGCGCATGAGAGAATACCTCCTCAATCCCAAAACCTTACATGTAAATCTATAGATGACAGTGTGTTGGAGAGGCATTCGAAGTCCTTCAGCCTCAGTTTACACAGGCTCAGCTTTCAGTGGGCTTGTGTGGCAAGTTCCTGTGGAAAAGAACTTGGACCTCACAATGACAACTAGTAGCATCCTTGTGGAAGCCAGGTTGAGGCTGCACTCTGGATCCAAAGTCCAAATAAAATTTCGTTGTTGTTTTTAAAGACACCTTAAACCTGTCTTTAAAGGATGTAGATCTAAAGCAGAGGAGATACAAACAAATTTTTTTACAAATCTATTCTTTTTTTAATGTCTTTGAGCAAAAGAGGAGTACAACCAGGCCTAAAGGCTAATCACAAGCTTTCTATTGGGGAGATGCCCATCCTTGAGGGTTCACTCAAGGTAGTAGACATTATCACGTAGTCAGGAGAATCCACATTGCTTCTGCCTGTGCTCACAGTATCTTGGACAAACCACTCCTACCTTCCTGTCTATAGCTTCCCAAGCTGAGGGAAGGTGGGTCTGTGGGAGCCTCTCCTACCCGTGGTTCATCAAGAGAACCCTCCTACCTCTTGATGAAAAGCAGGACAGGTCCAGGATCAGGTGGACTGCCAGGCTTGGCATCCAGCTCTGCTGCTCATCTGCTCTGTGTGTCACCTTGGACAAGTTTTTCAACCTCTCTATGCTTTCATTTCTTTATGTGGATAATTAAAGTAACAGTGGGGCCTGTTTTGTCATTGTGTTGCAAGGATTTCGTGAGTATAAACTCCATAATGCCGGAGTTAAATAGTCATTGCTGGGATTGAGCGTGTCTCTATGTGTGGATCTCAAGACATCACAGAGAAGAGTGCAGACCGTCTAGCTCCATTCTCTGGTGCTGAACTGTGGCTAGAGAGGTTAGGAGGTTCTGAGGGTCATGCTTTGTGTGTCACTGAAGGAGTTGTTAAAATTCTGGGACGATATGGAGAGGACCTGCTTCAGCAAGCACATGGGGAATGTCCTCTGCCCGACAGGCCTGGTTTGGAAGGTGGATAAACCTGGTGAGCCTTTAGGACGGAGGCTGGAGGAACTGTCCACCTGTATCTTCCTAGGAGAGAAGTGGGAAGGGAGAAGTCGCTGTAATGTCCTCTAATGCCCACAGTGAAAAGTCTGTCTGATGGGACAGAATCCCATTATCCTTATTCAGCCTCCTCTTAGCTAAAATTCTGAAATCTCTTGTCTCAGAGGCATGAGATATAGTGTCGTGTGTTGACTCTAAATGTTTTCAATTTTCTAGCACACTGATTTTTTTTTTCTTTTTTAAGGATCATTTAGCCACAAACTCCAAAGAAGTTTAAAAACCATCGAACCGGGACACAGCCAGCGTGTTACACAAAAGTATACTGTTTTCCCTGCATGTGATTAGTCGACATTTACAAATATTTACTTGTCACCCACCACGTGCCAGGTACTATAGCATTCTGTGTCCCGAGGGAGAGAAAAACACAGGACAAGGAAAGAAAAAAAAATCTATTTTTAGGAACCTCACATTTACGTGAGGAAGACAGATTGCTTATGATACAAGTCGGTGTAGCCACATTGTTAAAATAGGCAGGGCTGTTAGTCTGGAGAGAACCGGGCAGAGGGAAGGAGCCGCTCCAGTGTTCAGCTCAAGACTGAGGCTGGAGGGAAAGGGGCGGGGGCGGGGCAGCCGGAGCAGCTGATCCCGCAGAGCTCAGGAGAGCCCAGTAGCTGGGCTTGAGCCGAGCAGTGATAGGAGGCGGTACGGGTGATGTTAGATTCTGGCTGCCTCGTGGAGAACAGACTGAAACAAAGAGAGGGCAAAGGCTGGAAACGCCTGGAGGGCACTAGAGCCGGCAATGTGGGGACCCGCTTAGGGGAGAAGAGGGCCTACGGAGGCTCATAGGCAAGGTGCACTTCGTGAAATCGTCCACTCGCTAAGACAGAACGCATAGCGTCGGCGGCTTCTTTTAGACATCTGCATGATTGGCTCAATAACTCCGAGAGCTGCAGATATAAATAGAGGCACCGTGAGCACACAGGTATAGACATGATATTAATGAGATCCAGTGGGGAGCAGGGCAGGTGGAGGGGAAGTGACTGGGAGACTTTGGTCGCGTTAGAGTGGAGGTGGGGGGGTGGGGGTGGGGGTGAAACTGCACCAGATGCGAGAGAGAGAGAGAGAGAGAGAGAGAGAGAGAGAGAGAGAGAGAGGCAGCTCTGCGGCTACATGGAGGGATGGCTCAAGGCAGGGCAGAGACAGTGGGGTGAGTACAGTTGACTGAACCTCATTTGGCGTCACCCGCAAAACGCCAGATGCCACTCTGTAAGATACTCGCCTGTTGCCTGCTCCCAGGACCCCTAACTGCTGAAGGCTCACCTGGCATAGGAACCTTTGTCCAAACATAGAGAAGGTGTTTGCTCCAGACTTTCTTTTATAAATTTATTCATTTTACATCCTGATCGTAGCCCCCTCCCTCGTCTCCTCCCAGTCTCACCCTCCCTCTGCTTCCCCCCTAGCCTTGTTCCCTAGTCCTCAGAAAGGGGGAGCCCTCCTCCCTTACCAACTGACCCCAGACTATCAAGTCTCTTCAGGACTGCTTCCTCTTTCTCCATGGCCTGGCAAGGCCCCCTAACCTGGGGGAAGTGATCAAAGAGTAGGCAACAGAGTTCATGTCAGAAGTAGCCCCTGCTCCCCTTACTAGGCAACCCACATGGAGACTGAGCTGCCTATTGGCTACATCTGCGCAGGGGGCCTGGATCCTCTCCATGCATGGTCCTTGGCTGATACATCAGTCTCTGCAGGCCCCTCAACGCCACACTTTCTAATAATAACACGAAGGGTTTAATGAGACGAGACAGACTGAGCTTACCCTATGCGACCACGACTATCTGTGACTTGCTAACAGTTCTTTTTATTTTTACTTTTTAAATGGCACAGCTACAGAATCTGTTCGTGGTAGAGTTCAGTGTTAATTCCAGCCTCCTCCCTGAGGGACTGCTGAGGGCTTATCCAGAAGCCTGAAGGGAAATCCTGGCCCCGGCTGGGTCCTGTTGGTTGTCTGGGCTCTTTATGTTTGTACACTGATCCTTATCTGGGTCCCATGCCAGTTTATATTGGACGGCTGCCGCTGAGCTATTGTAGAATTCTCGTTCTGTTCATGTGGGTGTAAAATCCACTCTTGTGTTCAGCCTTCCTCAGCTGTCTTATTCTTGGTCACAGCTTGCTCCTTCCCAGACCTGCAGAGCGCAGGAATTTCTGGAGGTTTGCATTGCTTCGTGTGCCCTCTCATGTGCTGGCCCGCTGCCTCTCTTAAATGGCTTCTCTCTCCCTGCCATTTGACAGTGGGAAGGCTTCAGGGCCTACCTGATTTTTGACAGGGAAAGAACAACTTCTAAAGCAAGTTGCTATAGTTACCAAGTCTCTCCCATAGCACAGCAGCCACTGACTGCTAGTATGTCTGGCTCTAGAAGATACTCTTCTCGGATTCTGTTTTTGTTTGTTTTTTTTTTAACCACTTCATGCTTGCTTCTGCTTCTGTGTGGGTTACACAGAGAATGAGGAGCACAGGGAGCACACATACACGCTGATAAGAGTCATACATGCACATTCCAAGTTGGACATGCCTGAAATCACAGATGTCTTTCAGGTGGAATTTCTCTACCGGGGCCCGCTTCAGGAGGTTTGCTGCAGTGGCAGCAAGTGCATAGGGTTTTATTTATTTATTTTTGTTGTTGTTGTTTTTGTTTTTTCCTGTCCATTTCAGCAAAGTATTTGTAGCTATTTCTGGACACAAATTAGGTACATGGAAAATTCCCCCGATTCTTTAAATTTAAATTACCTGTTGTTCTCTCTCTAGGGGAAAATAGAAGTTGATTGTAGATTCATCTGGGAACATTTCTGAAAGTTAATGGCTCAAATCAGCCCCATGGTTGAAGTTTTTCTATTGTTTGCGTGTGTGACTATAATGACTAGAAACGGTGACATCAGGAGCCTAATTTCCTGTCTTACCCGACAAGCCGACGTTCAGAAGGCAATAACTGAGGTGGTCGCGTGCACACTGTCACCTTCTCTCCCCACAGAGGCACACAGCACAAGCTGGGCTGCTGGTCAGTCTAATGAAGGATGTGGATGTGACCTGGCTGGGTGTGAGCCTGTGTCTCCCTTCCCTCTCACCCTTCCCTGACTTTCCGATCCAGCCAGGCCTCGGGTGTTGAGTCTACAGTGGCGGCTCAGCTTCGCAGTACATCACGGCTGTGCATACTCTGATGGGGATTCTCCTGTTTCTCTGTATGGAGCTGGTGTCTTGCGAAGCCGCGCTGGCTACAGGGAAGGGTTCAGCTTCAGCTGGACAGGCGCAGCTGTCTTCCGCCGGGTGGGCTTCTGGGCCTGATGGGTGGGCTTCCACCGGCTGCTTCTTCCTGTGCATGGAACTTCTGAGCCAGTCTCAGATGGATCCAACCAGGCCAGTGCAGCCACCTGCAGGGGGCGAAGGTAGCCAGCGTTCTGCAAGTAACTGTGCAGGTTCTCAGTGTGGGTTACCCTTCTCCCCAAACTTTTTTACCTCGGTGGACCTGGGCATTCCAGGAAGAAAAAGCCCTTGGTCTGACTCTCCTCAAGGCATCCGCTGGGTGCCCTACCTAAACTGGTCACAGGCTACTTGCAGCAATCCCCACTCTCTGCCTGGAGGGGCAGGGATGGGAGCTGGGGAGGGTGTTGGCAGTGTGAGGCCCGAGTGAGAAGCACTTCAAGCTCTCAGAAGAGGTGGGGGAGGGGTAAAAGAAGTTGTTCTGATTTCTCTCTCCCGTCTCTGGGGCCTAGGCACGGTTGCTCTCTCCCAGGCTTGAGCCTGAGGCAGCTGCAGCAGCTAGCTTGGGAGGCCAGCAGCCTCCCCTCACATTGTTCTTAGAGGCCCTGTGCTGTGCCAAGTGGTTGTCAATCTGAAAATCATAGCTTTGTACCCTTTGACTTAATAGTTAAGGCAGGGGAGTAAATCTGGTTCCAGCTGCCCCATCACATGGACCATATCACTCAAGGAGGACCGCCCTCACAGAGAACTCACTTTCTGAGTAGCTCCCAAGTCCTGAGGCTCTGCTGTGCCCCTGGCCACTTTGAAGCCCTGCTGGGTGCCCTCTGCCACCCGCTTCTCCACACCGCCATAAACTTTTGCATTACTCAGCCATCCTCTCCTGTCTCAGTCACTGTTCTACTGCTGTGAAGAGACACTGTGACTAGACTATGGCAACTTAAGAGAAAGCATTTAATTGGGAGTGGCTCACAGTTACAGAGGCTTAATCCATTATCATCCATTATCATGGCAGGAAGCATGATAGCATGCAGGAAGACGTGGTGCTGGAGAAAGAGCTAAGAGTTCTAGAACCAAATCCAAAGGCAGCACTGGAGAGAGAGAGAGAGAGAGAGAGAGAGAGAGAGAGAGAGAAAATGAGGGAGGGAGGGAGGGTGGGTAGGAGAGAGAGAATGAGGGAGAGAGGGAGGGAGGGTGAGAGAGAGAGAGACTAGGCCTGACTTGGGCCTTCCTCCCACAAGGCTTACCTTCTCCAGCAAGGTCACACATCTTAATCTCATCAAATAGTGTCACTCCCTATGAGCCCATGAGGGCCATTTTCATCCAAACTACCACACTACCCATCTATGTTAGTTCTAACAGCCTCCCGGTGACCTCGACCAAGCACAGAACTGTGGTAACTTTCTATCACATAATAGACTTCTGGGCCAGTGTCCCTGTCACCGACAGCCAGCGGCCTCTACCTACGCAGCCATTTTAGACTGAGAAGCACCCTTCAGACTTGATCCTCTTTCTGCCCAGATGGCCATGAAGCTGTGTCAGGTACTTTATCTCTGTGATTAAGTACACATCAAAAGCAGTATAAGAGGGGAGAGGGTCATTGTGGCTCATGACTCAGGGTGCACAGTCCCCTGGAGGGAGGAAATGTCACGGGAGAAGGTCCTATCATTTGGCAGAAAGCAGAAAACTCATGGAAGTGAGGCCTGGGTGTAACCTTCTCTGGTGTCCCCAGAGAACCAGTGCTAGTTAGGCTGCAGTCCCAAAGGTTCCACAGCACCTAGGAGCAAGTATTCAAAGATAGGGTTGTGAGAGATGGTTTACATTTTACTACAACAAGCCTAAGCCCATGCATTTTCCTGGATTCTTGCTTCTCTCACAGCTACCCATCAAGTCTGTTTTAAAGGCTGGGTTACTGGGGCCAAAAGATGAACACGTCACCAAACGGGTCACTCACTCCCCACCATCGACCAAACTCATCACCCCAGTTCTGACGCTTTGGCTAAGCCCAGCCTTCCTCCAGGGACTGCAGTGAAGCCACAGGGGCCCACTGTGATTTTTGGGTCCCCAGCACGAAACAAACCATAACGTCTGTACATGTGAGAATGTGGCGGGTAGAGACCTTATGAACAGGTACAGGGAACTTGTTTTTATTTTCTTCCTTAGGTTTCTGCCACCCACTAGCCCACTGCTTTGCTGTGGGAACAGCCGTCCTCAGAGTGTGTGAGGTTTGATGGCAGCTTGAGACCCCATTCTGGAACAGGCCCATGCAATCAGGACCACCCTTCTAGCAACCCCCAGCTCAGACTGCTGTGATTGCCTGTGCTGAGCAGAAGGTAGATAACTGGGCCTGAGAGAGAAGAGCTGGAGGGAGGGGGAAGTTGGCTGTGTTGAATTGCAGGCTCCCAGAGGAGAGCTACTGGCTGAGCTCTGACTGCAGGTGGCATTTATTCCTTAAAAATGCACTAACTCTGCCTTGAAACTGAAGAATAGCACAGCCTTTTCTCTGATCTTTTCTGGAGTCAGGTGGTGGGTGTGGTAGAAATTGAGGAACCATCACAGAGAGAGCCATTCCCAGAGCCCTCCTGAGGGACTCTCCTCCTCGGGGCTCCTCAGAACACAGCCTCAGGACTGTGTGGTGGCCAGCCAGAGCCCTTTGTCACTGGGTCCTGGCATTGGACTGCCATAGTGACCCTACACAGAACTGAGATTCCCTCACATTTCTGCCCACGGGAGAGCAAATTCCTCAGAGCAAAAAGGCCGGAAACTCTTGGAGTTCACAGAGGTCTGGTAAATACCGTATTTTCCAGGTCACCAAGCTGATGAGCTCCCAAGGCCTCCGTGTCCACATCTATAAAGCGGGGGTTTCAGTATCAGTCTCTGATTTGTGTTAGGTCAGGTTCCAGGGAGGGAGGTCTGAGGTGGGCCTGGAACCTACACATGATAAAGGGAAGCAGGACTGGGCAGGGAAGCTGCTATCGCTATATTGCAGAGTCCCCCAGAGGAGGCCAATGGGTATTCTAGCCTACAAATAACTCATTCTCCTGGCTTCTCTGTAGGCATCAAGGAAGGGAAAGCTCCCTCGCCACTGACATTGAGTTTTCTCCTCGTCAGATATGTGGGTCCCAGAGTGGTTTGCCTGATTCAGAGAGGTGAAGAAACAAATCAAATTTAATGGAGTAGTTTTTGTTCCCGCCTCACATACTTAGCACATGCCCAGGATTTAGTGATCTGTGCTTGTAGAAAAGTCACTGTCATCTCTCTCCCATCCCTCTGTCAAGGATCTATAAAAACCTTGCAATAAGATGAAACCAATTTTTCCATTAAAAAGCAAAAGCCAAAAATAAGCCTGGATGTGGTGTGCTTCTTTGGTAGTTTTGCTGATCAGTCATGAGCATGGATTGATATTGGTAATATTGGGTTTCTACTGAAACAGTTGCAACTAACTACATCAATTGCTTATTGTCAACACAACAGACACAGAGACTAGTGAGAAATATACACTTAGGGTTGTGCTTAGGCTCCAGACCTCAGCACAACTGACTCCATGGAGGAAGTACCATTCAGGATGTAGACAGCACCACCTGCCAAAACTGAATCCATTACAGACCTGGGAATGTCTCTGAATGAGCTAACCTTGTTTTTTGGCACCAGTAGTTCTGCTTCTGGCTAACTGTTCTTGTTAACTGATTATGTCAATGCAGAACATGGTTTTTGTGCTTGAAAGCTCAGCTTGAGAAAGGCTCGGGTCTATGCTAGGATCCTGAACACCCAGGGTCGTGGATGGCCAGCTAAGAAAGACTTTCTGTTAGTTCAAACCTGTGTCTGAGCAGTCTTCTCTGATGGATACCTCACAACAACAACAAAAAATAGATGATTGAGACATCTGAACTAGGGAACTAACAGACGACAGAAACATATCATAGACACATGTCGTACATGACCTTTGACCTGTTTCAAATACTGAAAGAACAGAGGAGTGGTCTCATGGATGACTGAGCAGATAAAGGCTTTTGCTACCACACCTGGTGACCTACGGTTAATTCCTGACACCCAGGTGATAGACATAAAGAACCAGTCCCTGCAAGTTGTCCTCTGACTTCCGTATCCATGCTGTCTCACACACACACACACACACACACACACACACACACACACACACACACAAAACAAAAAAAAAACCTGGAGAACAGAGAGAAACCGATCATCCTACATTGTAGTTCAACCTATAGATTAAGTAAATGAGAAAGAATATTATAAAAATCAACAAAACACTTTAATAGTTTGTGGAGCATTAAAAATAAACTTCATTAGGCATCCAGCTAATCATAAACAAATTCAGAAGTAAACAATAAAAAATACTGCTAAACCATCCCTCATGTTTACATAAAACAACATACCACCAAATAACCACTGAGTTGAGATCCTAATGGCATTTAAGAAGGGTTCACTTGCAGATCTAATTAATTTCTCAGAAAGCACCAGATGTGAATAACAGATAGAAGAACTTGAAGAAGAATGACAGATGAACAAGAAATGATGATTTTAAGATCAGGACTCAATAAAAAAATAGTGAACAACAACAAAACAATTGACAGCTTTGATAGGCTTTTTTTTTTTTTTTTTTTTTTTTTTGAAGCACTGACAAGACAGATCCCTGAGAAGATTTATCAACAGGACATAAAAGAGAAAGACACCGTAAAGTATAGAATGGAAAGAGGAAAATAACTATGACACAGAGACCGACAGGCAGAGACGAGCACAGATACCCATTCACCCCTGAATTTGAAAGTCAAGAACAGTACAAAGTAAAATTGTGGGATCTCAACACGGAGAGCTTGAGCTAGATAGTGCATTGGTCAGCTTTCCATCGCTATAACTGAGTGCCTGAGGTAATTATAAAAAGGAAAGATTTACTATGACTAGCAGTTTTCAAGCCCCAGGTCCTGAGCAGATGAGTCTGTGAGAGGACAACATACCGTGGTGGGGTCTGGCGGAAGAACAAAGAATTGTGTCGTAAGCAAGGGAGCAAAGAGTGGGGAAGAAAAAAGGGTGTGCCACTATTCCATCAGAGAGAACACCAACTAGCAACTGAACATCCTCCCACCAGGCCCACACCTTTAAGACTACACCACCTCCCAACAGCATGTGGGTGACCAAGCCTTTAACAAACATACAAACCTTCAGGGACTGTCAACATCCAAACAGTAGCAAAGCAATGAACATTGATGTGAGTTCCAATTTGCATTAAATACGTTGAAAAGGGAGGCAAAGGGCAACCTGCCAAGAGACCACAGGCTCAGGTGGTCTCATAGGTGAATTTGGCCATACGCTAATGACCACTTACAAAGGTTGTTAGGGTTTGAACGGGACATGTCCTCTGAAAATGTTCATGGGTTGAAACCTTGCTCTGCAGCTGGTGACACTGTTCACAGGAAACTGGATCATGAGCATGCTAAACTAATCAACGACTATTAGGAAGCAGAGCCTGGGTGGAGGAAGTAGGGCACTTTGCCTGTCCCCTTCCCACCCCCTTCCTCTGTTTGGGCAGCCTCTACCAAATGCCATGGTCACCATGGTGCTCTGCCTCACCAACAGCCACAGAGAAAGAACCAGGCAATCATGGACTAGAGTCTCTGTGGCCATGAGGTAAATCTCTTCTTCCTTTCAACACTTATTATTTTTTTTTCCTCTCAGGTGTCTGTCACAGTGACAAAAAAGAAACAAAGAAATGGTATCACAAAATAGAAAAATGAAAGCTGTCTAATTCAATTTGTGATATAGTATAATCTTGATTCCGTAGTCAGAAGATATATGATAGATTCGCTTGACTTATGAACATGGATACGTAACAAGAAAAAATATTTGCTGAACAGCTGCTGATGCTTACTTTTAAAATAACATATCCCAGTCAAGCAAGCCTTAGTCAAGGCATGAAAAGATAGCTGGACATTAGCTCGACGAAGGCCCCAATTAAAAGACTAAAGGACACTTTTGTATTTATCCCAATCTTTGCAGAAAAAAAAAATTAAGAAAGGAAAAATGCTTATGAAAGACTTATTTTTAAAAACATGCCCACCAGGCTAAGAATAGGCATTCTGAAAGTTTGTGAAGCTTGCAGTCCAGAACCTTTCAGCAAATAAAGAACTGTCTGCAGTGAGGAGCCTTAGATGCATTCCCTTGAGACAGAACCAGAATAATGATACCTCTTTCTCTGTTACTGCCTTGGGGTTGAAGTGATAAACAATGCTAGAAAAAGGAGAAAAATCGTGTTAGAAATGGGATGAGGGAGGGAAGTGGGGTGTGGTGGCACACACCTGTAATCCCAGCACTCTGTGAGGCACAGGGGGATCGATGTGAGGCCAGCCTGGTCTTCTCATCTCCTCCCATGCCCCTCTCCAAGTCCACTGATAGAGGAGGTCCTTCTCCTCTTCCATCTGCCTCATCAGGATTGGCTGCATTGTCTTCCTCCCTCTGTGGCCTGGTAAGGCTGCTCCCCCTTCAGGGGGAGGTGATCAAAGAGCCAGACCCTGAGTTCATGTCAGAGACTGTCCCTGTTCCCCTTACTGGGAACCCACTTGGATACTAAACTGCCATGGGCTACATCTGTGCAGGGGTTCTAGGTTATATCCATGCATGGACCTTGGTTGGAGTATCAGTCTCAGAAAAGACCCCTGGGCTCAGATTTCTTGGTTTTGTTGCTCTCCTTGTGGAGCTTCAGACCCCTCCAGGTCTTTCTGTCTCCCCCTTCTTTCATAAGAGTCCCTGCACTCTGTCCAAAGTTTGGCTATGAGTCTCAGCATCTGCTTTGATACCTTGCTGGGTAGAGTCTTTCAGAGGCCCTCTGTGGTAGGTTCCTGTCCTGTTCCCTGTTTTCTCCCTCTTCTGATGTCCATCCCATTTGCCTTTATGAGTGAGGATTGATCATCCACTCAGGGTCCTCCTTCTTGCTTAGCTTCTTTGTACAGATTTTAGTATGACAACACATTCTGGAGAGAATGTAGAGAAAAGGGAAATTTCCTTTTTTTTGGTTGGTGGGGATGTAAACTTGTACAACCACTTTGGAAATCAGTCTGGTGCTTCCTTAAGATTTAGGCATATATCCAAAATATGCTCAAGTACACAACAAGGACATTTGCTCAAGCATGTTTGTAGCAGCTTTATTCATAATAACCAGAATCTAGAAACAACCCAGATGTCCCTCAACTGAGGAATGGATACAGAAACTGTGGTACATTTACACCATAGAACACTACTCAGCAATTAAAAACAAGGAAATCATGAAATCTGCAGGCAAATGGTGGGGCCGAGACAAGATCATCCTGAGTGAGGTATCCCGGAAGCAGAAAGACACACATGGCGTACACTCACTTGTAAATGGATATTAGACCTAGAAGATAGGATAAACATACTGAAATCTTTTTTAATCTTTTGTTAAAATGTTATTCATTTTTATTTTTCATGTGTGTGAGTGTTTTGGCTGCATGTAAGTGTAACGTGGGCACAGGGCTGGTGGAGCCCAGGAGAGCGGGTCAGATATCTTCAAGTTGAAATCAGAGGCAACTGTGAGCTGGCATGCGGGTTGTGGGAGCAGAGCTCAGGTCCTCTGCAAGAGCGGCGAACACGCTTAACCAATGAGCTGTTTCTCCAGCCCCGGTCTTTTTAATTTTTTCATTATTATTATTATTATTATTATTATTATTTATAAATAGTAGAGAAGGAGGACTCCCTCTATCAGTGGACTAGGGGAGGGACATAGCAGGGAAAAAGAGAGGAAGGGTGGGACCAGGAGGAGATAAGGGAGGGGGCTACAGCCAGGATACAACGGAGGGGCTGTTAAAAGCCAGGTGGGCAAGCTGGCTCAGTGGGTGAAAGCCCTTGTTGATTGCTAAGCCAATGACACGAGTGCAGTCTCTGTTCCCACACGGCGGCAGGAGGAGAGAATCGACCTCTGAAACTTTTTCTCCAACCTCCATTTTGTGCTCTGGGGCATCCATTCTTCTCCCCAACTAACTAACTAAATAAACAGAAGAAAAAAATTTACATCAGCTAGAAAATGAGATGATATTAGAAAGTTACAACTGGGAGATATAAATTTAGTATTTACATATTTATTTGATATATAAGCTATAAGCAATTCAACGCGAATAAAAATTTCACTTGCATTCTGAGACACATTCCTGTAACATTTTACAAATAAACAAATGTTCATACCTGAAAAGCAAGAGTAAAGATAGGAAGGGACCACTTCAAATAGACATTGACACGCTCTGAAGTACAAATTAATCTTTCCAAGTAGTCTTGGAGTAACTCCAGAACATTCTGTCTCACCGGAACATATAGGGAGGCTTTGAGACAAGTCCATGTACATGTGAAAACACACAGTGTGGAGACTATGCTGGAATTAAAAACAAAAACAAAAACAAAAACAAAAACAAAAACAAAAAAAAAACCACCACTGAAAGAGATCAGAGAGCAGGAGAAAATATTCAGAATGTCTAAACTAGGTCTGGGATTGGGGTTCAGGCTATACAAGGACCTTCTGCAATTTACATAAATAAATTGAAAAATGGCTGATGGATGGGACAGGCAAGTTAGAAACTAATTACACAGCATTGCGAAATACATTATGAAGAGGTGCTTAGAATAATTAATAAACAATGTAAATGAAAATATTAGACACTAATTTATACTAATTAGCCCGGCAAAAAAAAAAAACACGAAGTTGGATGATGCCAGGTGTTTGCAAAGCTATAAGAAGCCGTGTGCGTTGCCAGAGGGAACAAGCCACTAGCTCCGGCTTTGAAAAGGGCAATCGGGTCCTACGTTGAGGAATACAGCATGCACGTTGTCTCAACCTATCATTTCTACCCTATGTGCTTTTCCCGAAGAAACTCACCATCTCCCTACTGAGATTGCTCCTTACAGGGCTGTCCATCGTGGAGTTGGAAGAACTTGGTGCCACTAGCAAGGGTAGCAGAAAGGTAAGATAGCACGGGGTACAGCATGGAGTGTCTCGGCAGCTGTTGTGCACAGCTGGAAGACTGTGAGGTACCAGCTCGGAGTGCCAGTGTACAAAACAACAACACGTACTTTCTAGGGACACAGCAAAAATAGATAATTACTCCTTGACTCACGAAGAAGTTATATACAACAAACGTATGATGAGTTGAAGGTTATCAGTTAAAAATACATCTGCTTTGTTCCTTGACTCACAAAGAAGTTATGTACAATAAATGTATAAGCTGAGGATATCAGTTAAAAACACATTGAACTGGAGCTTCCAAGACGGGTCAAGAATTATAGTGTTCATAAACTGTATAACACAGTACTGGAATTCAGATTTCCAGAAAACCAGAAAGTGCTGAGTGGTTGTAGCAGCCTGCCTGTAATTCTAGCCTCAGCGGTGGAGAAAGGGCTAGCCCCCAAAGCATACTGGCTAACAAAGCTAGTCACACCCTCAAGCTCTCAAAGAGGTCGTCAGTGACTAAGATAAAAGAGCCATTGAAGATTATTCCAGACACCGACCTTGGGCATATACACACAAGCGCACACATGTATGTAGGCAACCACACACACACACGCATACGCACATGCACAACATACACACACGAAAAATGGAAAAAGATAGTGGACTTAAGGTCCTCCTCTCCAGAGCGGCAGTGCACTGTGGGTCCCTGCTGCTTTGCTTCCGGAGTGCAGGTGATGGGCAGCTGTGGCTGGTTCCCGCTGCTGCCACAAGAGGCAATATTGTACCTCCTTATCAGTCGCCTGGGGAAAGGAGCTCGAAAGCAAACCACGTTTCTGCTGAATTGAGTAAAAACGTTGCAAGGTTGATCAGAAGAGTGGAGACCATCTGGAAATGAAGACCAGAATCCTCCGACAGTGATGAGAAAAGACTAGGCGAGGTGGGGGGAAGAGGGAAAGACACAGTTCTTGAATGGATGAGTGTAACTCATTAACAGTTAAGATGTGGTCATTTAAAACTTTTTGAACGGCATTTTGCTAATTATTTGAGAATCTCATAAAGAGTATTTTGATCACATTTATTCATCCCCAGCTCTTCCCAGATCCACTCCCACCTCCCTACCCACCCAGCTTTGTACCCTTTTAAAGTCAAACCATTCAGAAACACTAATTAAGATTTGTGCTACCCAAATAATCAGGTGTGTGGCCATCCCTGGAGCAAGGGCAATTTACTGGGGCCACACCCTTAAAGAAAACTCACTTCTCCCAGTATCTTTCAATTGCCAATAGCTCCTTAGATAGCGGTGGGACTTTGTGCCCTTTCCATTGAGATAATTTTAACACATGGAGAAGTTTCAGCTTTAACATGTCAATCTAACTAAATTTACCTTGCGCTAAGATTTAAAAATATGTCATTTTTCCATTTGTTTTCAGGATGTCTCATCATCAAATCATTAAGAATCATGACAAAATGAATCTTAAAAAGCCAAAATGGGTTAATCAGTTTAATTAAAGAAATTGAGCTTTTAAACTACAGCATCTAAGAAGGAAAGAAAGAAAGGCATATCAGCGAGATGGTGACAGGTTAACCCACACCAGTGTTTAGCCTTTTAAAATACTGCCATCTGGGCCTTTTGTCTGAGTAGCATTACATATTTTGTGCTGAAACGAACTTAATGACCTGGTTTGTCACCTGGAGTAGACTGCCACCCTCTATGAACACTATCTGTAATGTCCATTTCCGATCACTTCGGCTTTCTTTCCTTAGGACCAGCCTGGCCTCCCATCCCCCCAGATGCCTGCACGGACTGCTGATTTCTGGACCGCTTTTCTGTCTCTATGAATTCATTAATAAAATGCAAATTGCTTGTTGAAGGGAATTCTCAGTGGAAGCAGATTTCAGATTAATTGGAAGGTCGCCAGCGGCAGGATTGGGCCCCCGGGGAAGGGTTGGTTTGGAAAGAGGAACAGAGCAGGCAGTGAAAGGCCATGTCTGCTCTATCACCCCTTCCAAAGCCAGTGGCCTCCAGTGAGCTTCAGTGGCCTGGTGTAGGCTGTCTGCTGTGGGCGGTACCTTCGTTGGGTCTCAATGATACGGATTCCCAGCCTTTCGTGGCTTCTTGCCTGGACTCTGGCTTCTCTGCATCTCATTTTCCTGGAGATTTGATGCGGTCTGGGGGCAGCTGCCCAGGACGTTTTGCAGCGTATGCTTGCTGATGGATTCTGCTTGAGGCTTGCTGCTCCCTCCAATTCTGTGCAGCCCTAGCTGAACAGGCATTTACTGAAAATCTGGTTCTCCCTTCTCCTCCCTAGATCTCTCTCTCTTCTTGTCCCACTCTCCTGATATGGAGTATAGCATAGGTGATTTGGCTATCCAACACAGACACCTGTAATCAGTAAAGATAGAGGGACCTTTCCAAGTATGTGTGTGTTGGGAATGGGAAAAAAAAATAGAGCCTGTGCCATCGTGCCATCTCTTTTGGAGATTATTCAAGTAGTAAGTTTTGTTAGAAAAAAAACAAAAACCAAAAAACGACTTTTACACATATATGTGCATGAAAAAGCCAAAGGAAGATGCCAGGCATTTTTCTTTATCACATTATTATTATTGATGTTGTTGTTGCTGCTGCTGTTTTATTGACAGTGTCTCCCTGAACATGAAGTGTTAGCTACATTTGGCTAGGATGGAAAGGCTAGAAAGCTCCTGGGACCCAGTTGTCTTACCTGTCCCCTTCTACTCCACAGTACTGGACTTGCTGCCATGCGAAGAAAGCTACACCATATTTTCACGAGTGTTGGGAATCTGAACTGGGGTCCTCTTCCTTTCACTCAAGCACTCTTTCCCATTGAATAATCTGCCCAGCCCTCTATGGAGAACAGTCTACGCTTTGTATAAGAACGATATAACCAAGAATAGTATGTGATCCTTGCCTGTAGTTCCAGCTACCGAAGAAGCTAAGAAGGGAAGAGAGCTTGAGCCTAAACATAATGAGAACCCTCTCCTCTCCACGAGGAGGGGAGGGGGAGGGGAAAGAGTTGGAGGAGAGAGAGCATGTGTGTATGTGTGTGAGTGTGATGAGTATGAGTGTGTGTGTGTGTGAGAGAGAGAGAGAGAGAGAGAGAGAGAGACTCTTGTCTCTCCACAGTTAACCATTAAACACTTCCTAGCACTCTCCAGTGTCAATGGCTGCAGGAACAGCTTCACGTGTGTGGGAAGACAGGAATGAAAGGAAGAGAGGACTCTTTTCTGGGGAGAATGGGCCTCAAATCATCACCAAGTAGCTTTAGCTGAGAAACAATGTTTGCAGGTGGCCAGAGGCAGAGAACGCCCCACCCAAGTCTTAGAACCTCCGAGAATGAGTTAGGTAAAACAAGAAGCATATTTTAAAAATGACTGATGTGGGGCCTAGAGAGAGATGGCTCAGGGGTTAAGAACACTGGCTGCTCTTCCAAAGGTCCTGAGTTCAAATCTCAGCAACCACATGGTGGTTCATAACTGACTATCGTGAGATCTGGTGCTCTTATCCGGTGTGCACAGGCAGAATGCTTTATAAATAATAAATATATAAATCTTAAAAAAGAGACTGATGTGTTTAATGGGTGTTGGGCTAGTGGCACCAGATAGGACTTACCCAGATAGGACTTACCCTGATAAAAATTACAAATTTGGACAGCGAACTGCAGAGTGAGAACTAAGGAGGTCATGATGGTGCCTCTTAAAAATGTACGCTATACATTTAAATCCATGGCAAATCACATTAGTAGAAGAAACAGTTGTACTAGTTGTACCTTATTAAAATGTGTCAAAAACTATGACTCCTCATGTTGGGAAGGTCCCCTGCCCCTATCTCTGCCTGGGGAATCTGGGCTGGGCACACCCACTGGCCTTGAAAACATGAGAAGGGATCGGTTCTGCTAAACATCGGAGTGGAGTGATATGCAGCCATTTCTCCAGCTGATGTTTTGGGGTCGATTCCTGGGGTCGATAAATTCTGAGTGTGTGGTCATGATGCCTGCGGGGGGGTGTCACAGTGAGCTCTTTCTATAGTAACTTCCTTTAAGATTGTAAAACTGTATACTTAGTTATTGTAGTTAATCTGCATGCGTGAGGACAGCTAGCAGAGGTCGTTTCTCTTTTTCTCTGTGTGGACCTCAGGGACTGAGCTCTCTTTGGCACCCGGCTGCCTTACCCTCTGAGCCGCTTCATTGCCCTATAGTCATTTTCATCATAGGACTTTAGCATTTTAATTTTGCGTGTATCCTTTTGTTTTTAGATGGGTTCTCTTACACTGTAGCTCAGGCAGGCCTGGAACTCAGAGCAATCCTCCTGCCTTAGTTTCCCAAGTGCTAGGTAACAGGTGTAAGCCAACAAGTCTGGCTTACGCATTATCACTTTTGATGTTATTCTTAGTTCAGAAAATTCCCTGCTAAGGCCTTGCCATTGCATATTACCGCAAACGTAGGAATGCAACTGGAGACATTTCTCCTAACTTTTCACAGAAATTTTTTCTAGTCTCACAGCTTTGGGGAGTCAGACTGAACCTCAACTCTAGAGTTTTCAGTCTGACCCTACATCTATTTCATATGGCCAAGCACAGGATCATTAGTAATGGGACCAGAGTTTGAAGCTCAGACACAGGGGTTCCAAGTCTATGTTCTGCCACAGGCTGCCCCATTTCTTCAGTCAGCATGCCCATCCCGTGATCCATGAGACACACGCATCCCAGAACAGCTACAAGGGAGGCTCGACACCACAGTTGTTTACAGGTTTCGCTCATCTTAGATTCTGTCTCACCGTTACTCAGGGTCAGAGAACCTGGGTGGCCTGGGTCCATCGTGTGGACATGGGCTGCGTAGCGGGTATACTCACATCGAGGGGGTCAGCAAGGCTGAAGCCCCCCAATCAAAAAGCTCAAAATATCAAATACTTCAAATCTCCGACTTTTTGAGCATCTGTGTGGGACAAGTGACCACCTTAGACCATGAAATGTTGTTTCATGTACAAATTTCTGAAAAATTACTCAGGTTATGTGAAAAATGTATAAAAAGTAAATGAAGTTGGTGTGTAGGTTTATGTCCCAGCTCGAAGGAGTCTCATTAAATTTATGCAGATATGCACAAACCTGAAAAACAGAAATCGGAAGCACTTTTAGTCTCAGTTACTTCTTTAAAGCTTTAATTTGATTTTAAATTACCCATAGTGTGCAGACGTGGAAGCCAGAGGCGTCGGCTTATCCTGGAGCTGAAGCTACAGGGGTTTGTGTGCTGCTTGCTGTGGGTTCTGGGAACTGGACTCTGGTCCTCTGCAGGAGCAGTATTTATTCTTAACCACTACACCATCTCTCTAGCCCCTGTCCCGGGTATTTCACAAAAGGGACACTAGGGTTGCATATAGTCACCTAGCTATTTAAGAATTGCTTTGAGGGTGTGAGAGATGGTTCAGCGGTTAAGAGCACCGACTGCTCTTCCAGATGGACCCAGGTTCAAATCCCAGCACCCACATGGTGGTTCACAGCTCTCTATAACTCCAAGATCTAACACTCTCACATAGACATACATGCAGGCAAAACACCAATGCACATAAAAATGAAAATAAATAATTAAAAAAAAGAATTGCTTTGAAGGTGAGGAACCGGCAATAAAACTTTGCAAACCTAGAAGATATTGGCTTTTCTAAGTATTTAGCACCAGTTAAAAAAAAAAAAAAGGCTAGTAAAAATGCTTGGGAGGCCACAGGCATTCCACATGATCAACAGATGGCAGTGTTGACCTGCTTTAGAGAGTGCTGTCAGCTCCCTCCTCTGGGTTATCAGTGGAACAGGGCTGAGTTCACTTCCTTACCAACCAGCCCCCATTAGAAGGGTCCCTCGGTGCCTCCATCTCTCTGAGGGGAAAAGGCCGAAAGCACCAAATAGCAGACCAGACACCGGCTGGCCTTCTTTGCATAGTTCCTTCAAATTTAATCTAGAAAATGTTTGAAATGCTTCTTTCCCAGCAGATTTTAATCTTAAAGCACGGAGAGCCTTACAGTAGGAGATGAAACTTTCAAAGGTGCTCCTGAGTGGGACTTGCTCTGCATGGACCATTGGCTGGTGGTGAGAAAGGGGGCCAGCAGGGTGAGGGGCTGAAAGGATGGCCAAGGCGTGGGTGCAGGCAGGAAGGGGGAACCACACAAAGATGCACAGACCAGAACCTAAGAGCAGCATAAGCAGCACTGAGTAGTCCCTCACTATGGACTTCCTGCATGCCAGGCTCTGTTGGAAGCATTTTAAAAAATTATTTATTATTTATACAGTATTCTGCCTGCATGTGTGTCACCAGACCAGAAGAAGTTACCAGATCTCATTATAGATGGTTATGAGCCACCTTGTGGTTGCTGGGAATTGAACTCAGGACCTTTGGAAGAACAGCCAGTGCTCTTAACCCTTGAGCCATCTCTCCAGCCCCCGCTGGATGCCTTTTATAGAAGTAGTTTCATCTATTTCGTACCTTCACCTGTGAGGTAGATGCTATGACTGTATCTGTGGGGCAGCTTCAGCGACAGCTTCAGAGAAGGACTTGTCATTAGTAATGGGACCAGAGCTGAAGCCTTAGGATACAGTTTAGTGCAAACAGTACTGAGACCCTCCGTGACAAACTGGTGGGATACTGGCAAAGGTACAGGCTGAGAAACAGGATTCTCTGATGGACATGGGTGGGCAGTGACCTCCAGTCCACCACGTCCAGTCTGGAGTAGAACACCCCACCTTGGTCTTTGGTTTATGTTTGTGGGTTTTTTTGTTTGTTTATTTTCTTGTTATTGCTGTATTGTTTGTTTTTCTTTTCCGCAGGATGTGGCTTAGGCCTCTACTCATTTGTCATGACATCTGTACTCCTCAGGAGAATGACAACAACCAGTTGCAACCGGTGTTTTGTGAATGCTCAGCCTAGTCTACAGCTTGTGCCGGAAGTTTTATGTCTGAGGACACCGGGTCTGCTCTCAACTCTTGCTGGGTGACTCCAATCTCTCATAATTTAATCACACTTCGTGAAGTAAACATATCAGAATTTCCGTTTACACGTAGAGAAACCGAAGCAGAGAAAAGTGAAGTAGCAAGTTTAGACAGCGGATAGAGAGATTTGGGATTTGAGCCCAGAACTCGGGAGTCCTGTCATCGTGCTCCTGAGGGAACATTCGGAACTAGTCTGATTTCTGGTATACCACTCTGTATCTGCATCTGGGGAGGCTAGGTCTGTGAAGGTCTTCCTCCCATTTGTAGGAGTTCGCTGCCGGGAGGTAGCCTCTCCACCTGGGGAAGCCAGGTCTGTGATGGTCCTCCTCCCATCTGTTTCTCATTGGAGATGGCTGCCGTGAGGCAGCTTCTCAATCAGAATTCTGTGGTACTACCTGTAAGGGTGTCCTTATCTGAATTGCTTGTCGTGTTCTCTTTGTCTCTATCATTGTTGCTTCTTTCACTTTCTTGACAGACGACTTTATTATGGGACAGACTATGACTTCTTTTTGACCTTCTCCCCACTAATCCCCCAGCAGGTCTGCAGCAGGGTGCCGCCAGATGACGATGGAAATCAGTAAGTGGAAGGCCCATAAACCCCTTTTCCGAAAATCCTCAAGCTCTAACTGATTTGTTTGAATCTGTCCTATTCTCACACCAGCCCACTTGGGATGATTGCCAGCAACTCTTGCAGGCCCTCCTGACTACCGAGGAGCGGGGGCCGGTTCTCCTTGAGGTGAGAAAGAATGTGCTGGGAATGGACTGGGGGGGGGGGGCTTCCGTCCTCCCTAATGAGATTGATGATGGCTTTCCCCTCACTTGCCCCAACTGGGATTACAACACACCCCCGGAGGTAGGGAACGCCTGAAGGTCTACCGCCAGACTCTAATGGTGGGTCTCCATGGGGCCACTTGAAAGCCATTTGACGAAGGTAAGAGAGACGGCGGTTCAAGGGCCGGATGAATCCCCTGCAGCCTTTCTTGAATGGCTGATGGAGGCTTACTGCCAGTTTATGCCCTATGACCCTACCTCAGATGAGCATAGGGCAATGGTGACTATAACCTTTATAGACCAGTCAGCCAGAGATATTCGTAGAAAACTCCAGAAAATAGAGGGTTTACAGGACAAGTCATTGAAGGATTTAGTGCAGGAAGCAGAAAAGGTTTTCTATAGCAGAAAGAGGAAAGAAAGCAGAAAGAGCAGGAAGTGAGGGAAAGAGAAAGAGATAAGAGGCAAGACAGAAAGTTGACTAAGATCCTGGCCACCATAGTGCAGGAGAGTCATAATGATAGGGAGAGAGTTCCTGGCAATCAGAGGGGCCCTCTGTCTAAGGATCAGTGTGCCTATTGCAAGGAGAAAGGACACTGGGTCAAGGATTGTCCCAAAAGGAGGAAAAAGACAGAAAAATGGAACGTTTGAGCCCTGGTGACCCAGGTCCTAACCCTGGGTGATGATAGCGACTAGGGGGGACGAGGTTCGGTTCCCCTCCCCAAGCCCAGGGTAACCCTTAAAGTGGAGGGGAAGCTGGTCCACTTCTGTTCTGTTACAAGACTTTGGAGCTAAAAAAGAGAAAAAAACCGTGGGTCCAAGGAGCCACTGGATGTAAACAATATTCATGGACTACTGGAAGAACAGTGGACCTTGGAGTGGGCCGGGTATCCCACTCATTCTTAGTTGTCCCCGAGTGCCCGTACCTGCTGTTAGGGTGAGATATCCTAACCAAGATAGGGGCCCATATCATTTTAGACCAGATGGCCCACAGGTGACAGACAATAAAGGGGATCCCATTCAGGTGCTGACGATTCAACTGGAAGATGAATACCGCCTGTTTGAAAAGGTGGTAAGTCTGGAAAAAGACATTGACTGGGGGCTAGAGAGACATCCCAGGGCATGGGCTGAAATGGCTGGCCTAGGAAAAGCAGAGAAACAGCCCCCAGTTCAGATAGAGCTGAAGCCTCAGGCTACCCTGATGGCGGTGCTACAATATCCCATGTCTAAGGAAGCCCATGACGGGATCCACCCTCACATACTTGAGGGTGAGGGACCCACCCTCACATGGCTCCTTGACCTAGGGGTTTTCAGAAGGTGCCAATCCACTGGAATACTCCATTGCTGCCAGTTCGGAAGCCTGGGAGCAACGACTATCGACCCGTACAGGACTTGAGCGAAGTTAACAAACAGGTCACGGACTTACATCCTACCATGCCCAACCCGTATAACCTGTTGAGTTCCCTTCCCCCTGACAGGCTTTGGTATACAGTCCTGGACCTTAAGGACTCTTTTGTCTTCAACTTAGCCCTACCAGCCAAGACATTTTTGCTTTCAAATGGAAAGACCTGGACTCAGGGGTCTCGGGCCAGCTTACACGGACCATATTTGATGAAGCCACCGGCTGTTGCAAGAGCTGGGTGAGCTCAGCTATAGAGCGTTGGCAACAAAAGGCCCAGCTCTGCAGGAAACAGGCCAGTTATCTGGGATATATACTGAGAGGGAAAGAGATGGCTATTGGAGGCTAGAAAAGAGACTGTATTTCATATTCCCCCTCCTACTAAACAACTGAGGGAATTTTTAGGTACAGTGGGGTTTTGCCAGCTGTGGATTCCAGGATTTGCTGAGATGGCAGCCCTTCTCTATGCCCTTACAAAGGGCAACAACTCTTTCATCTGGGGAAAGGATGAACAAGCCGCATTTGATAACAAGCCTTAATGTTGGTCCCAGCATTGGACTCCCTGATGTGACCAAACCCTTCCATCTCTATGTGGCTGAGAATCGGGGAAAGGCCAAAGGGGTGCTAACACAGAAAATTGGACCCTGGAAGAGACCCGTAGCCTATCTATCCAAAAAGCTTGATTCGGTAGCGGCAGGATGGCCAACCTGCCTGTGAATAGTAGCGGCAGTGGCAGTACTAGTACAAACTGACTCTGGGACAGGACCTCCCCATCTATGTTCCTCATGCCCTTGAGAGTGTCATAAGGCAGCCACCTGATCACTGGTTCACTAATGCCCGAATGACGCATTACCAGGCTTTGCTCTTGAATAACGATAGAGTCACCTTTGCCCCGGTGACAGGGCTAAACCCTGCCACCTTATTGCCGGATCCAGAAATCCAGCCCCCGGAGCATGATTGTTTGCAGGTTCTAGCAGAGGAACAGGGATGGCGAAAGGACTTGAGATTCTGGCTTTGCTCAATGCCTTGTTGCTGCCCGCCAAGGTAAGCATTATTCATTGCCTGGGACATCAGAAGGGAACTTCCAGGGCACCAAAGGGGAATAACATGGCCGATCAGGAGGCTAAAGCAGCTGCCAGAGGAAACTCTGTCCCAGTGGTACTGACCACTGAGCTGCCCAGAGAAGAACGACTAAACTACTCAGAAAGTGACTTAAAGCTAATATGGTAAAAATGGGATATTTGACACCGGTGTGGGGGCATGGATTGACTCCAAAGATAAGATCATTCTACCACAGAAAGACGCTAAGAAATTAATAACTCAGATGCATAAGTGGACTCACTTGGGGCCAAAGAAATTGGCTGAAATTGCCCACCAATCCCAGTACCGAATACTAAACCTCACCGCCCTGACTGAGAGAGTGACTCGGGAGTGTGAACCCTGTCAGAAGGGTGGGTGGAAGCTTTTCCCACAAAGAAACCACTCTGGTCGTAGCCAAGAAGATTTTGGAAGACATTTTTCCTCGGTTCGGGTATTCTAAAGGTAATTGGGTCAGACAATGGGCCGGCTCAGGTAAGTCAGGAGGTGGCCAGGTTTCTGGGGCTCGATTGGAAATGTCATTGTGCTTATAGACCCCAAAGTTCAGGACAGGTAGAAAGAATGAATAGAACCCTAAAAGAGACTCTCACCAAATTGACCATGGAGACTGGCGGTGACTGGGTGGTGCTCCTTCCCTTGGACCTTTTTAGAGTCAGAAATACTCCCTCCTTACTGGGCCTGACTCCCTTCGAACTACTATATGGGGTTCCTGCTCCCCTGACTCTTTTTGGGGACCCCCTTGACATAACTAGTGGTAACTCTGACTTGTTGTCCAGGCTGAAAGGACTGCAGCTTACTCAGAAAGAAATCTGGAGCAAGGTTGGCAGTGCATATGCGCCTGGGTCCTTGGAGGTTGGTGATCTGGTATGTGTGATACTGCAGCCAGAATCTGGAACCTCAGTGGAAGGATCCTTATTACGTCCTGTTCACTACTATACCAACTGTCGTCAAAGTAGAGGACATCACATCTTGGATCCACGGGTCACACATCAAGCCCTGGCTCTCCCTCACTGTCTCAGCACTTCTAGAACATGCTCTCATTGCTGCACAATCCCCAGCTTTGCACACTTGACAGAGAAGAATGTCTGGAGGGTAATGAGAGATCTTTTAAGGCCAGTCCTCAGGACAGCGAGTGAGGATTTAAGGCTGTATTGAAATAAATTGCAGGCCACATAAAATGTCCCTGACATCCAAATTAAATGTTCCTTTTACTCAATTCCTCCCTAACCAAGATCCCAAATTTCTCTCTGTCACTTTTGAAGAGAAAGCAGTGCTGAAGGGGATGGGCTGTGGTTTAGATCTTAAGTGTCCTCAAAGGCCTGTGTTATGAGCTTAGTCACTACCTGGAAAATTTAAAAGAAGAGGAAGGAAGAGGAGAAAGAGAAGAAGAAGAAAAAGAGGAGGAGGAAGAAGTACGTGTGTGAAAATTGTAAATCATTTAGTACATTGATCATTTAGATCGTTTAGATCACTGAGTGACATTTTGAAACCACAGTCCCGTCTCTTCCTCTTAATTCTTTGTTTCCCGGTCAGCCTGGGGTGAACAGTTTGATCATTACGTGTTCCCAGCCATCATGTTCTGCCTTGCCACAGGACCAAAAGTAACAGGGCTGAACAACCATGAGCCGACATCTCCAAAACTGTGAGCAAAGAGAAACCTTCCCTCTTTTTACGTTGATGTAGCTCAGGTACTTTTTATAGTGATAGAAAGTCGACAAAAAGATGTCAGAAGGGAGAGTCCTCATTGCCTGGGATTTAAATAGTTCACATCAGGCGTGGAGGTAATTTAGTGAGAGGTGCTTGACTGACACCGACAAAGGCCTTGTTTCAACAGCAGCAGCAACAGCAACAAGAAAATGAATATTGAAAAATGAAGTTCTTAGAGTCTACACAACCTATGAAAGGTATATGAACGCTCCATGAGGACCATTTCCCAGCAAACATAGCTAGGTATTTCTCTAGTCTGATGACCTCTGACAGAAGAAACAAGGCATGTTTTGTTCTGCTTATGGTCCAAAGGAAGGGTGCAGAAAGCAGGAAGCTGGTGGCAGGGCCTGGTCTAGTGTCTGGGTTAATGTTGGCGGTGTTCTACTCTGATGGTCCAGGCCATGTGGATGGCTTCTTGGGCGAGCTCCACGTGTCAGGAAATTAGTTCTTTTCTAATTAGAGGTGATAATGGGATTTGCCTGGCAAAGTCTGAAGGTTCTGAGAAGTCAGTGAGACAGAGGGGAGAATTTCTGCGCTGATCTCTGCCAAGAGAAAAATGTAGGTCAGTCTTGGCTTCTAGGGAGACCGGAGTCCAGGAAGTCATGAGGAGACACTCAACTTACGGGATTTTTTTTTTTTTTTTTTTTTTTGAGAGACCGGATTTTCTGTTGGAGGTGGGAGGTCAAGCTGGTTGCTCTGTCAAGGTTCCTGCCAACACCAGCTTTCTGCAGTTATTGCCTTTGGCTTAAAACACAGGCTGGTGAAAAGCCCTCGGGAGAGATATCCATATCGCACTGAGAAGCTGTCCATCGGCTACCTCCATAGACCTGACCTCTGGGAACAACAAGAAAAGAGATGAACCTTGTAAAGTGTCATGAGAGAGCGTGGGAGATTTGGAGCCCTGTCCTCTCCTCTTTCTCTTCTGGGCAAGAAGCTCTATGCAGCCTAAGGGTAGTGAGAAGGCCCTGGCATGAGAAACAGGCAACCCGAAGGGGAAGAAGGTGGAGAGGGTCTCAGAGAAAGGTCCTTTCCAGGCTGGTCTCCAGCCTCACTCAAGTCTTAACAGCAAGGTCTTCTGACTCCTTCTGCCCCGTTGGGGAAGAGAAGAGTTGCTTGTGTTCTGCGGCCTCCTCGGGAAATAACCATTCAGGGTGATACGCTGGCCCCTCTCTTCTCTCCTGGTCTCCCTCATCTTCTTTGACTTCTCTTTCAGATATCAACTAGGCACCAGTCATTCTTTTGGGTAGTCGGAGACAGAATTCTGTGAACAGACACAGATCAAGGCCCCGTGCTTCCACCGAGGCCAGCTTCTCCAGCCGCTGTCTATATGCCAGGCTGTATTCTTAGGATCATCTGGGAGCCTTCCGAGCCGCTTTGTAAATTGAGTTTACTACTCCCATTTTGCCCGCAAGGAAATAATATCCGGGGGAGGACCTGAGAGTCTGTACTCAGTTTGTGAAATAAATGAACTAACGAATGGACAGAGATACCAAGAATGGAAATGGTTGAGCCAAGACCACACACGGTTTTCAAGTGGTAGAGCTCTGTCTGGTTTCTGCTCTTCCAGATTGGGTGATTCTGGAACAAAAGGGTGGGTACCCTTCCCCACCCACCTCTGTCCCCGATGCATTCATCGGTGTTCCCTTCAGTTTCTCCTTCCTTTTTTTCTCTTTACGCCCCTATCCTTCTTCCCTTTCCCTCCTTCACCTCCTCCTCTGCCAGTGGCATGGCTGTTCGTCCCAGAATGCATCAGGCCTACAGAGCACATGTGCAGTGATGAAGAGAGGGGGTGAATCAGTCTCGCTTGGAGCCACCTGCCTGGAAGAGGGTTTACAGAACTGATGAACTCTGACAAAGAGGTCCACTTAAGAAGATTCTTGCTACGGTCCTCGAAATTTATGTCATGAAGCTAACTTTGAATAATGAGAGTATTTTAGAGATAGCATCTTTAGAGAGATGATTAAATTAAAACCAAGCTGTTAGAACGGTCTCAAATCCAATCCAAATAGTGTTGGCGTAAGAAAAGGAAAACTAGTGCTTATAAATGCATACACACCACAACACACACACACACACACACACACACACACACACACACACACACACAC
>NW_026592890.1:24646137-24668032 GCF_907164565.1 Psammomys obesus | reverse complement strand
CACACACACACACACACACACACACACACACACACACACACACACACTGTATCTCTGTCCATCATTAGTATGGGTCAAAGTTTGTGTTCCGGGGCCTCTGTAGAAACTGGTCCACTCCAGTAATAGCAGTCATGGGGCTGACCACTCAGTATTACACACTGAATGTGTGTGTGTGTGTGTACATATGTGTAATGTGTATAATATATGTAGTGTGTACATATATGTGCGTGTAATATATGTAGTGTGTACATATATGTGCGTACACAGTTTATAATTTATGTTATATACAGGGATGGCCATCTGAAAGTCAAGGAGACTCGGGAGGGTGTCCTGCTCACACCTGATCTTGGATATGTGGTTTCCCAACCTTCCAAAAGAAAATTCTTGTTATTTAAGCGACCTGTGGTGGCATTTATGATGGCAGCCACAGCAAAGAAGTGTAACTCTTCTCTTACATTCTCAAAGAGTGAGCATAGAGCTCTGTAGGGTTAAATGCCTAAAGCAATGGCCACTTGCAAACACACTTAGGAGATGTGAAACTGAAAAGTGTTTCCTCAGCTTCAAGCTTTAGGCTTTTCCTTTTGTTTTGGCCACTGAGTGCCACCCCTACGACATCAGCAAGTGTGGGTCTCACCTGGAGGGCCTGGCCTGAGAGTAGCCCTGGTTTGGGTTCGGCATTGGAACCACGTTTTCTATAGATGCTGAAGCTGCATATCCTAGGACCAAATTCTCAGAATGAAGAACTTCTATTTTCATTCCACCATTAGTTTTGAGTGGTTTTCCTTTGTGTTTTAAGCCTATCAGAGGTCGCTTAGGAAGCACCTTTGCCCTCCAGCGGGCATCATGAATTGGGATGCTAAGCTCAGGGCTTCTGGCCTTCTTTTTGCATCCCTTAGCCTTGCTTGCATATGGAACCGAGGAGAGCTGGACCATAGGGACAAAGGACAGAACTGCCGGCATGTCTGGCTAGTCTGAGGTTTGGAATACACGTAACTAGAGTATGATTCCTTAACCCCTGGGACCAGAGTGACCTGAGTCACCAGGAAGCTGAAAAACCCACGACTCGAGGCCATTCCACACACGGAAGCAGAACTTGTCTTCTGAGTGGCTGGCGTGCAAAATGAAGTCACGGAGTGATGCTTCGTGGGTGTGTGGCCTGCAAGGTCGGAACATTCACCTCAAGGCCGATGAGAGTACTAAGGTATTAAATGTCTGGCTTATGGATGTAAGGATTTATCCTGCTTTGCCTTTCGCTGCCCTTGAAAGGACCACTTGCCCTGGGACCATCTTTCAAAGCACAGACATATGCTTGGTGGCTACAGCGGGAGTCTGTTCTTGCTAAAGAGCTAATTAGCCCACCACCTAGGCCCCTCCCCAGGGGCAGCCACGTCCCATCTGCTTCCTTACAGATCTTCTTTGAGAAAGCTCCCCTTCGGTGGTCTCTGGGGAAAGGCTCCTTATTCACCTTGCCTGACTTTTGCCTGACGGACAGCTTCTGATAACGTTGGCCAGGACTATCCCGTGATGCAAAGCCCCTGTAAGACTCGATAGTTCACTGTACCTAGCCCCCGCCCCCCGTCTGGCATATCTGATGCCTTTAGAACAATTTCTTTTAAATCAGAGTCCTAATCTCTCAAAGGCATTGTTCATGTCTTCTTATTGTGGGTCCATTGCCCAGCACATGGAGGATGTCCAGTAAATGTGTCTCAAATAAACCCGTGAAAGAATAATTTTCAACGGGGAAGATGGGTGTGAGGCAGACTGGCTGCTGAGAGGCAGTGAACTGTGGGTACCGGCTCAAACTGTGGCGAGTAGATGCTAATTTCCTTAGGACAAAACCCCAAGCATTTGCACAGCGCTTCACAGTCTATGAGGACATTTTTCTCCTCATTTCTGGGGATGCACAGCCTCGTCTGTTCCTAACGCTTGTGCTGTCTGCCATTAGCAGAGCTCCTTCCATGTTCACTCGCCTTGGACTGTGGGCCCTCTCAGAAACAGGCATGAGATGGACAGGGCTGCCCTCTCCCCTCGTGAAATACGATTGAGCATTTGCTCCTCGGACGGGAGGCCTGGTGGTGGTCCTGAAGACGGCTGGACCTCAGAGTTTACCTCTCTTCGTTCTGCTACACACACTTCCACCTGCTGCAGCTGGTGAGGACCTAGACATCTCCTCTGGTGGACCGGATTTAAATTCTGGAACTTCCTGAAGGCCCGCACCCCCAGCATTTCCTGACACATGTCTTGTCCCAGTGGCCTCTTAGGACTTCAGGTTAAACACACAGACCTCCCTGCCCTCATGCTGTCTCTTTAGATACAGAAAGCACAAACTCTCTGTGCCTCATCTTCTGAGTTAGCTGCCCTGTAACACAGAATGCTTATCTTAGTCTCCAGAGGAAAGATCAGTATTCACCTCACCCAAGCTATGCTTTAAGGACAGTTTCTGGGTGAGGTTGGCCGAGATTGTCTTACAGTGAAAAGCCACTCGCCACAGTCGGCTTGCCTATTTTTCGCACCAAAGTGAAGCAAGGAAACAGTTTTACCCCAGCCCCCAAGACTTTATAGGAAAGAGGAAGCCCAGCAAAAGTCATAGGGTCCCTGATGCCTGTGCTCCGAAGCCACAGTCCCTTAGGCATCCTCCAGTTGATTCCCCAGAGACAGAAAAAGCACATTATTTTGAGACTGCTCAGGATACCCAGGAGACAGGTCATAATCAAGTGTTTAGAGTACCTTCTTTTTCGCCACTTCCCCAGAGCTTGACAAAGATAAATTTGCAGGTGCTGGGAGCTGAGAGCTTAGGTACAGGACAAGCACCGAGTCTCTCTCCAGGAGGCATTGCTTGCTTCCATTAGAGCATTTGTATGTTGCACTGAATTGAGGGTATCTGTTACATGTTCTGTGCACAACATAGAACATTCAAAAAAATATAAATTTACATATATGTGCATGCCTGTACCTGTGCCACAGGTATGTAGTGCCAGTGGAGGCCAGAAGAGGGAGTCAGATCCCCTGGAACTGCAATTGCAGAACTGACACGGTCTCATCCTCTGCAAGAGCAGCAAGCGCTCTTAACCACAGAGCCGTCACTTCAGCCCCCATAATTTCACCTGACAAGAACATGTCTGCATCATGGCAGGGACTGAAGCTTTCTGGGAAAGAAAAATGAGTGTTAAATTATAATTCTTCCTCTTCCAAACTCACTTCACAAGCAGTTTCAGGTAGATTTTCCCCCCTTGTGTCCTAAATGACACAAAGGGGCTGCGGGTCACGGAGGGCTTCCCAGTGTGGCTGCTGGACAGTCTGAGTTGGGTTGGGGGATGTATTATAGATGGCCTGGTCTCAGATCAGGGGCTTTAGCCCCGGGATGGCTTAGTGATCTCAGGCCCTGGGTCCGGCAGGATCTCCCCGTTTCCCTGTCCTCATTTGCCACCAAAGCCCTATCCTTGTCCGTCCCAGCTCTGTCATGTGCTGCGTGAGGTTCCAGGCGGCATACGTCTGTTTTTAGCTTGGGCCTCACGTGTGCTCAGCTAACTTAATAAGCTCTCTATAGGGAGAGCCTTCTGGAGAGACTGTTGCTAAGGGCCAGTCACACGTTTTTCACCGTGTTGTGGTGGAAACGTGATCAGATGCCAGTCCGGGTTCAGCGCAGCCCGAAGAAGTATCTAGCTGGAGTGGCCTCTTCAGCGGGAGCCCGTAAGGTTTTATGGGCCAACGGGGCTAGCCTTGTGATGTCAGCAAATGGACCCGGGCCGCTCACATACCAGGGGGGAGGGTCTGTGAGGACTCTAAGTCCATGCATTTGAAGGCACGTGTTTATTCAGCCAGGGGTCCTAAGCAGCAGGAGCCATGCGGCCGGCAGCCTGCAGGTATGGATGAGTGAGCGACTGTGGAGCCTCCATGGGGGGAGGGGAGAGAGACTGGGCAGCAGAGCCTCAGGGAAGGGAGATTCTGAACCAAGCCCTAAAGCATCAACCTGGAGGAGACTGGTAGAGAGGAAAAGTGGTGACTCAGCAGGGCAGGGAGGGTTAGTGTGAATCAGGGCCTGATGCAAGAATGAGCCTCTTTGCAAAATTACAGCCACAGTCGTACTCACTGATTACCCTGTCATGGCCTGGCCTCTTCCTAGGTGTTTCCTCTTTCCGCCTTCATAATTGGCCCTGGAAAGTTGCTGCAGTTATTCTCATTTTACAGATGACAACTGGCGAGCAGAGAAGTTAAGCAGATTGTTCCCGGCCACACAGCTGATGAGAAGCGGCAGGGTGAAGTTTTCTGTCTCTAAAACACACTATGTTTGGGACATTTGAGGTGAGCTGATGGTCAGAGGGCTGGGTCAGGAAAATTGTGCCCTTCTGGGGTTTGGCCTGGATCTTGTGGTCCAGGGTTCCCAGAGGTGAGCGTATATTTGTAAGGTACTTGCAGGTCATCTGAATACAGAGGTTCAGTTGCTCACAGCAGGAGCAACACAGCGATAACCCACCACAAGTTAAAACTGGCAGAAGTCAAAATGTATTTGATGTCCTAAGCCACTGAACATCACAACTTAGCGGCATGGACCACTGAATAGTCTTACTGATTATTGATTACTTCCATTCATGGTTGACTGCTGTAGAATATTTATTAAACTTTAGAGGGCTATTCTATGACCCAGCTAGCCCCCCAATAATCGAGACAGAGACCTATAGATTTATATAAACAGCTTCATGACAATAAGTGGGCAGGTACAATTTAAACTAATTTTCTAAGCTAGTCTGGCTACTTTCGGTTGCACTCCCCAAATTACTTGCCGATAGGTCATCCTGTCTGGACTAGATCTGCTCCATCAGGCCCAGGTTTCTCTTTCCATCTTCCTCCTTGTTCCTCTCCACCTTGTGGTCCCTACCTCTGACCCCCAGCCAGGGAACTGAAGCTCTGCTTACCTCTATTCTGTTCAGTAACTGGCTATCAACAACTTTATTTAACAAATCAGAGACTCTTAGGTATGTTTACACAACGTCATTCAGTGTTCATGAGGATGTACTCATCAGGACTGTAACCAGTTCTTGGGGGCCAGTATTTAGCATTTGAATACACAGCAGCACCAGACCAACCCCCAATAGTTGACTGGAAACCATTCTGCATCATGAAAGCACCTTAGAGTATTACCTCCCCAAGGAAAGATCCGAATTCCAAGTATGGTTTCTACTCAGTGGGGATTGCTGAGTAAACGGAGCGATTTTGTGGTGTTTGTGGAAAGATTCATTGTCCTTAAAATGTCAATTATTTCCAAATTAATCTACAGAATACACATATTTACAATGAAAATACCAGAGGGAGTTGGGTGTGTTGCTGGCTGATGCCTGTGCTTTCAGTACTTCGGAGGCTGAAGCAGAAAGTTTCAAGGCTATCCTGGGCTACAGAGTGAGGCCCTGCATCAAAGAAGGAAGGAAGGAAGAAAGGAAAGAAGGAAGGAAGAGAAAGTAGGAAGGAAGAAAATGGGAAGAGGAAAATAACTCCTAAAGGAAATTCTGCAGAACTTGGTAAGCTAATTTAAAAAAAAAAATGGTAGAAAAATGCAAATGATCTAGAGTAATCTAAACAATTTAAATTTAAAAACCAACCTTGATTAAAATATTAATCAATAAGAGCAAATTTAGAGGGTTTTACAATTTAATCTATGGTTCTTATAAACACGTGGCTCTGACCTTTAGTGCACCAAGCCTCTGAAAGCAAGAACTGTGGGTTCCTGCTGCAGAGCTGTCATGTCAGAGGTGGGCAGAGAAGTGGAGGAGGCACCAGGCAGGTGTACTGGCTGATTTTATGTCAACCTGACACGGACCAGAGTCATCAGAGGGGAAGGAGATCCTGGCATGTGAGTGTCTTCAACTCTAGTGCTTAGTTGATGCTTCAGCAATGTGACAAGTCTGTGCTGTCAACAGTTTCTGCACGTTGGAGGGCTAATGAGAGGGGAATGACAATGGCAGATGTCAGGTCCCAAAGAAACCTGTGGCTTCTCCTAGCACTTCTCCCCCTACTCCCTACCCTAAACCTCCCCAGCCCAGGGGCTGGACTTTCCTTCCTCCAGCTTCTGATTCCTATATAACCCAGCCATTTCTACCACACACTCTTTTGGCCTTTTGGGTCCTGGCTGGCTCGCTCTTGGTCCCTTGATCCATGGCTCCTCTCTTCAACTGTTGATCCTCTCTCCTTTTCCTCCTCTTCCTTCTTTCTCTCTCTCTCCTCCTCCCTTTCTAGCACTCCTCCTGTCTCTCTCCTCTCATGGCCTGATGTAGTCTGGAGCTTTCCAGGTGTAGCTGGCTGTTCTTTCTCTTATATCTGCAAACAAACTAAACCAAAACAAATAAAATTATCTCCTCAACCATACCTTGGAGCAGTCACGCTCTCACTTTTATTCATCTGGTGCTCAAACCCAGAAGAGGCATATATGAGCCTCCTTCTGAGGAACTTGGCCTCTTTGAATTGAGCTGCTGATTCAACTCTTCTGAGGCATGTATGGATCATTTGTTTCTGCTGGCTTCTGCCAATCACCAAGTTTGACTCTAAATTGTAGAGGCCACTTTTTTCCTCCACCTGCTTTAACCAGTAGTCTCCCCTCGGCTACTTGGTATATGTCCTCTCTGTTCCTCTAGCTCCTGGGCATCTCTCTGCTAAGACACTTAACCTGTTCCCTCTATTCTGTGACCCTTCTCCCTCATGGTTCCCCACACATAGCCCCCCACCCCACCCCTCACCCCCAGGAGCTGGGTGCTAAGTACCGCAGCTCCTCTATGCAATCCCGGGCCTCTGTGATATTGGAATCGTCTCTCAGGTGGAATTCCTATCTGCAATGCTGTTCTCTGTCCATTCTTGGAGCTTATAGGAATGTTCCATCCAGTGGAGTTCCACTTAACAGCCCTTTCTCTTTTTCTCCCCAGATTCAAGAGATTTTATTAAAGCCTCACTACCTTACTGCAAAGAGCTTGGCCCCAATACAGCTCAATCAACAGCCCAAAGTTGGCACAGTCGATTTTCAAGTTCTTCCAAATCATAACTTCTGCTATCACACAAATAAATGATCGCCAAATCTCTTATATCTAAGCTTTCTCTGCTCTAGAACCCCCGAACTCTCAACTTGCCACTCTTCTAGACCTTTTAGTTCTAAGATTTCTCTACACTCTACTCTAGAAAAAATTTAAGACCATTTTGTAGATATTTTATATCTCAGGATTTATAAGTTCATTGGGTGTGGTTAAAGAATCTATAAAACCTGTAACGATAAGTTGGCTTAAAACTTGTAACAAAAGGTTGAATCTTAATTTGCTCTGTGTGATTCAACTCTTATTGAGAAAAACTTAAATTCAACTCTTGTTTAGGAAAGTAGATGTTTGAAAATAGCAACCATGTGGCTTGCCTCTGTCTTGGCTGATGACTTCATTAGAATGGAGGCTGGCAGCCATCTTTAGTAAGGTTAGAGAGCACATGCCAGGTAACTTTCCCACCATCTTGGTTAAGAGGACCATGTAGTATAAACCAACTAAAGCAATAATTATAAAACTTCTTAGGTTTGTAACTGGGCTCTCTTCTTATCATTGCATCTCCTTTTTATATTAAGGAGGCAACTGTGGTCTTCAGAATATCTTGAATTAGAATAAATTTTCATATAATGGTAAGTTCCTAAGGTTATAAAGGTATACTCAGACTAACAGAAACTGACCTAAAGATATATGTCTAACTACTAACTACTTATATCTTTGCCAACTGTGTTCAACACCAGCCTTCTAGATAAATTGCTAAGGTGTACTCAGGTTAATAGTAACTGATTTGAAGATCTATGTTTAACCTTTTCGTCTTTGCTAACTTTATTATGCTTTAGCTATTTGGATAAAACTGAGCCTTACGCGAGACTGTGACAGTCTATATTGGTGCACTATAAAAGGACAAAGTTCCCAGACTCTCTATGGACTGTATTTCTGTTTTAAAGTTTTGTTTTGATGCTAAAGTTATCTTCAATGAAATCTTCAACTCAAATTATTAAGGCTCAAATTTAACAGAGATAAACCTGTCAAATCCTAATCTTAGAAAAACTACTAACTTGTAAACTATTAAAGATAGTTTAAGATATGCAAGTTAATGCTCAGTCACTTCACAAATGATCAAATTCTTTAATTTGCTCAGAATTACACTGTAGTGAGAATTTGGGTTTCTCTGAAAAACACAGAAATATTTTACGAATATGTTTTCATTTTAATCCTTAGTGTGGGATCTGGGGCTGCTTTGGACTGTCCACAGTGGCTGGCTATGATTTGCCTCATGCTCTAGCAGGGGCATGATTTTGCCAGTGGCCTATAGTTTCTGCAATTGGGTGATATTTGGAAATCTGAGGACTTTACAGAGGTTATGTAAGTGCAAGAACCCATAGGTGTGTTGTTGCTGTTGATCATCCTTTGTTAAGTAGTCATGAGAAGAAACAAGAAGAAAAAAATCTTAGATATTCTGATGGCAAAGATCAAATTTACTCCAAGGAACTCAGCTCCTCCAATCAGCAGGAAGTAGTCTAATGATAATGTTGCCCCCATTCCCTTCTAGCCCCTTTTCTCTCCCATCTAGTGTTAGGAGGTTGAAAGGGTGGGAAAAGGTTGGAGAAGGGTGGAAGAAAAAAGAACCCACCAAAGTGGCTAAGTCCGATTACACTCTACCTATAGTCATTCTACGTACATATCCAATTCTCTTACAATGGCAAGCTTTACTTAGCCTCCTATATATATTTCCAAGGTTAAGTGAAGTAGAAGTTTCTGCTTTCTTTGAAGACTCAGTTGAGTCATGTGATGTTTTGGGAGAAGCTGTCTTGTGAGGAGGCATGAGATGTTTTGCTGGAGGCTGGCTTTGTGATAGGGCATGTGACATTTTGCTGTGAGCTTTCTTAGGTGAGGGGTGTGACTTTGGTCAGCTGAGAACATCTGTGGGTGGACTCTGAGGAGAGGAGATATGTAAAGGCCCATGGACAGTGAGACATGGCTTTTTGAATTGACATTGCTGCACTGGTCTTTACTTTGCAGAGAGAAACATGCTAGAAACCTTCTTGGGACAATCCAACTAAGTCTTGCGGCTTTGGATGGCTCGTTCTGATCTGCTGAGTTGTGCTGGTTCCTGTTGCTGCTTGGTGTTGGCCTTTGGACTGGACTGCTGGTATCAGGACAACAAAGAGCGGACTCATCCCAAGGAACTACTTCTAAAAAGGTCTACAACCCCCTTTACCTAATAACCTTCTTTCTCCCCTACCTCTGGTCAGCGGGTGGAAGGGAGGCAGAAGCATTTAGGAACCCTTAATAAAGTAGGTTTGGTGAAAAATCTAAGCCTACAGTTAAGCCTAAAGCAGGTAACTAAATATAAGCAAAGGATGATTAAAATAGGGTATACTTGATATATAATGGTTCTCAAACTCTTCTGCTGAATATGGCATTTAAAGTGTTTAATTAAAAAAACAAAACCTTCCAGTAATAGATGGAAATACCAGCTCCTAGAGGGATGGGTCAGTTTTCCCAGGATCCTCCTCCACAGGAAAAATCTCCGGGACCTTCTGGGTCTGGTAGTTGAAGGCCTGTGCTGTCTTGTGAAGCAGCTGAAGATGTAATGCTGTCCTATCAAAGACCTATGACCTTTGCCCCTCAACAAAGCCATTGAGATTGTGGAAGCCAAGGGTAACTCCAGGTAGTAATAAGTCTGTTTCATTTTAATTGATACAGAGGCCATTTGGATTGTGCTTCCTGCTATAAATTATTCTTCTCAGATCTCTGATAGTGTTGACAGCTAATTGTAGCTTTATCAGTTTAACAGTAGCAAGCAAACCATTTCCATCCCCCAAGATGCAACTGGCTGGTCAGTTTATTTCATATGTAAAATCAGGCCTCAGTTTTTTTCTCTTCCTTTCTTCCTTGCTTTGTTCCTTCCTTCCTTTCTTCCTTCCTTTCTTCTTTCCTTTCTCTTCTCCCCCCCCCCCCCATTTTTGAGACAAGCTACCTCTGGGTAGCACTGGGTGTCCTAGAACTCTCTGTAGACCAGGCTGGCCTTGAACTCACAGAGATCTGTCTGCCTCTGCCTCCCAAGTGCTGAGATTAAAGGTGTGCACCACCACTGACCACTTGCCTTTAGCCTGAGTCACACAATGAGACTGCATCAGAAAAAAAAAAAGAACAAAGGAAGTAAAAACAAGAGCAATAGTGTGTGTGTGTGTGTGTGTGTGTGTGTGTGTGAGAGAGAGAGAGAGAGAGAGAGAGAGACAGACAGACAGACAGACAGACACAGACAGACAGGCAGACAGACAGAAACAGAGACAGGTACAGACAGAGACAAACACTGAGACAGAGAAACAGAACAGCAGGATGGGATATCAGGTTATCTACTGACTAAGCATGTGTGTGTGTGTGTGTGTGTGTGTGTGTGTGTGTGTGTGTGTGTGTAGCTGACATGCCCTGTCCTCTGATGGCCTCCTGGAGGGACTGACCCTCCTAGGGCTAGCTAATTTCCTGAGCTGGTGAACAATTCCTGGAAACATGCCTTTCCACATAACCCAACAGATCCAGAGCCCATGTTCCCAGCTACTACCTTAATCCAACTCTCCCACATCCTGCCCAGTACTGAACCACTGAAAGGCTGGGTGCTAGCTGCTTGGCCATCTCCACAGTAGAGCCTGTTGAAGTCACTCCTAAACGGCTTGTCCTTCCTGCCCATTATTTTTGACCCTGGGCTTCTCCTCCTCCTGACCCATCCTAGTGCCTTTCCCCGGGGGCATACATGGTAGCCATGCCCTCTGTTGCTAGGGATCTGTGAGCTAAGATTTCCTCCTTCATAAATGTCATAATGGACATTTCTAGGTTTGTGTGCCTCTCCACATTTGATTAAAACAAATCCAGGGTAATTTTCCCACCGGCTGCCTGTGAAAGAACAAGAGAAATCTGCTTTGCTCCTTAAACTTTGGATTTGTGTGTCCATGTGCTTTGTGGTTGAGAGAGCCTTCCCAGGACTGTCGGACTAGGGACCAGTCCACAGAGCCGTTATCTCTGTGGGCCATGGGCACAAGCGTGGGCACCTGTCAGAGCTTGCTGTGACGCTGTCAGCAAACCCTTTGTTATCATTGTTGACACTCTTAACAAGAGCTAAAGATAGAAAGAGGACTTGGTTTATTATTATTATTATTATTATTATTTTTTACCTAGAGCCAATCTCATTTGATGACCAGTTTAGGAGACTATAATATAGTCTTAGGCTTTTGCGGCAATGAGTACGTTAGGCTTGCTGCCACCTGCTCTGTCATCTTTGCCAAAACCTCTCTGAGGAGTTCAGGGGAGGTATGCACATTACCCAGAAAGACCATGTCTTCTATTCTGGGCAGTAGACGCGTTCCATCACTAAGGCTGTGACTTCTCTCATCTTCTTCTGGTTATCTTTTTAACTCATTTTGAGTTGTTGCCGAGTGAATACTATTTTTGTTTTGTTTTGTTTGAGACACGGTCTCTCTATTTTTGGGGGGGGTATTATAACATTTATTAAAATAATGCTATGGGTTAATAGAAACAGCAAAGAACCAAAGAATTAAAATGCAAGCTATGTAAAATCCCAACTAAAACCCAGAATGTATTCATTCATCAGCTAACTAAAAGCTCAAGAAAGACAAGACACCCAACAGAATAAAGTACTGAAAAACAATTGGCAATTTTCAGTTATCAAAATTGAGATTTTGTATTTAGTATCCTTTTCTCAATCAAGAAAAAAATTATTTTGAATGTTATATAACATACATATAAAACAAGATAGAAAAATACATTATAAACTTGTAACAATGGCCGTAAATACATTATCTTACATGTTTCTCATAGGTAATAGGTTGGTTATGGTACATACATAGCTCTGGCTGTGCTGGAACTTGTTGTGTAGACCAGGTTGGTCTTGAACTTCCAGGGATCCGCCTGCCTCTGCCTCCCTAGTGCTGGGATTAAAGGTGTGCACCACCACACCTGGTTGTGAATGCCTTTTAGTCTTTTTTTGTTTTGATGGTCTGTTGGTGATAACTAATTGTGTTTATTCTATTCTGGTTGTTCCTACAGGATCTTTTGACACATGAGAACAGTTCCTTGGTGGTGAGAGCGCTGGAAGACGCCATGCTTTGAGAAGAATGATTAGAGGTCATTTGTGGAAGTCTATGGAAGCTGCAGATGCTGAGTTCAAAGTTATCTGGTTGTGGAAGAAGACTTGTTATTCATATGGATGTCTCAAAAAGATAGTCCAAGTTTTGACTGTGCATATGACGTAGCTGTGACCTCGTGTCTATTTTCCTGGAATATTAGACGGAATAAAGTTTTATAAAATATTCCCGTTACAGGAATTTTAACCGTTTTGTGATTTCCTTGTTAACTTTTGCTAAATTTTTGGTTTCCAGTGTGCACTCTTTGCTCCCCGTTTGTGGTTCAAGATGTGAACCATGGTGGACCTAACTCCCCAGAACTGTAAGCCTCAAACAAGCGTTTCTATAAATCACATGGTGTTTCTATGGGAAAGTCATGGTGATAGAAAAGCAGCTAGTACATTCCGATTCATGGTTCCTCAGGAGTGTTGCAATGTTCTGGTCACTGAAGTGAAGAGGGATTTAGCCTATGATTTTTTTTTTACCTCCAGGGAATCCCGGTTAAGCATTTCTAACAAGCTCTCAGGTATTGTTGAGTCTATCGATCCCAGACTTGGCCTCCGGTTGACCAGAATTTGGAGTTTAGGAGTCCTCTCTCGAGGACTGAAAGAGCAAAGCTGTCCACTGACTTGGTCCACTCCTGTAACTTCTTCCTTGAAAACCGTAGGTTCTAATATTTCTGCTAGTCCAGGGTGGGTCCCAAGACTATCCTGGGGCTTCTGTGGAGAGGAGAAGAATCATGTCCCAACTTTGCCCCACTGGCGGTCTAGCGCATGGCAGCCGCAGAGTGTGCTTCCTCTCTAGGTATAAACGGTCAGCCCAAGTCTGACCACAGGAGCTGCTTCCTGATTTGGTCCCTTAGCAGGATTTGCTTCCGTGGGCTCGGAGCACTCTGCTGAGTGCTGGCTGCTGTCCCATAGCCTGAAAACACCCTCCAGGCAGCAGATGGGCCAGCGCACAGGGATGGTGCCAGCTGTGTGATCTAGAAATTGCTCATCACTGCTTCCTGCCCTCACCTCCAGGCTGCCCTGGCCCCTCCCCACACGCGTTGCCAAGTTACCTGCCAGTACTTTCATTTCTCACCAGGCTGTTTGGTTCCACCCTAGACCCTGGGAGTTCTCCCCTACTCTGGCATCACCAGGCATCCATTTTCCCTACCAGACCCCATATTCATACCGTTGACTTCTCCCAACTCAGGGTCAAGACTAGAGCTGATCCTTTTGTGACTTTTTCTTGCCTAATAATCCTGTTTTGTTCTGTTTTTCTCTCTCATTGGGTTGGTGTCATTGCCTTTCTATGCCCAAAGCCCGAGGCTCAGTTTCCCTCCACGTTTTAGTTCATGAGGGTAGCGTTAGGCCTTGTAACACTTGGTACATGCGGAATAATTTGTATCTGTCTCATAAAAGATTCTTGACCTAAATCTATGGGCTGGCTTCCTGTTAGAAACTAGGCAACTTGTGTCTACTTGGTTCTTACAGACTCTTCTTTTAATAGCTTTATTGAGACATAATTCAGATGGCAGATAGTTTCTCAATTAAAGCCCACAACTCACTGATTTTCAGTGAACTCACATTGACCTATGTCACCATTATGTAATCAGTTTTAAAGCACCCCCGCCATGTTAGAAGGAAGCCCTGTAACCTTGTCCATCATCTTCTATTTTCTACCTACTCATACCTCTGTGCCCAGGCTACACTAGCCTGCTTTCTTTCTGTGTAGCGGTTTGCAACCTATGGGTTGCAACTTCTTTGGCAAACCTCTGTCTCCAAAAGCATTTACATTATAATCCATAACAGTAGCAAAATTATAGTTATGAATTAGTAACAAAGTTAATTTGATGCTTGGGGTCACCACAACATGAGGAACTGTATTAAAGGGTCACAGCCCTAGGGATGCTGAGAACCATTGCCTTAGATAGACTTCTTAGTTCTGGGGAGAGAATCAGAACATGGAGGAGGTTTTGTTGTTGTTGTTGTTGTTGCTTAGAATGAGGTTTTCAGGTTTATCCATACTATCCCATCTATTAGTGATTCTTTCCTTCTCATGGCTTAATAATATTCTGTTGGGTGGGTATACTGAATTTTGTGTAGCCATCCATTGATTTGGGATGTCTGTAAGTAACCTATTATTTAATGAGTTTTTATAGTTTCTTAAGAGGATGATGCAGTAGAGATGGGCCTTTGCAACTGGGGGCCCGACACTCTCTGTCCTATTGTCCAGGAGCTGAGGGCCCTGATGGATCAAGATTCCTCCCTAAGGTCGCATCGTGACTCCCTGGCAGAGCTGGGATCAGAACCTCAGCCTTCCGACTTACTGGCACTTGTGATATGAAATCTGAAAATTATCTAAGTTTTCCTAAAGCAGCTCTTGGTTTCACCATATTTTAAGTTTTTTTTCTCCCGTTTTTCATAGTCATCAGAAATGGCTGAAAGAAGTTAGAGGGTTTTTGTCTGCCCATGTATTCTTTATTTGAATATTTTTTTTATTGAGAATACATTATTTTCATACAATATATTCTGAATATGGTTCTCCCTCTCCCAGTTTCTCCCAACTCCTCCATATCTCCCCACTTACCCACACACCCAAGTCCACATCCTTTCTCACTCTCGCACCTTAGAATACAAATATGTATTTAAAAAAGAAAGAAAGAAAGAAAAAGCAAGATAAAATAAAAACAAGCAAAACTGAATAGGACAAAACAAAGCAAAACAACCAAGAAGAAAACAAGAAGACTAAGAGAAAAACACAAGAAACACATAGATGAAGCGTCACACACACACTGGAAAGCACAAAATTCAGCAAAGATACGAAATCTGCAACTATAACATATAAGTAAAAGACCTGTAGGGTAAGAGAAAAATAAATAAATAATAAATAAATTAATAAAGTGCTCAGACAAATCATTATGAGACACACACACATACAAACACACACACACATACACACACACACACACACACACACACACACACACAAATACAATTAAATTTGTTTTATGGGCCTGGCCTTAAGAGGGGTTTATACAGTACACCCCGTGAGACTCTGTTGTAGACCCCAATTTTTCATTTGCGAGCAGTTATCAACTAGAGATAGCTCCTGGGCTAGGGAAGGGGGCCGGTGTTCACCCCCCTCCCCTTCTCGGCACAGGCACCCCTAGACTGCCTAGACCTGTGCCGGCCCTGTGCAAGCTGCCATGGTCTCCGTGAGTTCACCTGTGTGTCAGCTGTGCTGTGTTTAGAAGGCCTTGTTTCTTGGGTGTTCTCCATCCCCTCTGGTTCTTACACCTGTTCTGCCTCCTTTTCCAAAGGGTCCTGAGAGCCTGAAGGGGAAGGAAACACAGGGAGAGGTCATGCGCTGTCACGTGATGCTTCTTCATGGCTTTGAATTTATCAAAAAAGGAGAAGAGTCCCCAGATGCTTTCACGGAGACAAAGAACACCTCGAACAATCGACTACAGAGGCCTTCTCCACTGCACTTGCCAGACACACATTTCCCTAGGCGCTCCTGTCCTCCCATCAATTTCAGATCTCACCCTTGTATCCCACTCTGCTCCTAGGCTCCTTTTGTCCAAGCTCCCACTTCCCAGGAGACCTGAGATGTTTGTTCAGGGATGAGAAAACCAGCTCCTTTTGCCTTGGAGACTCAAAGATTCCTACTTTAATTCATAACAGGGTTTCTGAAAAAAATAAAAAATAAAAAGAATAATTAATTAAGGAAGGAAAACAAGCCGGTTCTTGAGGGGAAATTGCATTGTGTAATTTTCTTTTTCTTTTTTTTTCCTACGGTCAGGTTTGTGAAAACCAGATCAGTGAGCCACTGAAATGACCCAGTTCACACAAACAGCCTTAATGACACACAGGAAAGCAGGCCAGGTTGTTTTGTATTAAAATGGAACTGCACACACAAGTAGCCAAAAATTATATCCAGCAAGAGAGCCAAAGGTGTTAGCAGCTATTTTCATACGAAGAAGAGAAAGTGAAAATGGAAACAGACTTCTAAAACTCCGAGGACACTCGGAAATTTACATCCATCGAGTCTGGTAGAAGGTTTGAATCCGTGTTTCTAAATAGTCTAGGCCGTGAGTGCTTGAGGCTGCCCGCCAAGGGGCACGCTCGGAAAACCACCGGTTTACAGCCCAGCCTCCTAAACGGTCAGCTGTGACTCCACATGGGGTCACGTCTCTGACTGTTGTTGGTCAGAAAAATTCATTATCAGCATAAGGTTTCTGAACTGGCAGGTACTAAAAGTAATCCAAGCTCTCGAGCTTAATGGATGCAAGGTGCTTATGGGCGCCCACTTGTGTGCGTCATGTGACGTCCCTGCAACTTCGCTTTTGAAAACACTGCATGCACATTTTGCTGCCACGAGATGCCAGCGACCTTGAAATGCCAGGGCTCAGCTTTGAGACTGCTGTAGGTTATGAGTTCTGGATGTCTTTGCTATTTTTTTTTCCCTGATGCTGTGATTAACTACCGTGGCGAGGCAGCTTCAGAGAAAAGTGGTCCATTTGGACTCACAGTTCAGGGGTACAGTCCACTATAGCGAGGGAGTTACGGGAGCAGGAGCTTGCAGGCCAGCAATCCGAAAGCTGAGAACAGGAACGCAGGCACTCAGCTGGCTCTCTCCTTAAAACAACAGTCAATTTTATTACATTATGTGTATGTGGGTTTTGTCTGCATGTTTATCTGTGTACTGTGTGCAAGCCTGGTGCCTGCAGGGGTCTGAAGACCACACTGGATCTGTTAACTAGAGTTACAGATGGTTGTGAGCTACCATGTGGGTGCTGGGAATTGAACCCAGGTCCTTTTAAATGCTGAGCCATCTCTCCAGCCCCCTCTTTTTTGTGTGTGTGTGTGTGTGTGTGTGTGTGTGTGTGAATCAAAATCGGGTCATTATGTGATTATGTGTCTTTACCTACTGAGCTGTCCCAACTTTTTCCTTTTTTTTTTTTTTTTTTTTCTTTATTTTTTTAATCCCAGGACCCAGTCCTGGGGGCAGTGTTGATCGTTTTTTAGAATGGGTCTGCCCATCTCAAGCCACATAATTCCTCACAGCTGTGGCCAGAGGTGGAGTAACTCCTCGCAGGTGTGTTTCTAGGCATGCCTCATGAACAATCACAGAGCCCCCTACGCAAACACGCAGCTCCCACAGCTTTCATCGCACATGCAGTCTTTTGCTCTTGCAGAAACACAGTGGCTTAAATATGGGAAATAAGCACCGTCAGTGCTTTCCTATCGCCCTTTCTCAGCACGTGTCAACTTAGTGTGCCTCTGGATTGTCAGAATGCGTGACTTTAGAAATCAATTTTTGAACTGTTGACTTGAGTTGCTTAAAAACCCGTTCGTTGAATTAATTTTAGCTTGGGATTAAGACAGAATTCCAGTAATTTCTGAAAAGCCTGTAAACCTACTTCTGTCAATTTATACTATGTGTTTATAAGGACTGGAGTTTTCAGCACTGAAGATTGTGAAAGTCAAAATCTGTCAGCTATGAAAAGTATTTAAGATGTTCCATATTCTGAAGGACCAAACAATCAACTGAGATTTAAGTCATAGGTAAAACTAAACACCTTCCCCCAATCTCATTAATGTACAACTTTGCTTTTCTCTTTCCTAGGCAGTAAAGTTACACGCATCTCGAATAATTATTTTAAAGACTTAAAAAAAAAGATTTATTATCAGCAGATGTTTGATGTGTACACCCGGGGTCAGGTACAGGTTTCTCAGTAAAAATAGGAGTACAGGTAAAAAAAAAAAAAATTAACTTCCTGGTAGAGGATTTTTCAGTCTTCTGGCTTTTTTTAAATTATTATTATTCTTGATTCTCCCCACCTTTCTTTCTAAGAAACCATATGTCCAGGGGAAACATTTTCCCTCTGTTTGAACTGTCTCTATAAACTCTCTCCCATTTCCTCTGCATTTATGTTCCAAACGGCCTCGCTGCTCACGAGAACACTTCCAAAGGAACTGTTTTCAAAAGGCTTGAGTGAAATCAGCTTCAACGGCATAACGCTGCAGCGTCGGCTGGAGCTATTACTCTATGCCTAAAAAGAGTTCTATAGATAACGTTATCGAAGATAGATACATACCTGCCCCGACCCCCCTCCCCGCCCCAGGCTGCACAAATTGATGCGTCTCTTCTCCTTTTTTCTGCCATCTTTCTTTCTACTCAGTGTCAGTGAGAAGTGAGAGAGGGATTGAGGTTGTGTGTTCAGGGAATTTGGGGGAGAGGCTATTGCTTTTTAAAAATTTCGGCGTCCTTGCTATTTCTTTTCTTGAGCTCAGACACACTGGGAAAGAATGTGAAGAGCTATTATTTCCGTGAAAACTCAGGCGCTGTAGCTGTCTGTCCTCCTTGGTTGCCTGGTCCTTCAGCCAGGCTGGAGAGACAAGGAGAGGCGAGAGGACAGATCTTTCTCCCTTTGCCTTAGAGATCATCACAATTTGACATCTTCAATGTCCAGAGTCCTCAACACAGGTAGCTTAAGAGAGGAAGGGGAGCCCGTCGCTTTCCTGACCAGCAGAGAGAAATGTACTGTGTTTAACCTCAGCAACGCAGAAACTGCATGCTGTGGATGGACACAACCTCCCGGGAAGGGCGCAAATCATAGCCTCCAGCAGGAACGGATTTCTGTTCCAGAGATGAAACTAGGGTAGGGTCCACCTACCTCTTCACTCCCTCGCACAAACTCTTGGTGGCCCAACCAGTACAGAGCCACCCTCTGGCCAGCCTGGGTGATCCCACTGTAGCTCATTTGAGACCCCCAAAGGGGCTGCCAATGGCTCTCCAGCAGCAGGCACTCACCTTTGGGAGCCACGGCGGCGGAGGAGGCTTTGTTACTGATGAAGCTGTCACATCCTATTAGTGCATGGGTGGGTTTCACTGGGTACAGGAGGTATGTCATTTATAGACAGAAATTGCATAATTAATCTTGATAGAATTTTGACGCTTTCTTGGCGTGCAATTTTTTCATCAAGTAAAAACGCCTAAGGAATCAGGTCACATGGAATTGGAAACTTTAAAGTTCAGGGCTGGGAACTTCTCACAACTTAAAGCAGCCCTAAAGGCTCATGGAGAAACATGCTCACCTTTGGCTTCTGGCCTTGTATCCCCGGTTTGAATGGAAGAAAGGATGGTGATGAGGGTAGGTCGTGCCCCAGAACTGTTTGAGAAGGCGCAAAGACTTTAGCGCTTCCCTATTTGTTCTCTTTGAAAAAGAATTTTTTTTTTTTATTGTAGACACTCTATAACTCAGATAATAAAGGCTGAATGTGTTTTCTGCATTGATGAAGACTTTCTGACCTGGGTACAGTGAGTAGATTTAAATCATATGTCTGGCTTCTTTCACTCAACGCTATGGGGGGGGGGGAGGCTCATCCATATTGTTCTTCTGTAGCAGCAATTTCTTGTTTTCCATTACCATGTAGAATTCTACTGTGTGATGGCTCTCAGTTTGTCCGTTTCCGTATTGATAGGCCTGCTAGCTACTTCCATTTTTATTTTATTTTATTTTTTTTTACTATAACAAGTGATGTTGTTATGAGCATTTTGTACTCTTGCCTCTCTGAAACACTTTAAATGATTGACAATGTCCAAGTGAGTTCCACCTTGAAATTTTTTGACAGAAACTATAATGAAAATGGCTGGGGCATAAGGTATCAACAATCTCAACTCCAGTAGACCATGCAAAGCCGTCTTCCGAAGAAACAGTATCAGTCATCTGGTGAGGACCTGATGTTTTTCACCAATAGTCCTATTGTTGTAGGTGATCCCTGATGGCATGCCTCAAGGTGTCCATAAACATTCTTGTCAGTGGCCTGTTTCTGATCAGATTCTTTGGAAAATGTCTCCAAAGAGGCACGGCCATTTGGAATGCTTGTTCACAAGCAGCAGCCAGAAAAAAGGCGGTGGTGGTGGTGGTGCAGAGAATATAATTTGAATCAAAACCATCTTTCATTTGTTTCCTAAAACCTGACCTTTAACATATTTATGTTTTGCATAGACTGGTGGGAAAATAAAATCAGTTTTCAATTACAGCAGACATAGGGCGTGAAAAGCACAGGTTTTTGACAATGTGGAATTCTGTAACAGTGTGTGAACTACTAGGGCCCTCCTTTAAGCACAAACACACATTTTGTCAGAACAAAGGGTTTGGAAATAAGCAGCAGTAGGGGTGTCTGATCCTATAACAGCTCTTGGCCATGTGACAGCTCTCTCCACGACTCTTTCCTGGCAGATCCAGGGGATGATCTTGGTAGATTCCAAACAGCAAGACAAAAAGGTCATTCCCTGGTCTGTGTGGAACACACACACACACACACACACACACACACACACACACACACACACCAGCTCCCATGACATAGGCAGTTATAACTGCTAGCTAACTGACAAGAGGAGCCAACACCGCTTCTTGTTTTTCATGGAGGTTTTATATATACATATATACATACATACATACACATATATATACATATATATGTATGTATATATATATATTGCGATGGAAGCATTTTGGATGAAGAAAACTGAGAATTTATGCCAGGCATGACACCAGTGATTGCTCAGCAATAGCAGCAGCACTTGCTGCTCCCACGTGAGCTTTTGGCACGTGACGGCATGTGCCAGCCTTGCAGCTGGCATTTTAACTTGAAATTGCACACTGGCCGAAGTGGATACGAAACACAAAGGCAGCATGCTGAGAGAGAAAGAGGAGGAGGAGGAGAAGGAGGAGGCCTCATCAGGTGGTGAGAGGACATGGCCAATGATTTTCAATGAGTCAGCACTTTAACCATGAGGCCCCCAGCCTGGCAAGGCCTTGAAAGGAACCTTTTTTTTTTTTTTTTTGGCCTGAGAAAAGTACTGAAAAATCAGGCTGTTAAAATATTCTGGTGTGTGTGAGGACTATGCTACTATCGTAGATAAATTAATTATGTTCCCACATTCTCAAAAGAGTTCGCAGAGTTTCCCAAAGTTGTCAAACTAAATAATTGCTTTAAATATTTAGCGAGCTGCATGTGGGCTTGAGCAGCTGCCAGTGGAAGCAGCTGCCAGTGCATGTGAGCAGCTTTGGGAGGATCAGAACACAGCTCCATTCTGGGGTCAGAGGGCAAGGTCTGGGTGGAGGGCAGATCCATGCCTCCATCCCTAGCTTCGGTGACCCTTGAGAAACCACTGAGCTACTGCTAGCCAAGTTTCCAGAGTCATATCATGGCTGCAGGAATTTAATGTCACTAACACACATGAGCTAGTATGCTGTTCATTGTGAGAGCAAGGATGCTGCAGGCGTGAAAGACGACGCATCATGGCCCCTCGTCCTGTTAGTTAAGTACGGCCCAGAGACACTGAACTATTCCTGGCATCTTATGGAGATGCTCAGAGTATCCAGTGGCTTCTTGGATGATTATACTTGTGGCTTTCTGACAAGAGACCACTAGGCATAGGCCAACACAATTCCTAGATCCAGTGAGCATGGTAACCTTTTACCACTCGGTGAAGAAACTCCAAAGGGCTTCCTTCTGCACCAGGAACCACCTTTCCCAATCTCTGAACTTTCATCTTCTTAACTTCTATGATTTCACCTTTTCTCTTGCAGTGCTACACAGCTCATTCACTTATAGAAAATATTTATTAAATAACAGCAATGCTGTCCAGGCACTGAATGTTGAAACTTCTTCTCCTCCTTCTCCTTCTCCTTCTCCTCCTCCTCCTCCTCCTCCTCCTCCTCCTCCTCCTCCTCCTCCT
>NW_026592890.1:24637791-24646127 GCF_907164565.1 Psammomys obesus | reverse complement strand
CTCCTCCTCCTCCTCCTCCTCCTCCTCCTCCTCCTCCTCCTCCTCCTTCTTTTACTTCTTCTTCTTCTTTTGTTCTGGAGAAAGAAATGAATAAAACCTCAGGCAAGTGTCTTTCAAAAGAGGCGACATTAGTGCTTGGATAATGCCGTCAAGAGGTGTTTCTTGTGGGGGTGGGAGGGACCCTAAGAGAGAGGGCCCACGTAAATCCTGCTGTGGGAGCAAACTGTATTTCAGAGAGAGCCGAGGAGCTGGTGTGGGCAGGAACTGAGTGAGCAGAGAGTGAGAGGAGTTAAGGCCAGAGGATGAATAGAGTCAGTGTGTAGGTCTTATCTCCATAGAGTGAGGTGTACTTACCGTAACCAGACTCTGTGCCTCTACTGGTAAGGCTCTTCTGTGTACTTGTATGTAACTTGATGCCCCTAGTCCCTCCATCAGCTAGCACAGTGCAGGGATACAGCACATACCACAAAGAGTTGATGAATATGATAGTGCTCCCCGGTGGTTGGGGTCTGCAGTAAAGGTGAATTGGTGAGAAGACTTGGAAAATGAAAGCTGATGGAGAGCGCAGTTCTTACTGCTGCTTGTACTTGGCCTTACATTTGGAAGCTTCTCTTCCATATAGATCAGTAGAGAATCTTGTCTAAAGCTGGACGTGGTTTCCTTGAGTAACTGTGAATCATTTTCCATACGGTAGACCAACTAGGAAATATGACCAATGAATCTCATTTAAATACAAGTTTATATTTGTAAGTATTCATTGCCCAACCTAGGCCCAGACTACCTTGACAACCACCCCTGCTTATTAATTATTAGCATCTGTTTACATTAGGGTTTTATTGCTGTGAAGAGACAGTATGACCAAGGCTAATCTTGTAAAGGAAAACATTTAATATTTTTGTCGGCTGGCTTACAGTTTCAGAGGTTTAGTCCATTGTTATCACGGTGGCTTGCAAACAGACATGGTACTGGAGGAACTGAGAGTTCTACATCTTGATCTGAAGACAGCCAGGAGGTATTTGGGAGGCTGAGGCACAAGGCTCAATTGAGCTAACCTGTTAGTCTGAACAGCATTGTAAGATTGTCTCAAATAAAATCAAACAAAATTACTTCACTTAGGCACAGACCCTCTAGAGGAGGAATGGAAGAAAACCATTTAGTCCAAGCACTGTGGAGGCAGAGCCAGGTAGATCTCTGTGAGTTTGAGGCCAGCCTGGTCTACAAAGTGAGTTCAGGACAGCCAGGGTTAGACAGAGAAACCCTGTCTCAAAAAACAAAACCAACTAGCCAACCAAAAAAACAAAACCAAACTCTGACCATAAAGAGGGAAGCTTATCATCACAGAAGGAAGGTAGCCGGGTTTAACAAATACTATATCCTGGCACCTATGGGTACTGTATTGAGTACATTATAGACGCCATTCTTTACCTGTTTTGCATTTGAGAGATGAGAACACTACTGCTTAGAGGGTGGCTACTCATAACTACCACGCTGTGGAGGAGGGGTTTCTTAGCCCTCACTCCTGGGGAAGCATGCACAGGTACCCCTCCATGGCCACACTGGCCTGAAGGTAGCGTGTGTCTGAGGACAAACACAGTGGTCAAGGCTGAAGTGTCTGCTGTGCTGTGCGGTGGCCCAGGGAATGGCAACAGAGCAAATTCAGTGTTTGTCTATTACGACATTCATCAAGCATTCCAGTCAGCACTCTCCCTGGCATCCGGGCAGAGCTTTATCCAGAGACAGATACCCATTCCATCCCATGTGATTGGGGTGAAGCCTGGGGATTTAAAAAGTGCTTGTCGAAGATGAGGGCACGCAGTTGGGTTTTTAAATACTCGGTGCCAGGACTAGTGGCGTACCTAAGCGATACCGACCTCACTTATCTAGAATGAATGGTGACTGGGTTCATACCACAGCACCACTAACAAACCAGCAAACAAAAGTCCCAACATAAGAAAGACACACCATCTTTCTTTTTGGCCCTTAGCTTGCTTTGTTTAAGGAAATGTCATTTTTCTTCCCTTATTCAAACCTTACTTAAAAAAAAAAAAAGTAGATTCCCCAAACCCTATATGCAAGATGGAAACAAAAACAAAAAAACAAAACAACAGCAGCAACAACAAAAACAGTCGCTCCCCAAAATAAGACATTTTGTTGTTCAGGGGGTGGGGAATGTTTTCTCTTTCCCCTTCAAGGGAAATTGCATCCATCCTTCTGGCTCTAGTTAAAAATTTTATTTTTATTTTATTTTTTTGCTTCAGTACAACACAATCTGGCATTCAGACCAGACTCCAGTGCATGAGCCTAAACCATCACAGTGTCATTGTAATCCAAAGTTCAGAACACCCCAACCTCCTCTTGGGGCTTTATTCTCCAGAGTCCATGGCATTTGCTTGTGAGGTAGGTAAAGCAGTATCTTATTGAGTTCTGCTAAATCAGGACTCTCGTTTAATAACTAATGTCCTTAGATAATATAGTGAAAGCCCTTGTCCAAGCCTTAGTTTGTGAATTAGACAAGGGTAGGTCAGAAACTACTTGTAAATTTTAAACTGCGTGCTTGCACACACACACAAACACACACACAGACACACAAACCATAGCTGGGGCTATTTCTTCCTGCACAGAAGTGGAACACACCTACCACCTGAGATTACTTTGGAAATTAACTAAGATCACGTGTCTAGAACACCAGCGTTTAAGCTTGGCATATACTAGAACCCTCTGGAGAGTTAGGTGGGGCATTGGTGTCTGCATGGCCTGAGTTGGTCTGGGAGCTGGGTATCAGAAAGCTGAGGAGTTCTCTAGGTGCCTGGAAGATGCAGCCCCAGGGAGAGCCTGTCACCTAGCATGTGCAGACAATCAGAAAGCCATGGGGAGGGCTTTGCAAAGAGGTGGACAGCTTACCTCTGCTCTGCATTCTTAAAAATAAATTCACTCTGCTGTTTCAGATGACTTTTGGGAGACTCTTTGTTCATCGGTGATTACAGTCAGCAACCTCCCATCGCACCTGTGGTCTGAACTAGTAAATGCTCCCGAGTACGGTAATGAGAACTGACTCCCACAGTGGTACAAATTACAGGTCTCGGAGGCACAGTGTGGGTGACCGGGATTTAGACACCTACCTATGACTTCTGAACCTATAGTGAATGCCTGGCACTGAACTGTCCCACCCTAGTGGACATAACCAAAAAAAAAAAATGGTTTGATATATTAAATATATTGACTGCAAAAATGTTTTAGTCCAGCTCAATTCGATTTGAAATTAATTCTCTTTGTCTCCCAGGTCCCCAAGGCCCTCAGATTAGAGCAATTGTGCCTGAAGTGTGCCTGACCTTCTGGGTTACCCGGCAATCATTCTCCCGTTGCTAAAAGACTAACCGGAGGATTTCAGCCAAGTGGAATTCATTCTGCAGACTGATTGTGAGTGGGAGGTGTGGAATATTTCCCTGACTCACTTGAACACATTTCCCCCTCCTACTTTTAAGCCTTTGAGCAGTCAATGCTGTCTTGGGTTCCCTTTTAGTTTAGCAAAGGAGTGGCCACTTCCTTTGATCCCCAAGCTTTTCTGAAAGACGGGTGGGAGGTGGCGACAATGCCCCCAGGACCCAGCAGAATTAACCTTTCCAGCAGCCAGGAATGGGAGTGCCCGTGTTCACATGTGCCCATTTCTACCACCCAGAACAGCCCCAGAAACCATGACAAGAGAATTTGAAATAGGTGTTACTGGAGAGCAGGGAGATTCTTTAACAAGGTAAGTCTTCTGATCTGAATCAGAAGCAAATGTAACAACTCTGTATATAAATAGGAAAGTCGCTCATCATACTGGCTTGAGTGATGTGAGCTGACTGAACAAAAGGGTCTCATGACAAGGTGTTTGCCTTTTTTTATGCAAATGTAAAATAAATATTCATGGAGCTTTATTTTAGGGAGAGAAATTTTAAATGGCAAAACTATTTAAGTTTGATTTCACCTGGGCACAAATATCTTAAATCCTCTTGGGAACAAGAAGAGGGTATAATTACACGTTTTTAAAGGTGCAGGTGTGGGTGTGCTGGTACCTACACACCTATTTTCACAGAGAATCAGATACAAAATCATGATCAATTCTCACCAGCTGAGGGGCCTGATAACTTGGGGAAAAAAAAAGATCACAGGGCACTCTTAGCTGTTTAACTAGGGACCAATCACACCTACATGGCAGTTGGGCTAAGGCTGCCCGGTGAACCTAGGGAGCAGTCTTATTTTCTTCCAGCGATCGTCAGCATACATAGCTTTCTTCCTTTCCTTTTATATTATGAAAAAATATCAAATACCCAAGGTAGAGAGCTAACACTCGAAGGGATCTCTGTGTGCTGTAACAACTACCCAGCTTAGGGCCCATCTAGGTTCATCTGTGTCAAACCATCTCCATCCCCAGATTAGTCCAAAGTAAGTCCTCGTTAAAATATTCCTATGTTTTTGTTTTTGTTTTTTTTTGACACAGGGTCTCCTGTATCTCAAACTGATCTCAAACTCATTATGTAGCTGAGGATGACCTTGAATTCCTGCCTCTCTTCCTAAATGTTAGCAGAGCAAGCATGTGCCGCCATTTTTTTTCTTTCTTTTTCTTTTTTCTTTTTCTTTTTTTTTTTTTATGATGGGGATTAAGCCCAGGGCTTTGCGTATGCTAGCAAGCATTCTACCAACTGACGCATGTGCTCACACCCAAGCTTTAGGTTTTCAAACCAGAACTGAAATAACCAATCCTGTATAAATCAAAAATATCAATCAATTTCTATGTAGTCATAGACGGTTGGATCCATCCAATTCTGTCAGTAGAAGAATCCAAATAAACTGTTTGGTAAAACTGGATTCTTTTTCTTAAATAGTGTATGACCCACATACAGTTGCTGTCCATAAATTCTTCTGAACATAAAGTAGAAAAACTAGGGACCAGCTTTACATTAGAAAACGATAGATGTCAATTCTGACCTGAGTTCCCCTCTCGCCCCCCACCAAGAGCTGTGTCTCTGCTGCTTTGCAAGTTTCCCACGTCTCTGCTTTCTCACAAGACACACCCAGACTTTGGTATTGTGTCTGCACAAGTGTGTCCATCGGTTTTGATGGCTGTGGTTTACAGAATGTTAAAATTGTTATTTCAGTGTTTTGAGGTAAGATCGTGGGAGGAACGTTAGGATAATTGGAAAGTCTCAGTGAAGGCTTTGCACATTGTGCTGGGTATCAAATATCTTAGGTAACATGGTTTGATCTTTGCATCTCACAAGGGAAGGCTTTTAAATATAACTCACATCTTGAATTCCACTGCTATGTGGTGATTGTATCTTTTAAAATCTTTTCATGTTGTGTTTATCATTTTAGAACTAGTTAGTCACTGCGGGTAACTTAATTAAAATATAATTAATATGGGAAAAAGAATTAATTCTCATGAACTTGGGCAAACTGAGGTAGCTGGTCTGAATTTGTTTGTTTGTTTGTTTGGTTGGTTGGTTGGTTTTTTGGAGACAGAGTTTCTCTGTGCAGCCCTGGCTGTCCTGGACTCACTTTGTAGACCAGCTTGCCTCAAACTCACAGAAAGCCACCTGCCTCTGCCTCCTCAAGAGCTGGGATTACAAGTGTGCACCACTGCACCCAGCTAGCTGGTCTGAATTTTAAATATGTTTGAAGAAATACTTCACTTTTTAATTTTTTTATTGTTTTCAGCTCCATGCGCTGAGGGTACCTGGTATAGGAAGCCACACTGTCTAGATGCTTGAGGTTCACGTCCTTACAGCAGAGAAGAAACATCTCTCTTTAATGTCTATAAAAGCCTTTCTAAAATAGGCCAGATACTCGGCTGGGTCCTAGGTAAGAGATTTAAAACAAGCCCTTGAACAGCAATTATCAGTCATTTCAGTTGTTCAAAGGACTTCCAAGAACTTTGGAGTATTCTTTATCAACTCAAAATCAAGTTCCTGAAAGCGTGTGAGTGTGTGTGTGAGTATGCATGTGACTGAGTGTGTGATGAGAATGAGTGTGAGTACGTATGTGTGGCAGTGTGTGTGGGAGTATGTGTGTTCATGAATGAGTGTGCACGTATGTGTGAGTGTGTTCCTCTGTGTACACTCCTGCCCATTCCTCAGCCTCTCACTGCTGCTGTGGTCACTGCACCCCCCTATAATAAGCCAGTGCACCCACAGGCTCCAGACTGTAACTTGATGAGTCTCTTGGGAAATCAGATAATCTCATTATTATAAAAATCTTGACTGTGAAGTGGCTGTGGGCAGGGCTTCACTGCGAATGGGAGTTGGAAGGTTTGGAGTCTTCTCCACTCACTCCTCTGCTCTTAATGTGTCCTGTGTAGGGAGGGGCTGAACACTGTTTTGAGCTGGGATGCCGTTCTTATGTCTGGCTATTCCTCTTCAGACTGAGAGAAAGGATTAGGATGAGGGTTCGACATTTATCACACGAATGGTTAGAAATCCTGAGTCCCTAAAATAAAACTAGTTCATTGTTCATCAAATCAAGTATTTTAAACATTTTTATCATTAAAAAAAAACCTATTGGATGATTCTTTCCAGTTCCCACCATTTACCTGCAAATTTCATGATTTCCTTGTTTTTTATTGCTGAGTAATATTCTATGTGTACATGTACCACAATTTCTGTATCCATTCTTCAATTGAGGAGCATCTGGGATGTTTCCAGCTTCTGGCTATTACAAGTAAGGCTGCTCCAAACATGGTTGAGCAAACATCCTTATTGTGTACTTGAGCCTCCTTTGGATATATGCCTAGGAGTGATATAGCTGGATCTTGAGGAAGTGCTATTTCTAGTTGTCTGAGAAAGCGCCAGATTATTTCCAGAGTGGCTGAACAAGTTTACATTCCCACCAGCAGTGGAGGAGGGTTCTCCTTTCTCCACAACCTCTCCAGCATGTGTTGGGTATCCCAGAAGCAGAAAGACACACACGGTATATACTGACTCATATAGACATATAATATAGGATAAACCTACTAAAATCTGTACACCTAAAGAAACTAATCTAGAGAGAGGACTCTGACTAAAATGCTCAATCTGCATCCTGAAAGGCAAAGAGGGTAGACATCAGAAAAAGAAGTAAACAGGAAACAAGTTAGGAGCCTCCCACAGAGGGCCTCTGAAAGGCTCTGCCCTGCAGACTATCAGAGCAGATGTTGAGACTTGTGGCCAAACTTTGGGCAAAGTGCAGGGAGTCTTATGAAAGAAGTGGGAAATAGTAAGATCTGGAGAGGACAGGAGGTCCACAAGGAGAGCAACAGAACCAAAAAATTTGAGCTCAGGGGTCTTTCCAGAGACTCATACTCCAACCAAGTACCATGCATGCAGATAACCTAGAATTCCTGCACAGATGTAGCCCATGGCAGTTCAGTGTCCAAGTGGGTTCCATAGTAATGGGAACAAGGACTGCTTCTGACATGAACTGATTGGCCTGCTCTTTGATCACCTCCCCCTGAGCAGGGAGTAGCCTTACCAGGCCACAGAAGAAGACAATGCAGCTGCTCCTGATGAGACCTAATAGACTAGGATCAGAAGGAAGGAAAAGAAGACCTCCCCTATCAGTGGACTTGAGGAGGGGCATGCATGGAGAAGAGTGAGGGATTGGGAGGGGAGGAGGGAGGGAACTAGAGAGGGGATACAAAGTAAATAAAGTGTAATTAAAAATAAAATTAAAATTAAAAAAAACTATGGCATCATAGCTACAAGATGAAAGGTGGTTTATTTTAAATTTTCATCTTTGTTGAGAAAAATCAATGGAACTAGTAAAAGATGAGGCATCTCTAATTTGTACACTTTTTTTTGAGCCACACACGTATACTCTGATACCTAACAGACCCGATGTCCTTATCACCTCTATATTTTCAGTACTATTCCTTAATTATACCCCGGAAGAGATCTCCGCTCCATAGACTTTAGGTCTAACTTGTCCATATCTCAATTCTGGGGTCCTGTGACAACTCACCATATGTGACAAGAGAGATGGTGTATGGGGACAGTGTCCTGGATTACTTGCACAGGTCCAGAGAAATCATAAGGATCCTTGTAGGAGGGAGGCAGGAGGATCAGAGTCAGGCTCACAGGCGGGGCGGGCGGCGGGGGAGGGGAGAAAGGCATGCTGTGGAGTGCCAGCACCATGGGGGGTGGGTCTCCCCTCAAACAGCGTGACACCTGTGATGAGTTCCCCCTGTTAGCCTTCAGGAGAAACCTGCCCACTGCCTTTAGCCCAGTGGGACTGGCTGATGACTGACTTTGGGTCTCAAGAACTGTAAGGTAATACGTGTGTGTGTGTGTGTGTGTGTGTGTGTGTGTGTGTGTGTGTGTGTG
>NW_026592890.1:24607197-24637781 GCF_907164565.1 Psammomys obesus | reverse complement strand
GTGTGTGTGTGTGTGTGTGTGTGTGTGTGTGTGTGTGTGTGTGTGTGTGTATGACTACACCCACGCAGAAGTCAGAGGACAACTGCATTAGTTGGTTCTCCGCTTCCAACCTGTCCAGTTGACCTTGTCTGGCTGGTGATATGTGCTCTGATCTGTGGGGCCATCTCATCAGCCTGATTTTCCTGTTTTTAATGTCACTGAAATTGGAGTGATTTATTTAGAGCAGCAACAGGACACCAACATGCCTGGGAAAGAGAGGTACCTCGTGCTCCACGTTCACTGGAAATGAATTAAACACGGAAGTCAGAACCTCAGTGCCGCTCTCTCCCGCCATCGGTCATCCTGTTTGTTCTTAAGCACAACGGCAGACACATGCTTTCTCTGTCTTTTTCACCCTCCAAACGAATACTTAATTTAAAATGAATCAACCTAGAAGAAGGAAATGTTCTTAAGCTTTGCAAGACCCTCTGTGGATAAAAGCTGGCTTTTCACTCCTCCCTCGGGCTCCTGCAGACAAGGCCTCCACAGTTTACCACTGGACTTTCTGTCCCTCCCCACCAGCGAGCCTGTATGGGAGTGACTCATCCTTCGTTCCGAAATGTGTGGCAGAGTGGTTGCTCTCACGGAGAGATGATTGCCGGAGCCCACACGGCCGCAGCTCCACGCTCCGGTGATTAAGAGCTGATTAAAAGCCGACCCCGCTACTGCGCATTAAGAACCCCGGCAGGAAATTGAACTAGAAATTTGGAACAAAGAGGCCAGGGCTGCATTTGTAACCATTGGAAGTAGGTCACGGTTCTGTATTGTCTTAGTACTGAGGCAAGATTTTCCTTCCCCACCACAACTTTCTGTCTCTGTTATTAATGTGCTGTGTCACATGTGATTTTGAATATAGAGAAAATCAGGAAAAATGAAGCATGGATCTGTCTTTAAGAGTCAGGGTTTGCTGTCTTTTCTTGCCTTTTACAAATGGTTGTTTGGTTTTAACCCACATTCTCTTCATGTCTGGAAGATTTGCATCTATCTTTTCTCTCTCTGCCTCTGTCTTTCTGCCTCTGTCTCCCAGTCTCTCTCTGGATGTCAGGATGGAGCATAGTGCCCTCTATGGCAGACTCTTTACCACTGAGCGATGTCCCAAGCCTGGTTTTGCAACTTTGATTTGAAACTTCACAGTGTGTAATGACCTGAAGTGCGTACAGCTTTGAACTTCAAAACATCTTCACACATGAATCTGAGTGTGTGCCGTGATTCTTTGTATGCCACAGAAACCGCTTGTCTCTCTTACCCATGAAGCTTCTCTACTGCAGGAATGTCGAAAATCTGCACCATGAATAGGAAGATGAAGACCGGTTACAGGGCCACAGGCAAGAGCCAGGATGGATCTGGGCCCGAAGGCAGCAAGCACCCAAGCTTTTACTCTTGATTGCAGTACCTGGAATGGATACAGGCTATTTTCCACTGTGCTCAACACTGGGGTCTTGTGGGAGAATGTGTAGTTGGACTAGCCTGGGCCTGTGACCAACTTCTAGGAAAGGAGGACAAGTTAGCATAAGGCAAGCAACCTTGAAAAGATAAAAGAGGACACTAGATAATGCTGCACAAAAATTTACCAGGGCACCATTAGTACCCAATTACTCATTGCAGCTGGATCAGGTGATGTTAGAGCAGAATGGGAAAAGATGACTTCCCTGTCACAGGTGATGCTATCTGGTCAAAATAATAGTTTAAATCATTGTTTGGATATAGGCATATTCTTTTGTTTTGTTTTAGGCAACGCTGATTGGATTTCAAATCACATTTTAAAAATCAACGTGTTTGTCTTTTAGTTCATTCTAATGGGCAAAAGAATTCATTTTCTTTAGCCACACGGCTGCTTTGAAGATGTGAGGAGCATGATGTGGTGGATCCTGCATGTAAATGATTTCCTGGGCATCTTGTTAGGTCTCATATATATGTGTGTTTGTGTGTGTTTGTGTGTGTGTGTGTCCAGACTTTTCATTAGAGAAATGTAATTTAGGCCTGTGGGTGATGGAGTGCTGCATAAGGCCAGGGTAGGATTTGAGTGGGACGTCATATCTTTAACCCTCATTTGACTTGTATGTTTTGGTTACATTTTAAATACAAAGGTTTGTTAAAAACTTTCTTGAGGTAGTGGTAACAACACAGGGTCTCTTAAAAGGAACGGTCTATCAAGGAGGAAAATAATTTAGAGAGATGATTGTCATAAATGATGAAGAGTACCAGGCTTGAAGATGCTCAGGATGCTGAGAGGGACACCTCATGGAGATCCAACCTACTTGGGTAGAAGGATGTGGGCGGTTAAACCCAAGAAGGAAAAGAAGGAAGGAGGAGTGTGGGAGCTGAGACATTAGTGATCTACCTACCTATTGGGGAAAGTGGAGGAGCTAAAGAGAAAGAAGAGGAAAAAAAGTATGAGGCAGTCAGTAACAACTGAACACACAAAGCCGTGCAGGAAGATGAAAGCCAGCGTGTTCAAAATAGGCAGGTCATACGGCAAGACAGAGGATAGCAATAAGAAGAGGTTGGCAGGGACCACATTATAAATGTCTGGTCGTGCAAAGGCATTTGCTTATTTTAGGGACCACAAGGAGCTCCTGAGTATGCAGGAAGGGCTGCTGGCAAGAGCAGATCACTCTTTCCATGTTGTAAGAGTCTGACAAGAAGAGAGTTATCAGTGCCAGGCAATTCACCACACTTAAGGCATTTCTGCCTCCGTCAAAGCCAGAAAGCACAAAATGTCCTCTGGATATGACGGACCTCCTCCTGAGATACCGAAGCAAAAGGTACCCGAGATCCTGAGGAGAAAGCCAGCATTGGGTAACCAGCATCTCTTGTATCCCTTTGTGGATAGGGTATTGGCCCATCCCCTGCTCAGAGTACCGACACGATGGGAAAACTCTAAGCCCACCTCAGCCCTTCAGTGGAAGGTTCAAGCATGACTCACACTGTACCAATCACTCACCACCAGAAATCACATCCTTCCTCATCTATAAGGGCTTTGCTGCAAACTCTACTGTTGGGTCCTAGTCCTGGTGAACCACCTGATCATTTTAAAGAACAGGGCGCACATTAGAGCAGTATGTCTGGGTGTTACCACAAACAGCTGAGGGGCCTGCCCGTGACCCTGCCTCCCTTTGCCTTGTCTGGCCGTGGAAGGAGCAGGGCACAGGTGGAGAGCTGTGGCTGAGTGACCCTTCTTTCTCCCTTGCCCTGCTGCCTCGTGCTGAATGTGTCACAGAGCCTTGCTGAAGTGCTCTCTTCTCACCCCAACAGAGTTCCCAGAACTTTCTCTAATGCCAAGAATCCGGAGTTTGAGCACAAGAAAAGCAAGCTACGATGGAAATCACCCGTAAGGCTCTCCTTCCATGAAAGTAGGACTGTGAGTGTCTGCACCCAGCAGGGCTGACAACTGGCTGAATTGTCCTTGATAAAACTCCTTCCATATTTTTGTCAATTTTCCTATTGAGTTATGAATTTTTCAGTTTGCAAAAAAAAATTATATACACATGTGTCATATGTTATTAATGTATTTAAATATTTGAACAGTATTTGATAAAACTTTACTATGCTCTTTGTCTTTGGATTTATCATGTAGTTTGGTTATAATTTAATTTCTTATATGCTATGTGATTTTGTTCATTGTTTTTAAGCTCAGAGATTCCTCTCCACTTCAGATATTTGATGACCAGGTCTTCGCTTATATTTTTTTTTCTAATTTTCTTAATAGGATGAGATGGGTTCTTGTCCTTTACTTACATATTCATCTACAGTAAATGCAGCTGGGAGAGCTACAAAACTCGTGGCTTTTGAGGCTGAAAGCTTTACCTGAATGTCCTGGGGAAGCCAACTGCCTGGCATTGCTGCTTAAGATGATGTTCCTGAGACACACTGAATGGGACACAGACCAAGACGCGGACCAAGTCCCTGGCTCCTGACCCTGATAAGCAGGGCTGAAGTTTGACAGACATTCTGTTTTCTTCACCACACCAAACATCTGGGTCTCTGATATCAAAAGACCATACACTCTGAGCCTTGGTTTGCAGTTCATGAGAGGTTGGGGGACTGAGGAAGAGAGAAAGAGAGAGACAGACAGAGCCAGAGAGACAAAGAGAGAGAGAGAGATATCCAGGCTTTCCCTGGAGCTCCACCAGCCTCCCTTTGTCGAGGGTCAGACATGGGTAGCCAGCCTGTCTCAGGTGGGCACCTTGTCTGGTGTGCAATCCTACTCAGGATTTCCTTTCTAGGAGGCAAGGAAAGCAGAGAGCAGAGGCAGGCAGAGAGACATTCTGCAGACAGGGAGGAGTGTTCCCGATCCTGTTTGACCAAGACCTATTAAATATCTCATGTGATGGGGTAGCAAAACCAAGGGCTCTGGCTAAACTGAACTCCAGCTACCACAAGCTATGCATTCTTGAGTAAGACTTTTCATCAACTTCTCTTTGAAACCCCAAATTACTGATATCCAAAGAAAGTATACAAGATGACTTCTCAAGCCCTTTATAGTCCTGACTCGGTTGCTACAGCCCAACCCCATGGCAGACGTAGGAGAAGTGCTACTGATATGAAAAGGAATAGGGTCCCAAATAGTCTCAGTCTCCCTGGAATTGAGTATACTCCTCGAGGCCAGGTGGGGCAGCTATCACGTGCACGCTGCATGAAATGCAAAGTTCTGCCAGCTTGGTACCAGCCGGCCCAGTGACATCTGTCACACAGGGATTAAATGCCTCAGCCACAAAAGATAATGCTATCAGCTCTCAGCTGTTTCAGTAATAAAGTGGATGTGTGTCCACAGCGGTGAAAATGAGATTTGTTGAGATGAACTAAAGCAAATGATCCTTTCACCGCTGTTAATTCTGCCATGGTTTTCATAATTACCTTTGTGTGTGTGTGCAGTATTTACAAAACAGGAATTTAATACCCTTCGAGTAAAAGAAAGAATACTGTCTCATGCTCAGTTACTGTGTGCTCCTATTAATAACAGTAATTTAAAAAATTACGGGAGCAATTATTCTTTTAACACAGAGCAGACTCCAATATTTACAGTAACACCGGAGGGGCTGTAATCATTGTTGGCTTTAGTTACACTGTGACATAACTCAATACACAGGGGAGGGATAAGGGAGCGACAGCTGTCACTTGCACACGCAGACTGAAATATGCAGACCCCCCCAACCCTACAGCAAGGGGCTGATGAGTGACTGAACACTGAGAATTGTCTTAATGGCCATGACTCCTTTGTGCACATTCCTTTCATATTAAAGCTGGCATTCAAAATTTCTCAGGTAGCCAGCACCAGGCCTGGGAAAGCTGGACCGGCTCTGTGTAGCTATGGAGTTTGTCATGTTTCTCATAGCTGCATTTCTTCAGGGAGTAATCCAGTTTTGTTTCTTTTTTTTTCTTTTTTTTTTTTTCAGAGTACATTTGGATACAAACTACTAGGATTGCACTATATCCTAGTGAGTGGGTCCTGGTAAGTATCAGGGACTCCCAAATCCATGACTTGTGTGTGTGTGTGTGTGTGTGTGTGTGTGTGTGTGTGTGTGATCTGTCTGTCTGTCTGCCTGCCTGTTTGGGCTAAAGAAACCAAGATAGAAACTGGGTGGTGGCGCACGCCTGTAATCCCAGCACTCAGGAGGCAGAGGCAGGTGGATCTCTGTGAGTTCAAGGCCAGCCTGGTCTACAAAGCAAGTCCAGGACAACCAAGGCAACACAGAGAAACCCTGTCTCAAAAAACAAAAACAAAAACACATGCATAATAAAAGAGAAACAGAGATAGAACTGTGTGTGTGTTTGTGTGTATGTGTGTTTTTGTTTACTTCACTATGCAAAGAATCTCGTTTAGGGAAGCAGAGATAAAAATGTCAGTGTTATTACTAAGTAGAAATATTTTATTGCAAAATTTAATAACAGGTGGTTTCCAGTAAACCTGTACACTTCAGTTTCAAGCCATTGGAAAAATGGATGTAATATTGACTGGAATTGCTGTTTCCAAGATACAGCTTAGATCAGTATTAAAACTGTCAAGCTGTGGGAACCAGTAAGATGACTCTGCAAGTAAGGGCATGCCAAGCATCGTGACTTGAGTTTGATCCCCAAGACCCACATGGTAAAAGGAGAAAACTGACTTTCAAAACCTGTTCTCTGACCTCCACATATACACCACGGCACCCCCAGCACACACATAAGCACATACGATAAACAAACAAGTTGTAATAATTTTTAGAAAGATTATTATAAAGGCAGTAACTAAAGCATTAGTATGGCAAATTCTGAGATTTGCAAGATACTAAAAACAGTTAGTGGGAAGCAACCTGAAAATGAAGGCTGTAAGAATTCAGACTCTGTAAAATGCTAGTTATAACGTCTGCTTGATAACAACAGCGTCATCGTAGCAATGAAGGCAGATGAGATGCTGCCTTGGACCAAGTACCATTCTAGTTTTGCTCACTCATGCAGTTTTACAGAAACTTTAGCACAAGCTTAACTTGGCTGAGCAAAGTTGAGTTTTGGATGGAAATTCTTTAAACCTTTGTAAGCTTCAGAAAAAGAACAATTCAGGACTGGGAATGGAACTTACCTTGCAAGCATGAGGACTGAGTTCCAACCCTAGAACATATATTCAGAAACATCTAGAAAAAAGCTGGGAATGGAAGCACCAAGGCTGGAGAGGTGCTCATGGACTGGCTAGCCTGGTCTACTTGTCAACTTCTAAATCGATGTCTAAAAATAATAGCTAATGTCCTCTGGCTCTGGTCACACACAAACACACACACACACACACACACACACACACACACCATCAAATGACCTCTCTCAGCTTCCATGTATGGCAAACTTTCTCCAACAGTCATTGATGATGACACTGACTCTCACTCTTCCCCTAAAGGACTTGATACACTTCACAGCACAACTCACATATTTACAGAGCATCTGATGACATCAGTTACGAGTTTGCCTCAGTCAGCATATTCACATAATCTGGCCACACACTGCCTGGGGAATACTTGTTGGGCAAGAGTTTACGCAGAATTTTCCAATCCTCCCAGCCACTCCATGCTGATGGACAGCGGTTGACAAAAGTTAGAAAAATGGGGCTCCTCTTTTGCACACTCTTCCTACATCAGTTCTTGACAACTTTTTAAAACACTGTGTCTTGCTTGCTATATGACTAAACAGCTTCATTACATAAGTTTTATTAAAGGATTACAAGAATCTGTTTGAATCTTCGAGTTTGGGCTTCCAGACTCTCTTCTCTTGTCTCCTCGATGCTCACTTAGGGAAGGCAAAAAATCATGTGGTCAAATATCAGGCCCATCCTCTTCTGACACGTTTCTCTCTGACAGCCTGACTGTTACTCTAGGACTCAGGTGGGGGTGTGTCTAGGTCTACATGCTGGGCTGAGGAAGGAAGTGCAGTTTGTGGCTGAAGCATTGAGCTACTGGCATCACACCCTCTAGAGTCGTAGTCCTCAACCTTCCTAATGACCCTTTAATATAGTTCCCCATGTTGTGGTGACCTCCAATAGAACCACTTTGTTGCTACTCCAAAACTGTAATTTTCGTGCTGTTATGAATCTTAATGTAAATATCCGAGGTGCAGGATATCTGATCTATGACCCCCCCCCCCCGGGGGTCTCGACCTACAGATTGAGAACCATGGGTCTAGTTTTTTTTTGTTTGTTTGCTTTCCTTGCCCCAGTGGTTGTAGAGAATACTTTAAGGTGAGGGTAGCTCCAGAAAGGGAACAGCTATGCACCCGTGTGGGAATCAAAGGTGTTTGGAGACATTGTCCAGGCATTGCAAAAAAATATTCTGGAAACTAGAAATCCTCGTTACACGAAACACTAGGGTTGTGGGCTGTTTGTTACTGCAGCTTAACTAATGCTTATTAATTCATATAATCCTTACAAGAGCCTTACACACAGCAAGGCACTTAGAGAAACTGCAGCTTACTCTCCATCTGCCTATACCCTTGAGCTTTTAATGGCTAGCAGGCAGACATGTTTGAGGAGCCTGGACTACATTGTTGCTAATAAACTGTATCATACTGATTTGTGCTTTTTCATACATATGTTATTATACTATGGCTCTTTTGTCGACTTTTAGTTATTTAGTATGAATTTACTGAGCTACAATTGATGCAAAATGAATGTTGGTTTGTTTAAATATTTATACAATACTATAGATTGAAGCCAGGGCTTTACACATATTAAGTGAATTCTCTTCCATGGAGTTTCAGCCCAAGCCCTTAGTTTATGAATGAAGGATACACTGGCACTGGCCTTGAACCTGCTATATACCCCAGACTGACCTTGAACTTGCAATCCTAATATCCTAGCCACATAAATACAGGCATTAGATGAATTACAGGCATGTACCACCATCAAAGGTACAATCCGCACCAACGAGACAATTGTAATTAAGATAATAATAACATCCATTGCCTCAGAATTTTCTTTAAGCCCCCTTTCAGTCTTTTTCCCCTTTTCACATCCCTGTACCCGCCCCCATCCCAGCCAGAATCTTATTTCTGTTGCATGTATTTTAAAGAATTCTGTATGTTATAAACTCTATTATCTTCCCATCTGGCTTCTTTCACTCAGTATAACCTATTTAGAGACTCATTCTGCATACTGTATAGATCATTAATTCATTCTTCTTCAGTTCTGAGTATCATCCAGTCAGATGGATGAACCACAAATTATTACTCACTTGTTGATGAATATTTGAGAAAGTTCCTTTTTTTTCACTCTTACAAACCCAGCTGTTGTAAACATTCACATGCATACCATTATTTAGAAATATTCTTTCACTTCACTTCAACAAATATTAGCAGAACAATTCAATCGGGTGGTGTGAGAGTGTTTCATCACTTAAGAAATCACCAAATCATTTCCCAAAGCATTTGTCCTGCCCTGCATCCCTGTTGACAGTCTCTGAGAACGGTACTTGCTCCCCATCATCGCAACACCTGTCATGATCTTTAACTTGGATCAAGTGATTGCAGCACCCAGCTTTGTTCCCGAATTCATCAGCTTAGGTTCGTGAGACGTGTTATAATCATCTCTTAACTGGCACTCCTCCTTCAGATAAACGGAGATTGTCAGGTAAGAACTCTGTGAACTTCCTCCCACCACGTATAAACTTAGATCTCTCAGTACCAATTATTCCTGCCTTGCCTCCTGGCAGAGCTTCGTCCCCATCGACTCCCTGGAGCCCATCCTTCCTCATCAAGCCTTGTCTATCTTGCATCTTTCCTGCTTTCCTGTCTTTTCCATTTACATAGCGATGCCTCCTCAGTAGAATAATATATTCAATTCTTGGCAGAGAGAGGGAGAGAGAGTGAGAGCAAGAGCAAGAGAGAGAGAGAGAGCACTAGAGTGCACCCAGTTTCACTCTATCTTGCTGTCCCTCATTGCAGCTCTCACTCAGTTCACCTGTCACCACCATGATTTTATCTTAACAGTCCCCATCCTGGCCTCACTTGTTTCCTCAGCAGCCCTTCTCCTTAATCCTCTTTCTAGGCTCTCAGCTGGGCAGCTCCTGGGTTGCTCTCCTTTATTTGACTAGCATGTTTCTGTGTCTCAGTCTGTAACCGTCGCACTGCTCTCAAAGGCTCTGTCTGCTACTTAGATGGCAAAGGGTTTGCAGAAGTGATTGAGGACGCTGGGATGGAAACACTATTGGGAATTTCCTAGCCAGGACTTCAATGCAACCACAATTGTTTTGATAAGACACACACACACACACACACACACACACGACATATGACTGCAGAAGAAGACAATGTGGCTACTGTGAGGGAGGAGCCAGGAGCCAAGGAATGCAACACCAAACACATGAGAAGGCTAGAGAATGTTCTACCTGCAGAGCTGCTGGCAGGAGGAAAACTTGCTGCCATCCTGATTTTTGACCCTGTGGAGTTGATGCTTGGTTTCCAGTTTCCATCACTGTAAAATGTGTTGTTTTATGCATAAGAACAAGTTTTATACGATTTGCTTCATCTGCAACAGGAAACAGATACACTCTGTCAAGTGGAGCCTGGTGCTGGGCTTCAAGCTTTAGAGAGTCCTGTGCCTTCCTTTGGGGGTGAAATCTGTTTTTATTTTGACAATAGGCACCAGGTACCTACAAGCCAGAAAAGCCTTACTTTCAGGGCCTATGGTCTCCTCCCCAGGCTTTTTTCCTCAAAGATAGACTACCCCCCCCCCCCGAATACAGGCTCCTGTCTGAAGAGCAGTCACAGAAGCCACTGTTGGTTGACAGAGACCGAAATTCAAGAGGTACAGGGGGAACCCTGCTGGGAAATACTGAAGTAATCCAGATTAGAGGTGATGATGTCAGTCAGGAAATGTCAGTGGCTCAGTTCTCTATGTTTTTGAGGTTAAAGACAGTGGCATTTGATGGCACAGTGGCCACGAAGCAGAAAAGAAAGAGAAAGGTAAAGATGACTTCTAAAGTTTCTGATACTCGAAACTACAAAGATGAGCTAGCCGTTTGCCTTGTAAATAAGAGATAGCTAATGGGAGTGTGGGGGTAAAACTCAGTAGCCAAATGTAGGACACTCAGGAGATAATAAGCGGATAGGTACCTGCAAGTTTGCATGAGGCTTGTGCATCCCAAAGGCCCTATGCTTCTACAACTGGATAGGGTCTTACGATAGGAGATTCTTAATTAGCTTTTGATAGGTCAAGTGACATTTCTGTGTGGAAATGTTTCGGGATCTGCCCACAGTTTTATGCTGTTCATCCCAGGTTGGCTAATGTTAAGCCTATAGACATCACACAGACTGAACCACTGTTTAAGTCAGCATCATTAACAAACTGATTGTTTAGCATCTTCCTGTTTTTAGTTCCCCCTAACCTCGACCAGGCCTAGGATGGACATTAAATATTAACTAACACTTAAGCAAACTGAAGTCTCCCAGAGAAGTATCTCCATGTGCTCAACACAGGACATTTTTCCTTATGGTTATAAAATGTATCCTATTGTTAACACCTTTGTTCTGTCTCCAGGGTTAGAGTCTTTTCTCCTTTTATGCTTAGAGGATGCTGACAACCAGGTCTAGTATTTCACTGTAGTCTAACACACTCCTGACACAAAGGGGTGGAGGGACTTCAAACAATGTGTGATGAGACCGAGGAGGCCACCAAGGTTAGCTCTTTGGAAAATTTTAATTTGATGAATGAGCAATAAGGCTAATCTTCCCACATCTAAATTTATGGGTGCTGTGAAAGTCTGCATGCAGAAAGCACACGGTGTTACAGTACTGAAAAGGTCACACTTCTGCTGGGAGCTGCTCGAGGCTGGATCGCTAGTGAGTTTTCTCCTGGACCCTCTGCAGCCAGGCTTCTTTCTCCTCTCCCTCTCCAGACTATTTTTGTGGAGTTCAACATAATCTCAAACCATTTCTTGAGTTCCTGTTTTACTCATTTGCTCAGCAACTCTTTCCTGGGGCATGGTTTCCTTCTTTCTCTATTTCTTCTCACTTCTCATACGACTTCTCTCTTTGCTTGATCCTTCCTGTCTTTTGATTTATAAATACTCCAATTTCTAACAGCTCAGTCTTTGACCCTCTTCTGTGTCCAACGGTGTTATATAATAATTTCCTCCACACTGAAGCTTTCCATCTTAGAGTGTGGGTTCTTAAGACTCAGCCAGCAAACAACTCCCAAGTCCTAGGAAGTTCCTGAAATTTTCAAGATTTATAAGGTTCCTCTATCCCCAAGGTTACATAAGTAGAAAAGACTACTGGGAAAAGGAGGCTTTCCTGGCCTGTCTGCCTACAGGTTGAGCAAGAACTCCAGGAATGAAGCTTTTATGGGTTGTTACCTATGCGGGTGGGCTTTTCAGTGACGTGGCTACCTTCGAATTGTCCACACTCCTGTAAGTAACCCCTCACCCACACTCCTGTGAGTAACCCAATAAACTCATTGTTTCTCTAAGTTAGACTTTAAAGGAACCGTTTATTGGGCGTGTCATTAGTGCCCTATCTGGACTGAATGGACATTTGTTCTCTTGTCCCCTAGAAAACTCACAGGACAACAGACACTCCCAAGGTGACCCTATCTAACTTATAACTTTATTTTTTTTAATTTTAAAAATTAGTTAATTTATTTATTCACTTTATATCCCAATCAGAGCTTGCTCCCTCCCTCCTCTCCTCCAGGTCCCACCCTTCCTCCTTCTTTCCCTATCTCCCCTCCTCTAGAATTCCTCAGAAAAGGGGAATCTCCCTACCCACACACCCCAGCTGATCAGAGGAGGTCCTCTTCCCCTGTAGCCTGGCAAGGCTACCCTGATGGGGAGAGTGATCAAAAGCAACTGAGTGTATGTCAGATTTCAGGCTGGGCCAGGCGTTGCTGGAATTCCCCCAATCTCTATCCCATCTTTATCTCTGCACATCTTGTAGGCAGGATACATTTTGGGTTGAAGTTTTCGTGGGTGTGTTGGTGATCCTCTCCCTCCACTAGGAGTCCTGTCTAGTTAGAGGGTGTCTTCTTCAGCCTCCATGACCCCTGCTACTAGGAGTTTCAGCTAGATTTGCCCCATGTCCTCCCAGCAGGCTACCCTGTCCTAGGACTTCAGCTTGTCATAGAGATGCTTCCGCCCATGGTTTCTCTCTTCTCTTCAGGCTGTCTGTCCTCTGGCCCCACCCCCATTCTCCCCAGATCTGATCTCTACCCTCATTTCTCTCTGTGTTCCTTCTCCTTCCTTGTTCCCTGTCTTAACTACCATCGATATGTTCATTTGTCAGCTTAGATCCCGCTCTCAAACTACTGACATGTATAACTAACCTCTGTGTACCTCCATTTGCCCATCTGAAAAGCAGGCATAAAAACAGCACCCATCTCACAGTGTTTGAGGTAACTGCTTTGTTCTCATTGACAGGCCTGCTTTCCCCTCCACCTCAGCTGCACCAGGAAAATGGACTTTGTGCTCCACATCAGAGCAGGTTGTCTTGCACTCCGGATTCTGGCAGAGTTTGGTTAACGGAAGTCATCATCAGGATGCAGCATGGAGCTAAGAGGTGGTGATGCAGCAATGGTCTTCCCCAGCTCTCTCTGAGACTCTGGGTTGACAGGTCTGCCGTTCCCTACAAGGGGCATAATCCCCAGGCCTCTATTCTACACCAGTCTCTCTCAGTTCTAGAATCGTCTTTCTCTTCATTCTATTTTGTCATCTCTGTTAGTGAGGGGGCGAGGGGTGGGGAGCTTTGGCACCTTACCCGGTTCCTTCAGCCATGTTCGCTTTTGGAGAGTCCCTTCATGCATACCATTCATTTCTTGGCGCAAGTCCATCCAGCCCAGATTGCTGGGCTGATTAAATTAGATATTTGTCAAGTGTTTAGAGCCATCACTGGCTTATAGCCAAGTGTTATCTAGGAGTGTTTGTAAAATAGACAAACTGCCTATACATGTTCTCCATTTCAGAGTCCAGACTTAATTTTTAAAACTCCCACCCTTCCTGTATTAGGGTTTTCCAAATAAACGGACTAAAGAATGAACAAGATATGTGCCTATATGTAATGGCAAAGGCAATGGACTTGGTTGACGTATTGGGCATGAAATATGAGAGAAGCAGAGGGATACATGAGTGTGAAGAATTTATTATAGGGAAGTGACCTGTGTTACTATAGGAACTAGCACATCCAATATCAGCAGGGCAGGCCATTGGACTGGGGACCTATGGAGCTTGCCAGGGTTTCAGTCTCAAGGCCATCTGCGGCAGAGCCAGAAAGATCCAGTGTTACCAGTGAGGTCAGAGACAGGCCACGACGTGATTGAAACCCGGTACATAGACGGTTGTCAGCTTTATTCAGTGTCTACCCATCTAGATGTTAACCTCACCCAAAACCACCTTCAGCAAACCGCTCAGGAGGTTTGACCAGTTGTCCTGGTAACCGGTCATTTTAGTCAAGCTGCTCCAAGATTCATCATCGCACTTTGCATTTCCTTGATATCAACGGCACCCATTCACTCTATGGCTCAAAGGAAAATTCTTGCCATTTTGAAATTTTCTTTCATGACTCATCTATACCTCTCCATATTTCCAGAACTTAACTAGCACTCACCATTTTTACCATTGTCCCTGGGCCTGAAGTCACTGCCGTTTCTCAGTGGGAATACAGCCATGGACTTCCATCTGCTGCATGTAGTCTAACTCTCCTAGAGATAATCTTTCTTCCTTCCTTCCTGACTTATTAATTAATAAAAATATGATTATAACAAATTAATCATTAATCTAATAATTAAATTAATTGATAAATCAATTAAACATTAATTAATCGATTTTTTGAGATAGGGTTTCTCTGTGTAGCCATGGCTATCCTGGAACTCACTCTGTACACCAGGCTAGACTCTGCTTCAAAGATCTGCCTGTCTCTGCCTCCCTAGTGCTGGGATTAAAGGTTCGTACCACCACCCTTGGCTGTAAATACCTTTTGCTTTTTTTTTTTTTTTGATGGTCTATTGGTGAGAACTGTTTATTCTTTGCTATGCTGATTATTCCTCCAGGATTTTTGGACATGAATGACAACCATTCCCTTGGTGAGAACACTAGAAGTCACCTCCTGGCCTAATTTTCAAAGGAACAACCTAAGAGATTTTTAGGGGTTTTGTTTTTTGATTAATTTACCACATATCAAGTTCGATTTCAGCACTTTACACACCCTTGATTTGTACCGACGCTTCCCCGATACCTTCTTCTTTTCCCATTTCTCTGCACCCCCAAGTTCCCGCTCTGAGTTAATTCCAAGTCCCCACAGTGACCTTCAAAGGGGAAGAGCCGGCCTCACAGCCCTGTCTCACGATGCTCTTGTACCTCTCCAACCCTTGCTCAGTTCATACAATTCTGTGGACCTTGATGCTCCTTGACCTTGACAGGTGACCTTCCACACTGAAGCCTTTGCATTTGCTGCTCACTCTGCCCAGAAAGCTGCCCCCTTATATCCTACCAAGACTCACCCCGCATTTCACTGAGGTCACCTCCTAAATGCTACCTACTCCCAGCATCTACCCCGGTTACCCCAATCACCGGAGCATGCCCCGCTGTTTGCCATCGCTCTTCCATCTTAGGCATCTATCTCAACCTAAAATTAAGCATTTGTTTACTTTCAGGCCAGTCTCCCCACTAGACCATAATACTACGAACATGGAGTTTATTTCATGTCCACGTCCCTAGGCCCAGAATTGTGTTCAATATACAATAAGCACCTAATAAATATATAAAGTCCATGAACAAATGAGCATGTGAGTGTTTTCCTAACCTCCCAGATAGTAACGCATGTGTTTGTGTGCATACTTCTTCAGATGGGCTCCCAGTAGGCCCCACCCCATTTACCACTGATTCATGGCCCATTGATAGAGAGAAATGTTTATTTGTTTAGACTCTTAATATATGTTTGGAAGGGGAATTCCTGAAGAAAGAACACTGGATACACCTTAGTTACTGAGTGAAGATCTGTAAATCCTGCCTTAGAAGAGTTTTGTTCATTTTATTAGCCTCCGTGCACCTTGCTGCCAGACCTGGATAGCAACAGTCTGAATAAAGCCTGAAGAAGTCTTGCCATATTTGTAAAGGGACATGGCAGGAAACCGTGGCTGCAGGGTTTACAGCTGCACCTATGTGAAACATGTCTTTCTAACCCAGTCACCAGGGGTGTACATTAACCTGTACCAGAAACAAACATTCCATGTTCTGGGAACAACTGTATATGAACTTCCTTCATATACAGTTCAACTGTATATGAACTGTATATGTTACTTCCTTCCTCAATAACCCTCTCCCACCCCCATGATCTGGATTTGGTATTTCGGGGAAAATGAAAGGACACGTATGCAAACGTATATGCCTTCTTCCAGGAGGTTCTTTCTGGAAGGGGAATATAGACATGTAATAGACTTTTGAAATAAACACACTCATAATTCAGCCTTCAAATGATGCCACAGTCCAGCACACGCCCAGGATTATATTTTTATAATGTATTTATTTGTGTACAAAATATGTTGTAGTTTCTTGATGCAGCAAAATACTCTATCACATACGACAAAAATACATCTTTGACTCCCCTTCTGCTCTCGGGAATGGCAACACTGTTTTGGCATTTCAGCAGCTAAAAATAAAGTGCTAGTGTTAAGCAGTACTGGAATGTCTTCACTTGACAAATGTGATCTACGATCGAGTATACAACCACATTTTTGTGTGTGTGTGTGTTTGTTTTGCACAGAACAGGAAGCTCCAGGTCCTGAACACCTCCAGAAGATACAAATATTTGTATATATATGTACACATGTATACACTGTATATGTAAAATGCCAACAGGCCTCTTTGTCTGAGTCCGTTTGCCGCGTTCAGGTTGGGTCCCTTTTCTCGTGAAGAGTTAGACTCACACCACTGAAATCTCAAGAGTGCATCAGCAGGCACCTAGAAGCTCACCAAAGGCTGGCGTGTTGGTGGGGGGGGACACGGAGGAGCCCTTCAGACCTCACTGGGGGACCTGGAGCGGAAGGGCACTTTGGATTGGAAACAGCCACAGAACAGGAGCCACAAGGCACGCTGGATCTCCTGGTTGCGGAAGGCGTAGATGATGGGGTTGATCATGGAGTTGTAGGTGGCAGGCAGCAGGGTGGCATAGGTGTAAATGGCCGGGTCCTCTTGGCTACCCACCACACAGTAGATGGCGAAGGGCAGCCAGCTGGCCCCAAAACTGCCTAGCACCACGGCCAGAGTCCCCACGCCCTTTCTGGTGGCGGCCAAGTGGGGTGGCGCCAGGCAGTGCTGCTGCAAAGCGATCTGGTGGGCGTGGCGCCAGACCACCTGGCAGATGCGCACGCACAGGTGCAGCATGACGCCGAAGACCACAAAGAAGGAAGTGGAGAGCAGCGCCACGTGGCTGCGTGTCAGGGGGCGCACCACGCTGCAGGACTCGCGGTCTGCCAAGCAGTTCCAGCCCAGAACCGGCAGCAACCCCAACCCGAGGGACACTGTCCAGGTGGCGGCCAGCAACAGGTGCACGCCCAACAGGGTCCGGCGCGAGTAGTAGGTGAGAGCGTTGTAGAGGGACAGGTAACGGTCCACCGTGATGGCAAGCAGGCTGCCGACCGAGGCGGCAAAGGAGGCCACCAGGAAGCCCACCATGAGCAGGCTCACCGTCTCCGAGGGCACCACGTACTGGAACACGAAGTGTAGGATGAGGCCACAGCCAGCCAGCAGGTCAGCAGTGGCCAGGCTACCCACGAGCACGAACATGGGAGTGCGCAGCGCCGGAGTGGACGCTATGAGCGCCACCACCAGCGCGTTCTCGCCCGCGATCACGGTCCCGGACACGCACAGCAGCACGTCCCAGGGGTTCACCGCCGAGAGCAGCAGTCCCGAGGGCCCCGCCGGCAGCTGGGAAGACAGCTCCAGCGAGCCGTTGGCCCCGCCGCCGCCTCCCAGCGCCGCGGAGGCCGCTGGGGGTCCCCATTCACTGGTGTCCGGGGCCCCCGTCGCCGTCGCTGCCGCGGCCGCTCCCTCGGCCGCCACGGCCACCACCTGGGACTCGTTGAGCGAGGCGGCGCTAGCGTTCATCGCCGCCGGCTGTTGCTCCCTGCGCGGAAGGGAGCGCGGGTTAGCAGGTGCGCTGGCTAGCCGGGCTGCCAAGGAACTTTGGCGCGCGCGCAGGTGCCCTGCCCAAAGCGCCTCGCTCAGATGGCGCAGCTCACCCCCCGAGCATGCACGGAGCTTAGCGGGGAAGCGGGGATGGAGCTCGAATCCCAAATAGGTAAGCACCTGTTGAGTGAGTGAATGAGCGAAGCGCACGGGGCTCCTGAGCTTTGGCACAGACGCCTATATGCAAGGACGCCACTAGACACCTGAAAGCTCGAGTATCCCTACACGGCAGCCCGGGACAGTCCCCGCCTTGACGGGCTGAGCTGGCCAGAGCCCCTGTCCGCGGTGCTGAAAGCGAAGTTTGCGATCTCAGCAAGCGGAGAGCAAAAAGCCAGAGGACCCCCACCCCCACCCCCCAAGCGTGGACTTGCGGACGGAATGGCTAAGTACGGTGGTCAAGCCTCGCTCCGATTCTCAGACTCCGGGGAAGGCTCGCTCCGGGACTGCGTCTTACCTCTCCGCCTTCCCCGCGAGCTCTAAGTACCCACGAGGAGCCCGCTGCTCACCTGGGGAGTCAGGGCTCCGGGGAGTCTCTGGTCATGCGCTCCGCGGCTGTGTGCCCGGCTAGGCTCCCTGCGCGGACCCAGCAGCTGCCTGCGGGAGGCGGCCCGGGCGTCGAGGAGGAGAGCGCTGGCTGCTTGTCGCTCAGCCACCTTCACCGGGAGTGAGCCGCGGCGGCGGAGCAGGCGGCGGCGAGCAGCGCGCCCGCCGGAGATTGACAGGCGGGGCCCGGTGACGTCAGGCTCTGGGGTCTGGCTTTCGCCACACCCGCCGGGCCGGTCCTTCTTGGCGTCTCCTCACAGAGGCATCTCAAGAGAGCTCCAGGAGGGAGAAACCAGAGTCGCCACCCGTCCAGATACCTCTAGGAATGGGAGGGGGTTGAGGGGAGAGGGGGAGAGAAGTGAAGCCCCGAGACCAGGCAGAAGAGGGTGAGCTGGGAAAGGAAGGTGAGGGATGAGTGCCAGTAAGTCACATAGCAAAGATCAGAGTCAAGGATCGCTGACGGGGAGGTGAAACCGCCACGGGGAAGGGGCGGTTGGGACAGGGGCATCTAGAGAGAGACCAAAAAAAAAAAAAAAAAAAAAAAAAAAGTTCTTTTTGTCAGAGCGTTTACAACATTTGTGTCGCTTGAGTAGAGCCAGGGAAGAAGGCAGGGCCCAGAGCAGAGAAAAGGCAGTAAGATGGACTTCTGCGAAAAGCCTCGGAAACAGTATCTTCCCCAAGGAGAGATTTACCTGAGCAAGCCTCTCTCCCATTATCTTTCTGAGCCAGGTTTCACCACAAGCTGATCTCTGCCCTTGCAACTGCCCCTTAATTGAAGACAAGGTCTTTGTCTTGTTAGAAAAGAAAAGAAGAAAGAAAAAAAAAATCAAACAAACAGCAAAATGTGATTTACTTTGTCAGCAACAGACTTTGCCCTGTTAATTAGTACCTTATAAAACAAATTATAGGACCAAAATAGTGACAACTCAGCTGCACCAGACTTCAGTAGGCAGGGATTTTATTTTCAGCTCAGGAAAAAAAAAAATAAATCACCCTTTTGGTTCAAAGGTGTTTTATTTTGTCAGTAAAATGCAAGCATTTTGTCTTTTCCTTTTGTAAGCAGACAGAATCTCCAATAGCTGTACACCAGCCAAAAGCTGAAGCAGCCGATTCTGTGTGAGGACCTCAAAGGAATGATTGCAGATTGCTGTTATGGCATTGGACCGGGGCCATGGCTGCAGCCTTCATATGCTGCATGCATGGTTTGGCCCGTGGGAAATAAAGCCACGCACACTGTGAGGGCTGCTTGCCCCTTCCCCAGCCGGTGTTTGGCTCCATTCTTACACATTGCTTCAGGGACACAAAGAAGGAGAAAGAAAGAACTCCTTTGGCCCGTAGTCTGTAGGGACGGGGCTGCCTGTGTGGGCTACGGTAGACATGACCTCCCAGACAGCCCCTGCTCCTGCCTCTGAGCACCTGAGCTTACCTGGGAGAGGGTTCATACCTAAGGAACTTCAGTTCCTTATGGCAATAGCTAATGCTGGGCTTTGAATGCATTCACCCTCCATTTGAGGGGTTTGGAAACTTCACACCTTCCACTGCTGTCCGGAAACTAAAACTCAGCTGAAGTTCCAAGTTTCTGAAAAGGGACCTTTTTGAGCTTCAGTGGAAGACTGTCGTGTCAGGGCCGAGAACTTTGGGAGCTGTCCAGCGAGTGGTCAAACCACTGCAGTAACATGTGGACTGCAAGGTTTGCAAACAATCACACCAGGTACTGGCCCAGACCCTCAGGCATGTCTCAAGACAGCTAAGAATGCAGGACAACAAAATCTCATTATGAGTTGTGTCTGTGTGTGTGTGTGTGTGTGTGTGTGTGTGTGTGATTTTTCCCCCTGTAGCTTGATCACATGGTTCTAAAGCATAAACTTTGTAAATGACAACACCCTTGTGATGCCGAAAGATGGACATGTCTGTCAGGAGAGGCGCAAATCTGTTCCAGCTTCACACACCAGAATACAGAAGAATGAACCGAACATATCTTACCCCATCTCTCTGGACATCCTCAGGCTTTTGTCGTAACTGACAGTAAACATGACTTGGGAGGTATCTTTGTTAGTGCCTTATTGCTGTGAAGAGACACCATAACCATGGCAACCATTTTATTTTAATTTATTTATTTTTTATTTTACAATATTACATGCCAAACCCAGTTTCCTTTCCCTTCCTGAGTTCCACATCTCCTCCCTCCCCTCCCTTCCCCTCCACCTCCTCTCCTCATCCACTCCTCTGTTTTCCTTTAGAAAAAGACAGTCCTCCCAGGGAGATCAACCAAGCATGGCTTATCAAGTTGCAATAAGATTAGGCACCTCCCCTCATGTTAAGGCTGGATGAGGCAGCCCAGTAAGAGGACAAAGGTCTTCAAAGAAGGCAAAAGCATCAGAAATAATCCCTGTTCCGTCTGTTAGGAGTCCCACAAAAACACTGAGCTACACAGCTATAACATATATACAAAGGTTAGAGCCATGAAGTCTCCCTGATTTTTTGTTCAGTCTCAGAGAGCCCCTATGAGTCTAGGTTTGTTGATTATGTGGGCTTTCTTGTGGTGTCCTTGACCCTTTTGGGTCCTACAATCCTACCTCCCCCTCTTCAGCAAGATTCCCCAAGCCCTGCCTAATGTTTGACTGTGGGTCTCTGTATCTGTTTCTGTAAGTTGCTAGGTGAAGCTTCTCTGATGACAATTGGGTTAGTCACCAATCTATGAGTATAGCAGAATACCATGAGGCATCATTTCATTGACTTCATTATTTATTTATTTAATGTTTTTTGCATGGCAACCCTTGTAAAGAAAAACATCTCATGGGGACTGGCTTGTATACTTTAGAGGTTCAGTACATTATCATCATGGCGGGAAGCATCATGGTAGCACACAGGTGGACATGGTGCTGGAGAAGGAGCCAAGAATTCTACATCTGGATCAGCAGGCATCAGGCAGGGTGAGACGCTGGTCCTGGATTGAGCATTTGAAACCTTAAAGCCCTGCTCTCCCTGACCCCCAGTGACACAGCTCCAACAAGGCCATGCGTCCTAATGCTGCTCCCTAAACATTCAAATATATGAGTGTATGTTTAGAGGCTGAATATTTTGTGGAAGAACGGGATCTTCTGTGTGAGCAATAGGTAAGGTGGACAGTGACTTGACGGGCCAGATTCTTTTCTCTTAAAACTCCGAACTGAATACCCTATAACAACGGTCAGTCAGTGTTGGGTTCCAGATCTGATATATGGCCATAAGCCACGGCTGGAGCATTCACGATGGACCTTAAAGGAAATGAACAGCCAGGAGAAGCTATCAAAACAGACTTGTGAAAAGAGCAGAGTTGAAGGCGGACAAGTGACCAGGAATGGGAGGAGTGACCTCAGTGTCTGAGCAGCTGACTTCTGGTTCTGTGAGGCCAGCCAGAGCTCTGGGAGCCTTTACATCTCCACCACAAGTTTTCCTAGCTTTGAACTACGTTGAGTCTGTTTCCATTCTGTGACTTCTTCAGGCTTCATAATGGTGCCCAGCGAAGTGCATCATTCACGTACCAGCTTGTCTTATCGTGGTTATGTTTTGAGAGGCTGCAAAATCTGATTCATGACTTGCAATCACGGGTTAAGCTAGTTAGTGCCACAGGCCCAGTGTAGCTTCTGGTTCTTCGTAGTTCACCACTCACCGGCATGAGCACGAGGAAGCTTTCCTTGTCTGGGATGGTGTTTCGTCTGTCCAGCCCACCTCTCCATAGCACTGTTCTCATCTCAGCCCATTTCAGTGGCTGAAAGACTCAATCCTCACCATGCATTAGAATTATCTAGAAAGCTTTTTCTCTTTTTAAACACTGGTCTCTGGATCTGTAGCCCAGCGATTGATTTATTTGACCTGAAGTGATGCCTAGGCATTTTATTTTCAATGTACAGAGCCAAGATTGAGAACACTCATGGCAACAATCACACAATTCCTCTTTCTGGTTAATGTACGATGAATTCCCTGAGATTCAGATTAGGGGCAGAAAGGGAATTTTGGCAGCAATTCAGCTGCAAGCCACTCAGCAAATCTAGTGTTGTTTTTTTTTTTTTAATTTTTTATTAATTACACTTTATTCACTCTGCATCCCCCCCTGGCGAATTTAGTTTTTGGTTTCTCCCACTTAAAACAAAACAAAACAAAACAAAACAAAACAAACAAACAAACAAACAAACAAAAACCTCTTCTGCAGAACCTTAGCTTTCTACATTCACTAAGAACCTCCTTTCTGTCCTGTGATGAAGGCTGACACTTGGTTCTCTCTCAACGGCCTCCTCAGGATGTACTAAACTTTGGCCACACAAGGCCACTTCCAAGGTGTGCCTCCTGTAGACTCAAGTCTTTCCAAATAATTGGTTTAATAAAATCACAGCTTCAATTAGACAAACTTCAGAATATACAAAACTATAGCAGTTCTGCCCCACCTCTGGGCATCTGAAGTCACACAGTCACACACACACACACACACACACACACACACACACACACACACAAAGACATACACAGAGACAGACAGAAACACACAGAGAGAGACAGAGAGAGAGCTTGGTTCTCAGAGCCAAGCAATGCAGTTTTTTTTTTTTTTTCCTGGAAAATGTAAGTCTCTCTAGTGGCACACTGGTCCTTGTCCTGACCAGGCAGGAAGACAGAAAATGCTGAATTAGATATTCAAGGACACTTATTGAGAAAGAGTACTCCTTAAAACGACAGAAATCATAAAGGATTACTGAGTTCAGGTCAGGTCTAGGATGTTGTATGGAGTATGATTCTTTGAGGACTCCTGCTGAGGCAGAAATAACAAAACATATTCTTATATCTCCACTTTCACCTGTGTCCAAATATCCTCTCACATCTAGGCATCAAACCTATGTCATAATGCAAGATACCCACGCCCTCAGCATGTCAAAAAATGTGAAGGGTGCTCTTTCTTTATGCCAAGCGAACAATCCTTACTATAGAGCATTGATAACCTTGGAAGTCAGTATCACCTCATGGTCTCAGGAAATTAACATTAGAAACAGCACAACAATGCAAAGCACCTAAGCATTAGAAGTCAATTAAGTTGGCAAATACCTTTTTTTTTTTTTTTTTTTTTCATGAGAAACCAGTCAGGAAAAGCAATGGCTTTAAGACCATGCATTTTTTTAAAAAAGGCTATACATTTTAAGATATGCATTTTCAAAAAGAGAGTAAAACATTGAACTGGATAGAAAAATGTGTAGTCTTCATCTTAAGTGATGTATTGGAGTCTCACATTAGATATGGGAACGCTCATCTGAAAGTCGCTTCTACTGGTGTATATGGAAAGAATCGCAGAGGCAGTCTCCCCATCGCCTTGCCCCACATATTCAAAGTGCCTTGACACTTGTGGGTTCATACTCATTATCTCATTTTAGTTTCTGAAACAATCACATGGAATTAGAGGTTGTTATCTTTGCTCGAGGAGCAACTCGGGTTCACTGGGGTAAAAGTTATTCCGCTGGTGCATGCAGGGCACCAGCGGAAAGCCTGCGTCTAGACAGGCTTCCTTTAATTTGGAGCTGGTATTTTTACCAAAGGCTCCTTCGGGGCCAAGAGTTGTCAATGGGAAGAACAGGGAGTGTTTCTCCCTTTCCCCTCAGGGGAGGGAGACCTGTGTGCCCTCTGGGTGCTAACATGCTTCTTTCTCTCAGGCTGAGTCCTGAATGCAGCTGGGCCATGCAAGGATCAGGCCTATCATGGTTGGCTCTGCCCTCTATGCCACCGGCCACTGGAATAGGGATTCCCTGTGTGCTAGGCTGGTGCTGGCTCCTTTCACAGTCTTCAGTCTAGGCTCCTTCAACTTTCCCTTGGAGGGTAGGTGAGCACCATAGGCTGGGGGGGGTGGGTGGAAAACAGGCTTCTCTTTCCACTCCACCCTCCTCTAGGACCTCTGCTTCATGAAAAAAGACAGGGTGCTATTAGAACACAAGGCACAATTAAGCTAGAGATGGGTGGGTTGCTTACCACTGAGTAATTAGATGGACTTGGGACCAGTTCCTGACCCTGTCAATGGGGAAGATGGCAAGCAAACCCGTGCAGACACAGAACATTGCAGGGGCTTAGCTCTGGAGAAATGGACCCAAAACAATAGGTGTGAAAATCTCCAACCTCACTATGACTACTGGTAGCATTTTATAGACAAACGCTTTCTATTTCATAGGTTGCTTTTAAAATACATTGTTACCATGAAGACGAGTTTTGAAAGAAAATAATGTGTCATTATTTTCATCAGCCAAACAAGATTGCTAGCCAGATTGTCAACTGAAGTGTCAATCTTCCCATTATAGTGATGAGGGACAGAAGGGGTGCTAGATAAGTCTATCAAATAGCTACCTTCAGGACTACCCATATGCACAGGTATTTTATCTAGGTATACCATAAAGTGTATAGTATAATATATAGGTAAGGTACAATTTAATAAATACATTAGTAATAAAATGCGTACTGTCAACATTTTACCTTTTGTTATATCATGATTTCTTTCATTTAGTCATTTATTTATTCAAGAGACATTTGCTGAACAGAGTTGTATTGGACATTGTATTAGAAATGAAGATGCTTCAATAGGTAGATAGATAAGTCAACAGTTCCCAGGGAAGAGCATCTTGCATACTGTCAAAGATGAGATCATGAGACTCCTGGATGCCACCAGGAGTCTCACGCAGCCTGGGTGAACCAGAAGCTCCTCAAATGAGGCAATAGCCAAGCTGAACTATGAAGGATGAATATTAGTCCCCAATTAAGGATGGAATAAAAGAATACCAGGTAAGGAGAACTGTATCCTCAAGATGTGAAAGTCTAGAGAGTCCGGCAGACATCAATGGGACTGTGGCCAGAAACTCTGGCTGGCAATTAAGGTGAAAGAGAGTGAACAGAGAAATGGCAGATGGAAGGGCCCAGTTCGAGTAGGGCCCTGTGTCAGGGAACTCTCAAAAGTATTGGAGAGGGCTTAATGGTAGATCATAAGGAGAAATGATTGATAAAATCAGACTTGGGTTTCTCAAACAATTCACAAAGACTCCTTCAACAACTGTATGAAGAATGGATCAAAGAAGGGGAAGAATGACAGTGTGGTCAACCTGTTAGGGAGCTGTCATAGTGATCTAGTCTTTTAAAAGGGATACAAGCCTGAATGGAGAGAGGTGTCATTGGGGGCTGGGGGTTGGGGGCAGTTGATGGATCCTTTAGATAGTTTGGACAGATTTAGTGAGAAGAACTCTAGTTACTGGGAAAGGTGGTTATTAAACTCCTGGTGGCATAGTTCTTGATCACAGCAGACAGCCCTGGAACCTAGCTCCTTCTGTCCTGTAGTCTGTCCTTTCTCCTCTGGGATATGAGGGTTCCTCTGCCTTTCGCAGTCTGCCAGTTGAAGAATAAGTTTGGGAATTTCACAGGGGTGTTTTCTGGAAATGGGTAGATACAAATGAAGGGCACGTGTTGAGGATGACACCAACGCTATCGTACAGGAAGGGTTTGGGGCTGGCAGCACACAGAGTTTGAGGTGGAACACAGGGGTTCTCAAAGCCCAGCAGGGTCTAAACAAGAGAGGCAAGTTAGGACACCATCACTGCCATTCATCGAGTATGTACCAAATATTAGATACTACACGAGGTAGGTTCTATTATTACCTTCATTTTTTTTTTAAAGGAAACAGAAGCTTAAGAGACCAGATAACTATCCCATATGGCTGAGAACCAAAAAAGTCAGAGTTTGGACTCCATTTGTCACACTCCAGTTCAAGAGAGAACTCATGTGAGTCCCTTGGGGAACAAAGTCACTGCAGGATGGAGGAAGAGGAAGCAATGAGGACATTTTTAAAAAGCAGCCAGTAAGGCAGAGTTGTCACGAATCTAGCCTCAGACAGAGGAGAGAGAGAGAGGCAGAGGAAAGAGGTGAAGGAGGGGGAGAAAAAGAAAGGTCCAGTCATAGGATGATGTAGAATCAAGAAAGAAAAGGCAGCAGCTGGTGACTTCACTGGAAGGGTAGGAATGATTGGCAGCCATGCTGAAGCAGGTGGTCTATGAATGAGGAGTAAGAAGGGCAGGGTGAGGCTTGAAGGGAAAAGGGCAACAGGGTAACTGCTTCCTAGAGTGAGATTTTCCTTAAAAACAAGAGACAAGAAGGATTATGATACAGCAAAGAGGATGTGGTTGAATTCAGAGAGTGTGGCATGGAAAGATGGTAGAAGGCAGAGACAGGGTCTGGAAGGCAGCTGGAGAGGGAGAGAGAAAGGAAGAACCACACGTTCAGATGGTGCCACACACTGTGAGATTTAAGTGAGGAGCCCTGAAACCAAGGGATTGCCATCTCTTCTTTGTGTAGTTAGAATCGTGGAGGCTGTAGAGTCTGGGTACAGGGTCATGGAGGCTGTAGGGGGGGGTGCAGGGTCATGGAGGCTGTAGAATGGGTACAGGGTCATGGAGGCTGTAGAGGGGATGAGGGGTCATGCAGGCTGTAGAGGTGGGGTGAGGGGTCATGGAAGAGGTACAGGTAATGTCCAGGACCATGGAAGCTATAGAGGTGGGGTGCGAGACCAGTCTCAGATGATTGAACAGATGAACAGAGAAACAGAGAATAAAACTTAGCAGCCTGCATTAGCAATGAGGACTGATCTAAGCTAAAGCCCCAGGGGCAGTCAAGAGTCCTCTGCCCATACCAAGTGGCCGATGACAGATGGGGGGGAAGGGGGGCACTGCATTGCAGTGTTATTTGTCCTCATCTTTTTAGGGTACAGATGATGGTGTCATGTTTTTCCTCGGTCTGGTGGCTCTTTTGGCATGCTTTTAATGCACCCACACTCTCATATGGTCCTTCTTGGTGATAGTTTATAAGTAGCATCTTTTTGGTTTTAGGGGTGTTACCAGCCTGTGCCTTCAAGTCCTGGGTAGCTTGTAGCATCTATATGCAAAATGAATGCAGCCACCTGCCCTCTGCATTTGGACTCCAAACGGGGTAACCCAGTGCAAGCCACAGCTTGAAAGCCACTGTTTTATACATATGGAACAACATTGAGCAGAGCACAGCCAGGTCTCAACAACAATATTACACAAGGCAACACTTAATTCACCATTCCTCTAATGCTAAGACACTCAGACTATTAATATATTGCTATAATATGGATAACTGTACAAAGATTACTTTCGTCACACAATTCATTTTTATTTTGCATGATTACCTTACCATGAACATTGTCAGCCAAAGGGCAGAAATATTTTCCTGGCTCTTGAGATGAGCTGCTAAATGGCTTTTCAAAATGCTGGTAGTGATTTATGCTGTCAACAAGACTGTGTGTGTAGCGGTTTCTCTGGACTTTATTATATTAAAATATTATTTTCATCCAGTGGGCTTAAGTGCTAACTTTCTTAAAGATTAAAATTATTTATTTGATCACCAATGACATTGGTGCATTTTGCAAGATGATTTGTACTTCTTCTTACTTAGTGATCTGCCCTTTTGTTAGGCTTTGATGGTTTTTTGTTTGTTTTTTTAATAGAACTAACGAAATCTGCTGTGGGTATAAATCCTTCACACATGAAAATTAGGTCTAATTTTTCCTGTTTACTTTTTAACTTCAGTTTGCGTCTTCCGGGTGAACTGCATTTCAACCAATACTGTGTGTATGTGTGTGTTCATATGTGTGAGTGTGGGTGTGCAGGAACCATAGCACGTGCGTAGAGTTCAGAGGACAACCTCAGACACTGAGTCTCCCCTTCTGCCTGCTTGCCCTGGTGTTGCTTGCTGTTGGCTACTGCACGCACTAGACTAGCTGGCCTGCAAGTTTCCAGAAACCATCCTCCAACCTCATCAATAGGGGCCCTGAGATTACAGATGTGTTCTTCCACATCTGGATTAAGATGTGGATTAAGGTCATCATGCCCATTTGTGGGCACTTTACCACCGAGTCATTTTCCCAGCCCAAACTACATTTTTTGTAACATTATTGTAATTGTTTTTGTTAGCATGCAAAGTAATAGATTTCATTATGATGAATTCGTTGTATTTAACTCATACTCACTCCCTGATACCCTCTCCTCCCCCTCTTCCTTTTCCTCCCTGTCACTTCCCCTCCTCTAAAATGGTATCTTGTGCCTGTGTGTGTGTTTAAATCTAAGTTCAAAACATGGGGGGGGGGGAGACAACAATCCAAGTGCCCCCTCCCTGAGTGGAGCCTCATTTCTTTCAAAAGATCATGATTCTGAACCAGGAGCAGAGGTCCTAATGGCTTCCGTGCAATGTGCAGTCTGCGGAGGGAGAAACCAGGCAGAATACGGAGACAACTGTGGCAGGCATACCAAGTCCAGGAGATGGCTTGGGAGCTGGGACATGAGAAAGCAGGGCCGCACTGGAGATTCTGAGCAAAGAGCTAGTTAATTTGAAGCAGTGCTTTAGGAGACATTTAGGGAGTAGCAAGGAGATGTTTTCCTGTGACACATTTGTGGGCTCAGAGCAGATGAAGCCAGTCTACTGAAGGAGAGCAGAGGGAGCTGATATCCCAACTTGCTGCTAAGAGAAGTTACCGCTCTGATATTGATCTGAACGTAATCCCCTGATCTTCCGAGGAGTCTAAATGCTAGGGGAAGTTGCCAGGGGAATAAAGCCCTAAATACCATAACAACAGAATCCATCAAATCATTTTCCCAAAATATCATGAGCTCCAGTCCCTAGCAAGTAGCCCTTGAGGGTTGGCCTAGAGGCAAGGAACAAGCCAACACTAATTTATACAACGCCCCCTTCCCGCACACTTCCTTTCCCTGTGTACAGAGACAAAACAGGGCGATTCCTACAAGCTCAGGGGTGTCATATACCCTCAGCTATCTCCTGGCCAGGGATCCTCTCCTCTTGCAAAAACCCTCAACTCTTAGGTTTTTGTTTGTTTGGTTTGGTTTCCTGTTCCCCACACTGAGTGATGGATCAAGCAAGAATTTTTTATTTGAGGGACATGTGCGAAATGTTTGGTAGAGTTGACCTATATTTCCAATTGTGATTTAAAAACAAAAAAGTATCTGCATGTAATCATGAAAAGACACACATGGAATGAGAACAAAACAGAGCACATCATATAGACCCAGTCCTATAAAAGAAATTATACACACACTCACATATGCTACACATATTATAATTACCCATGGTTGGTAATGTTTTTGTTATTTTTAAAAGATGTACAGAAACCAATAGGTATCACTCTCTATCCTATGGTAACAGCTTTACTGTTTGATGGGGGAGGGGCTCATGGCCACCTCAGCTTCTACTCTAGGACTCCCTTGCAGCTAGATGTGATCCTGTAATTCTACCCAGTGAGGTGTAAGCACACGTCACATACTACCTTCCAGAAAGCATACTACCTTTGAAAGGGAGAGAGATGCCACTCTTTCTCCCTTGCTCTTTTGCTGGCTGACTGTCAGCATGACACCCAAAATGAAAGCAGTCACGTAGACGCTGACGTGAAAGCCGTATGCTGAAGGTGCTAAAGAAACAAAGCAGAATGCCTGTGTTTGTAGTGACTGTGGAGTCTCCATCCTTGTCCCGGACCATACACACACGCCCACATGCACACACATGTACACACACACACACACACACAAAACAAACAAAAAAAAACACAGAACTGTTTTCTTCTTCTGTTTTGTTTAAGTTGTCAATGTTTCAAGTTTCTATCATTTGACAGCTGGGCTAAACCCTGTCTTATACATATAGTTTACTTATTATTTTTAATTTCTGTCTCTTTCTGTGTGTGTGTGTGTGTGTGTGGGTATGTGTGTGTATGTGTGCTATGACAAGACTTTTTCCTTCGGAGACTCAACACATGTCTCTTTACCCCAGATAAAGATCCCATCACAGACCTAAGTACAGATACCACCAAAGTTCAGCTTGATGAACCAATGAGCTTTATTTGGATTACTTACAGGAATATGGGTGAAGAGTAACTTAGAGAAGCAGAAATGACTCAAAGACAGCTGCATCACCAAAACCCACCCCAACACAGCTGAGAGCTCACAAAAGCTGGGAACCTGGAGCCCACTGCATACCCTGCGAGCAGTTCAACAGGTTCAGGAGTAACCTTTCCAAGTGACTCAGATGGTCTAAACATCTTCCAGGCGGCTGAGCTGGTCTCTGCTTTTTCCAGGAGGTTAGTCTTATCTTAGGAACTTCTTTGCAGCTGTTCTTGTCTGAGAGTGAATCTCAGCAGTGGCTATTGTTTACTCTTGGGAGGGAGGGGACCTATTGAATCTGATCAGTTTCAGGAACTTCCTGAAGTTATTTCGAATTGTTTACACAAATTTGTTTCTGTTTTGGAGAAAACACACACACACACACACACACACACACACACACACACACACACACACA
>NW_026592890.1:24559338-24607187 GCF_907164565.1 Psammomys obesus | reverse complement strand
ACACACACACACACACACACACACACACACACACACACACACACACAAAACATATGAGTACATGAAGAGGCCAGAAAAAGATGCTGAATTCTCTGAAGCTGGAGTTAAAGGCACCTGTGAGTGACCCAGCATGGGTACTGGGAACTGAACTCAAGAAGCTTTCTTAACTGCTGAGTCATCTCTTCAACCCACACTTACATATATTTAAAGCTCCAAAATACACAGGGATATATTGAGGATTCAAGACTAAGTCTTACACATGGGATGGTTTTTCTGGGTGCAAAATCTTTCACCAAAGCCACTTGTCTTGAGTTTCACTCATCTCTTCTCTAGCACTTCAAACAAATTACATCAAATCTGCACTTCACACCAAATTCAGTTTTGTTTTGTTTTGTTTTGTTTTGTTTTGTTTTGTTTTGTTTTATTTTGTAGAAAGGACACATTGTCCCATCTGTAGTTCAGGGACTGCCTCAATTTTAATTCAAAAGGTGCCACAACTGTTCTGGAAATAATATATTGATTATAGTTCCATTGTGATTACCTTGGGATATCTGTGGTAGGCTTCTAGATTACTGGGGAATCTTTTAGTTGAGACAAAACATGACTTGGGAGTGGCTAGGCAGTCCTTTCCCCTGCCCAAGTAAGCAACTTTTCCCCTCCACTGTATTGGGAATGGGATGTGTGAAAATCAAGAAAGGTGTGTGTGCATGTGTTGTACTGTTTAGCTTTGTGTTGTGCTCGATTTGTGTGGGCATGTGGTGGCTGGGTGCTGTGTGATGTCCTGGGATCTTAGCTGTTCTTTGTTTACTTTGTTTACTGTGTTTGCTGAGCTTGTGTGCTACCCAGGAGTGTGTGCACACAGATATGTGTATTGCTCACAATTCTTATAGCTCTGTGTATGCATTTGTATAGCAATAACATAGGCGTGAGCTTTCAGTGTCCTTGTATATGAGTTTGTGCCTGCATGTGGGCAGGGATGAGCCACAGGACATTGACAGAGGAAACATCCCGTGGCATAGAGTGCTAAAGAAAGATACATTCGGCTTCGAAATCATACAAGAATGAGACAGAGTGGAGAAGCCCACCGCTGCCATTCCTCCTCATCTCCATTCATTGGTAATAATGCAATGTTCATGCAGTTTTTGGTTACCTAAACTGCAGGCGAGGATCACAATTTAATTTTAGATTGACTTGGATTCATCTAGTACATTTGCTTTTTCTTCTCCAAATGACAACAAGTCACTCTTTCAAATTACATTAATTTCCCCCAGGCATTTGCTTATCCTTGGGAGGGAGCAATTATCCTGAAACATAAGGAATTCTTAAAATAATAATAATTTAAAAAAGAGAGGCACCAGTTGAAGAAGAGCAGATGCCAGCGAAATACGTTGACATTTCAGCCATCTTCAGGCATTGGTGTGAAAAGCATTTTCCAGCATCTTAAGTGTCACCAGTCATTCTTTGCTGGTTTGTTCTACGTATGTCCTAGTAGGTCTGGGCCAACAGGTGCCCTTCAAGGGGGGTGTAGCTGGCAGCCACCCCTGCGAGGGTATTAGCAGGTTACTTGTCCACAGACCTGTTGATTCTTGACTGAAAGGGTTGTATTACTCTTTTGAAGTTTCTCTCGTAGAGTGGGCATGTACCATCACCTTGGAGGGCCCTGAGAACACCTGGCACTGTGCTGCGGTGCGGGAGGGAGGGCGGGACCCTAGGGAGCGCTCTGCAGGTCCCTGCCCGTCACCAACTGTGGAGTACTGCTCACCAGCACTCGGCCTGCTGAGAGTTTGCTCGGTGCTCTAAGCGGGGCTTGGCCGTGAGGAGGAAGTTGGTTTCAGCAGGCAAGCATCTTAGAGTCTCTAGACTCTGAGGACCCTCTCGGCTGGCTTTGGCTGTCCATAGACTGCAAACACGTCACAGGAACATGCTTATATTGTACAACCCAATGTTGACTAGATTGTTACCACAGTTTAAAGAGGTTCTACACCTCCTTGTCCAAGGGCACACAAGCAGTAAGCTTCTGTGTTTGGATTTAAATACAGGTGGTTTGGTTTCTGAGTTCCAGTATTAACTGCTGTTATTTCCTGAGTGAATGAGGTCAAAAGCCCAGAATTTGGGGGTCATCTCCTGATCAGAAACTCCTCACTTCTGAGAGATGCTTAAAATGTTGGTTGGCGGTACAGGGAAGAGATGCGGCCCTGGAGATTTCTCCAGATCTCCCAGGAATGAGACTCCCTTGGGGCATCCTTTGGGTTGCTCTTTCAGAAGAGAAGCAAAAATTGATCACTCTCCTCCATGGCTGGTCCTGGACTACCTTCGTTCTGTCCTCTTCTATGCAGGCAGAGCTTTGCTATAGCCCATTGTGTCAAAGGCAAGTCATCACTACAGCGTCTGCATGGAACTCTCCACCCCATCCAGAGGAGACCAACATAATCAGCCCTCTCCTCTTCCTTCTGCTTTCCCTCCTTCTTCCCCAGTTCCATGATTCTCTCTGTTTTTCCTCCATCACAGCGGACAAACATACTCCTGATATAGAGCCTTTGCTCTGGCCACGCCCATTACCCAGAATACTCTTCTCCTGGGTGTAATAACTAGTGTCTTCACTTCCCTCAAGTCGCTCTATTCAATCACGACGTAGCCTCTCAACCCAGTCCTCTCCTGCTCCATTTTGTTCCTGTTTCTTATCAGATTTTAACAAACCATAGAAATTAGTAGTCACCGCCTTCCTTGGTCACCGCCTCTCTTGCCTGCTGGAATGTGGGGTTCTTTGAGAGCGAGCTCATGTTTACTGTAGCATTCCACGTGTTCACCATGTTTGCAACATGTGAACATTCTCCTGTGGAAATTCGTGGGGATTTTGTGAAGCCAGGCTGAGTGCTGGTGGGAAATACCCCACAGCTGGTGACAGGCAGGGACCTGCAGAGCACTCCCTAGGGTTGGGGAAGGGAAGCTGCATTTTGACTGACCCCTATGGCCTGGTGAAGGGCTTTCCTGTGGTCTTACACTATACCCAAACAGCTTTCGAAGTAAACATTCCAAGAACTGCCAAATACGTTCTATGGTTGGCTTATATAGGCTGTCCTAAAAAAAGGACTGTATGCTAAATCTTTAGAGCAAGGTCCAGCACACTTTCATGCCCCCAGGTCAGGTATTATCTTCATCTATGTGACTTTCAAAGGACTGAAGCCTAGCCTCTGCCATGAACTCTGCTCTCAAATTCCCCAAGCAGCCCCCGCTTCTACCTTTTGCCCTGGGACTCAGCCCCTAGTGCATCAGTAAAACAGGTTAGCCAAAACATGCCAACAGGAAGTGAGTCTCAGAAACACGTCACCTCTTGTAGAGTTCCAGGGCATCACCTAAAGAACCAGCCTGCCTCCATCTTAGGCTTAAAACCTTAAAGACCGACGAGGTTAGTTCCTGCTTAAGATTAAACCTGTTTTTCAAGGATTGGGCTATGCCTCACCTGTTACCTTAACTACAAATGGCTCTGTACTGCCTGTTCCAGGGATGACAATCATGTCTTTGTCTCAAAAGTTGCTTATATCATCTTGCAATACTTCATTTGTTTCAAAAGGTTATATGACCACCTATGACTAACTCGTTTTTTCCCACCTTGCATCTATGTCTTTGTTTCAGGAGGGACTGACTAGTTACAATGTTCTCCTCCTGTAACCCTGCCAATTTTGCCCACCAAATCTCCATATAGAAACCCCTACCCCTGAGCTATAAAAGCCTTATCTTCCTCACATCCGTGCTGAACTCTCAAACCCCACCTGAGGGGGAGACTGCCCATATACACAAGCAAAAAAAAAAAAAAAAAAAAGGAAAGAAAAGAAAAAAAAAGAAAAAAAAAGTTGGCCATGATGACTTGGGTATGTGTTCTTTCTCCTCCCATCTTTGGGATTAATACTCTCTGTTTCAGTTGGCCTTTCCAGAGCCTCAAAAACTGAAGGAAAAGTGGAACAATTTCTTTGGCATCAAATTATCTCAGTGCTTAAAACCACCTCCCTCTTCACACCAACGTCAACAGAGAACATGGCCAGGTAGCCTACTCAGCTGCTCCTTTTCCTTTTCTTAACTGCTTGCTTTAAATATCATCATCGATCCTGCAGAGAGTTCAGTTTCCATGTTGTTTCCTGTTGATGGTGCAGTGTGCTTGGTTCTTAGCCACACTGTCTTACAGAATATGGGTCTCCCAGGGCTAAAATTGGGGGGCCGGGCACAGCTGTGCTCCAATGGCAGAGCCCTTCCCTAGTGTTTTTGGGTTCTAAAGTCTTCCTAAATTCTTGACCTCCTTTCCACCTTTAGGACCAGTGATGTCCTACCAGCCCCCATCCTGTCATGCCCCTCCCTCCAAAGGCAGATTCCCCACTAACTGACACAGGAGACGTGTTTTAGTTATTTTTCCCATCGCTGTGCCCTGACAAAAGCACCAAGTGTGAAAGCACTTGTCCAGCTCACCTGGTTACGAGCCATCACAGTGGAGAAGTCAGGGTGGCAGGAGCTCGCAGCACCCACAGTCAAGAAGCAGACAGACAAATGCCTGTGTTCAGTTCTTTTTCTTCTTTTGATGCTGCCCCCCCCCCCCAGAGGACTGGACCACCCACCAGGGACAGGTCTTCCTGCCTCCACCCAATCAAGGTAACTGTCCACAGACACACCCCGAGGAGGCCAGTCTTTAAGGTCATTCTAGATCTCATCAAGCTGACAGCTATCACAGGAGGGCTGGGTGCTTTTAAAGCTTCTTCGATCAGATAGGACCAACCCAAACCACCCAGGCTAATGATCTCAGTAGAACTTCCCCTTCATCACACCTCCCATGTCTCTTCCCCATCTAAAGTGACACACTTGCAGGCTCTAGGAATTGGTCTGTAGGGCTGTCTTTGGGGGGGGGGGGTCACAGTTCTTCCTGCTACAGCTTCCAAGATTATTATTATCGTTTGGCCGTAGGATTTTCTCTATGTATGAGGAAGGCTTTTCACTCCTGTCTCTGAATGACAGAACACCGATCGCCCCTTTGTGATCCACTGATAGGTTTTGTGTCTGTAAATGGGTCATATGAATGGGTACATGTGGGTGACCCTCACGTCTGTACCTGTGCACGTGGAGGCCAGAGAGTGACAGTGGGCGCTTTGTTCAACCACTCTTCGCCTTGCTGTTTTGAACAGTCCCTCTCCAAACCTGGTGTTCACAAGCTCATCTAGACTGACTGGCCAGCGCGACTAGTGTCTTCTTGTCTCTCTCTTCCCAGTGCTAGGATTAAAGATACGTAATACTATCCCCCGCATTGAAAAACATTCTTTAAAAATATGGATTCTGGGCATCTCAGATTGAGCGGTATCCCCAGCTCTTCCCCTCCTCCTCCTCCAGGCAGAAAGCTTCCCTTTTTCTTTTCTTTTCATAATTCTTCTGAGGGGTGTGTGTGCGTGTGTATGTGTGTGTGTGTGTGTGTGTGTGTGTGTGTGTGTGCGCGCGTGCGCGCGAGCGGTGTGTATGGACTTATACATGTGCTTACATGAAGGACAACTTGTAGGCGCTGATTTCCTGGGCAGTGAATGCAGCAAGCACCGTTGATACCTGAGCCATCTCAACAGCCAGACAAGTTACTTTTGATGGTTATCCCTGAGCTAGACTTAGGGAGAGTCGTGCAGAGTATGCTAGAAGGAATCTGTCTTCTAGGCACCTAAATGGCTCTGAAAAATGAAACATTTTACCTATTACTAAAGAAGCACAGGACCATCCAGGCATGGTAGTATGCATTCATAATCCCAGCACTCGGGAATCTGAGGCAGAAGGCCTGTTGTATGGTGGCCAGCCTGAGGGAGATCATGTCTCAGGTAGGAGTGAGGGAGTGAGGGAATGAAGGGGTGAGGGGTGAGGGGACTGTCACGAAGGCAGAAGAGGCAAGGAGGAAAAGAATGGGGCAGGGGGAGAGCTGTGGTTTGCAGTGCCTGGATGGAGAGGGGGCAAAAAGCAAACATTAGCAAACACGTACAGGACAGCTATCATCTCAGAGAAGAGCAGAATCGTTGGAAAGTAAATGTTCAGAAGAGCCCCCGGAAGTCCCATTCCTTTCCTAGCTAGGCCCACTCGGGTTCCGAGAACCAGTTCTTTCCCTCCATTTCGACAGATGACTTCAGTTGTGAGTTCTGTGGCAGCCAAGCTGCTCCCAGGAGCCAGGGCAGCCAGTGCCCACATTCTGTACACAATGTTTAGGGCACATGGTCAGGTCCTACTTTCAATTTTAACAGACGCAGGACAGCTGGGGTCCTGCTTCAAAACTACTTTACTGTTTCACTTTGTGAGAGGCCCTCACGTAGCCCAGGCTAGCCTCAAACCCTCTATGTAAATAGAGGATGCCCTTGGACTATAAGCCTCCTGCCCCTACCTCGGGGTTCGGGGATTGCAGGTGTGTGCCCCCACGCCTGGTTATATCTCGAAATGGTTTTCTATATTCAGCTTTGATTCTGTATTCATGAGGATGTTCGTAAGTTATTTTCTTTCCTTAGAGTTCCTTTGTTAGATTCTCATCTCAGGGCTAGAGAGGCCACATGAAATGAGCTGGGAGTGTTTCACCTATTTCCTGATGGACTTCTGTTTAATGGGAAAATTTGTAGAATTCACTAGGGAAGTCATCTGGGCCTGGTATTTTTGTTGTTGTTAGAAAAGTTTGCAATTGCAAATTATTTTTTTTTAATGTAGGAGAGAGTCTGGTTTCCCATTTATTCTTTTGTCACTTTGAGAAAATTATCTTCTACCACAAGCACTTGTTCATGTCATCCACTGTCCAGTTTAGTGACATAAAACCTTCTGAAACGACCTTATTGTATTTTCAGGGTCTGTGGTGATCTCCAGTGATGGCCCATCTTCTATGATACTACTGATAATGTCTCCCCCCTCCTTTCTCTCCCTCCTTCTTCTCCCTCCTTCCTTCCTTCCTCCCTGTTAGTCTTCTGGAGTCATTAATTTCACTAAACTTGCAAGAGAGCCTCTTTTGGCTTTGATGGTTTCCACCGCAATTTGTCTATTTTCCGGCTGAACTGTGTTCTTATTGTCATCATCTCTACCTACTCTTTATTTGTGGTTTAATTTGCTTTTCTTCCTCTGAGTTCTAGAGGTGGGAGTTTGGATTATTTTTAGATTATTGATTTTAAAGCTTTCTTCTTTTTTTCTAATATTAGTGCTCAGAGCTATGGATTCTTCTTGAAGCCCTGTCTTATTTGTATCTTGCAATTTTCTATTGTTAGGGAAAATATCTTCTGATTTCTCTAATGATTTACTGCTTTGATGAGCCCCAGGGGGAGTGTAAATTATTTAGAAGCATGTTGCCTCATTTTTTAATATTTAGGAGAGATTTTCTAGATAGATTATTGTTATTGATTTGCAATTTAATTTTTATGGCTGGAAAACAGCTTGCTATGATTTTATTCTTTTGAAATTTATTAAGACTTACTTTGTCTCGGTGTAGCTCAGCCTGTAATCCCAGCACTCAGGAGGCAGAGGCAGGTGCAACTCTGAGTTCAAGGCCAGCCTGTCTACAGATTTGAGTGCCAGGAAGGCCAGGGCCATGCAGAGAGACTCTATCTCAAAACCAAACCAAACACACACACACACACACACACACACAACCCACCAACAACGGAAGACTTTGGCCTCGTGGAAGGGTTAGTGTGTATTTTAAAGGGTGCCTGCTCTGCAGCTTTTGTAGTATTTATGAGTATCAGCCTGCCCCAGCTTGTTGGTAGCATTTTATAAATATTGTATATACTTCTTAATGTTTTCTTAACCTAATGCTCTCCCAACAGCAGAGAGGTGAATGTTAAAGCCTGCACTGCAACTGTGAATCTGTCTCCATCTCTCTTCACTTTCATCTGTTCTGCTCTAAAGCTGTGTCATTAGGGTTTTTATGTTTCCTCGGTGCTCATATGAAGCATTTCCTCTTTACTGGTCATTGCGTATCGTCTTGAGATCTACTCTGTTCAATAGCCATAGAGCCACACCATCTTTCTATGCACACTCTTCAAACACCTGACCTCCACACTCCACTTTTGATCTGTCTGGGGCTATTAGGCACATCTGTGTGTACTGGGACCGGAGGTACTCAGAAATTAGTCTCTTTGTCAAATGCTATACAACCAGTAAGTGGCAGAGCTGGGTCTGCAAGAGAGCAGGCTCCATTACCTACAGCCTTAGCTCTGAGCCTACAGTCTCCTCCCTCCCCTGGGCTGTCACTTAGAAAAATCTACAAAGTCTGTTTCTATTCCCTTAACTTGCATGCCCTTGGCTCAGACTCTCCTTTCTCGTTTTTGGCCTCATTTTTCTTTATTTTTTATTAACTTGAATATTTTACATCATTTATTATTATCTTATAAGCAAGTAAGATCGAGATGGTGTACGGGTGCTATGGTGCACATGTGGAGGTCAGAGGACAGTTTTGTGAATTGATTCTCTCCTCTGCCCGTATGTGTTCTTTGGGGACCGCGCTCAGGTTGTCTGGCTTACACAGCAAGTGCTTTGATTTGCTGAGCAATCTGGCCAGCCCTATCTCAAGTTTATAAGGACCTTCCCATAAACTTCTTCTATAGTTTATCAAAATTATTTCTAAACTCAGATGTAGTCGTACAAAGTATTCTCTCTCTCTCTCTCTCTCTCTCAAATTCTATATTAATGGTACCAGCGGTCTGTTACGATCCACCCCCTTCACTTTTCTTTCTCCTCACCAATCTGGAAAGGTGTACCCACCTTTGGTTCTAGTGGAGTCACTTCAGCCTCTGGTGCCTCCCCAGGCTGGTCTGTTCCTTCTGTTTCAAACACTACCCACTACTGAACCTGACAAGCCTGCCTCCTCTCTGAAGCCTGGCCTCACTTCTCTGAGCCACACTTGGTTTTCTTTCTTCAGAGATCCTGATCATGCAACCTGTGTTCTAGCACAAGACATGGCAACTCTCCTTTCCCTTGGGGCAGGGCCATGGAAACAGTAAAAATCCTGACACAGGCTGGGCACATGGCAGACGCGTGAGAAATAAATGCTCTTTGAAAAGCAGGACACACTAGAGTCCTAGCAACAGCTAAGTGTGCTTAGATTTTCTTTGTATTTTCAGGTCATCAGGGCAGGGAGCGAGGCCTTTCGCAAAGCCAGGATACATCAGGGGAGGAGAGTTGTGGAGCTAGACGGATGTTTCTGTGGGTTTCGATTTCAGGGGACCAGCTCATCTTCCTTAGCAGGAGGCCAAGGTTAACATTTTTATAAGCCTGAGAGATTTCTTCTTTTCTTGATGCTTCAGGTCACTGTGAGGGGGGCAAAGTGTTTCACTGTTCCTTCATCTGCATCCTTGGCTCACTGTTTTTCCTCCTTCCCTCCCTACCTCACTCTTTCCCTCTCTCCTTCCCTCTCTCCCTACTTCCCTCCCTCCCTCTTTCTCTCTCTCTCTCTCTCTCTCTCTCTCTCTCCCTTCCTTTCTTCCTTTTTTCTTTCTTTCTTTCTTTCTTTCACAGAATCGAATGTTCACAGAGCAGGTGTAATGACAAAAATCTGAGTCATACCTCCTCGGGTGGCTCCGGAGTCCTGGTGTACTGGGAACTGGAGAAGCTGAGGGCTCTGAAGTCCTGTGTAGCCACAGCACATCCCTGGCTCAAGGTGTGTACTTTCAGGCAGGGAGCTCATAAACACTGGCTCAACCAAAAAGCCGCATGACCCGCCTGCCCACACAACTGTCAGAACTGTGTCAATGGGATGGCTTTCATTACTGTTATTTCTAATGTTTTGCTAGTGAAAGAATCTTGCTAAGAGTCTGAGAAGGTGGTTGTTGGACTGAGATATGGCTGTGAGAAGTCAGGCACTGATGGCTTGTGGGTGGGAACCTTAGCCAGGATCCTGTCAGAACCAATTCTATCTGAGCTGGACAGTCCTGGAGGAGACAGAGTGGTGGTGCTTCCTGCAAAGGGACTGTTATCTGATTATGAGGAAAGTCCCAACTCCTGACTGTTTAGTAGGGATGCTTTAGAACCCAGGCAGCGGCAGGAACATTGTATTTTTCCCTCACACCTGTTCCATATCCATCTGACAGCCATGGTTTACAGTTATGATGCTTTGCTGTCTGACACCCTGTGATCGATGGAGGGACTGCCTTCCCAGAACTAGCCAGTTCCTAGAGATGAAACACCTGTGAACTCATCTTCGCTATGCAAACTGACTAGTTTAGAACCCTGATACCCAACCACCTCCTTTATTAGACTTCACATTTGGAGCATAGCCTCTGCTTCAACACCCACACAACCCTCCCCGACACCCACACCCTCCCCACATCCTCCCCTATGTGCTCTCTCACACTCACATCCTCCCCCACACCCACAGACTCCCTTGCAGCTATTCCAAGCAGCCAGTGCTCCACTTTGCTGTTTGTCCTGACCCCTGCCTGAGGAGAAGACAGCAGTAAGACTGGCCCACTTGAGAGCCTCTGACTGTTAAAGTCTGCGTGCCAAAGTCCACCTGCCAATATCTCTCTCTGGTTTGGCAAGGTTTTAGGGTCCATGATAGGTTCTGGGAAGGGATACGGAATATCTGTTTGTTTTACCTGTTGGGTCAGACCACAAAAGATGATTGAAAGAAGAAAGAGGGGAGGGAGTCCAAAATTCCTTCTCTAGGCCTAGGGGACTGGCTGCCCTGCTGCTAAGGAGGAAATCTTAAACTGGTCACCTTTTTTCCTGCCAGGACTGTGAAAGGCGCCTTCTAGCCAAAACTGCAGAGATTTGTAAAAAGGGATCCTTTGATCTAAGATTAGCTCCCACACAGGAGCAGGCCACTGCAGAAGCCTCCACAGGCTAAAGCAAACTTTTTTTCTGCTTATCTTAGGCTGTTAGATCCTGAATCCGCTACACTTATATAACATATGTATAAAAAACAAACAGACATACCTACATACATATTTACAACTAATGAAGTGAATTCCAGCGGGCTTCCATTGAATGGGCTTCTGCCACCAGGCTTCTGCCAACGAGGTTCTGCCAACAGAGCTCCGCCAATGTTTATTGTATGGTCATAGCTTTATACCTTGGAGACAAAGCTCCCAGAAAAAGCAATTAATCACAAAAACAGACGAATTCTAAAACACAACAGGTTACATGTTTTAAAACTAAACATTTCTTATGTATGTATTTATCACACTAGTTCATAGTGAGTTCAGAGTGAAAAAGGTTGACAAGGCCTGAAGGTTAACAGGGTCTAAAAGTTACAAAAATATGTCTTTTCAATTAGGACTGACCTTGCTACACATTTTCCAGCTATCTCTTAGTTTATAGTGATTTCAGAACAATAATTGTATCTGTCTTTCATTCTAAGAAACAATGTAAATTTAAAATGACAGTATATAAATGCCATAAAGTGACAAGGTAAAAAGAACAACAACAAAGCAGTTTGTATTTAATGATTGGTACTTAATTTAGACATTTCTAGGTATCCCCATTATAATTTGAGTTTATGGGAAGTTTAAAACAACTTGCCTATATTTATGGTGTCTACCATCTGGAATGTAGGCTGTCTGAGGCTACAAATCTGCCTTAAGCCTGTTTCCTAGTGAGGCATATGGGCATATGGAGGTCCACAAAGGTATTTACTGCAGCTATAAACTTTCTAAAATTGTTTAAGAAATTCTAAAATAATTTGACTTTTCAAATTGTTTGAATCAAGAATTCCATAATCAGGAATTAAATCATCTGAACAGTAGTACATCTTCAATAAAATCCTATAGGAAGTTTGTTCAATCAGAGTGTGCAAATACCCAGAAAGTGAAGATTCACATCATATCAGATTTTAGAGAGACACAGCAGTGCACAAATGATGGGGTTGTTAGAAGTTAGAAGCAATTCTGGGGTACATTGCCACCCCATGTGGCCCTGTGCTGTGCCTCCCATTTCTGAGCATCTACGGCTATGAAGAGTCCTTTTTGTGTGGCTCATTCTGAGTCTTTGTGTTTTACCTCAAATGGTTAAACAATGCATATCACCTTTCTTTATCTCACTGATGACTCTGTTATTCACTGGACTGGGACATTCCAGAGGACAGAACATGGGCTGTTTTGTTCTTCCTAGGTACCTAACATGTGGCAATTGTTGCATTAGTGAATAAATGAATGAATGATGTTAAGACCCTTAATAATTGAAAGCAGAGGGAGCATTTTAGGACTTCCTGTGGGGTTTACTATTCCTGGGATATATTTCTTCTTTCCAGGTGAGAAAATTGAACCTAGCCAAGGGTACATCCTGTCCAAAATTATACCATTAATTAGCAGAAGCTGAACCCAGTACTACCACTGACCAAAGTCTCAGCTTTTCCCATCAGGCTGTGCCCAGTGTATATCAGAAGACAATAGTACACGTGAAAAATACGAATACAGTTTAAGTACATTATCTAATTTAAAACAGCTCCAAAAACCAAGGAAGAGCCTCTGTCCTACAGCATCTACAGTGAAGCACAGAATGCCTTAACAACTTGTTCACGACCATCAACAAGTAAGTAGAAGGCAGGGCTTGGAATCCAGGCTGGCTTCAGATCCCACACACTCACCCAATGCAGGCAGCATTTGGCATGTGCACATGTCTGGGAGCTTAGGTATGGAGGGCAGGTAGAGATGAGGCAAGGAAAAAGGGGAGGCCAAACATGGCTTATTTTTATCATTTGCAGGTAGAAAATCTTTTAAGATAAGGTTTGGCTGTCTGTCGTGATTCTGTGTGAGCAGCAACAATAGTAATTAACGGTGAAAAAATACAGCCCAGTATTCGCTTTCTCTGAGGCAAATCAATTAGAGTAAGGACATTGTGTCTCCCTAAATCTCCTCTGTGCTCTCAAGTGGGCACCAAATCCCTGGAGATCCAGAGATTGAAGCAACTGCAAACCGAGACCTGAGGAGAGTTGCTTCTCTGGCTGTCAGGCCTCAGCAGTGATGCAGATTCTGAGGCTCTTGGTCTCACTCCTGTAGTCACCACTAAATCCTACACCCAGCAGCCATCCACTGGCATAAGAGTGGAAACTGAGCTTTCTAGTTTCTGCAGGAAACCTCTTTTATTTTAGCATCCACGGCCACTGGAGTTGGTGACGATGCAGGATGTCCCATCACAGCCACAGCCTGCTGAACAGTCCGTTTCTGCATATGAAAGATGGGTCTCTGTGGTTCCAATGGGACTTAGCTCAGTACCTCTGTTCTTCAGAAACAGGCCCAGAGCCTTCCTGCCTTTCCAGCTTCTCCTGTTATCACCTGCAGCACTCATAGAAGCCCACAAGTGGTTGCTAGGCAACAAGCCATCTCAGCTTCCTTTTTAGGTTTCTAGACATTTCCACCTGGATCCTCATCTCCACGTTTGTCCTCCTGGTAAAAGAATTGGCCAGACCCATGGCCAGGTGTTCTGAAGGACTTCTGAGAAATGATTAGGTCCTTTCTCCATGCAGAGCTAACCTGAGAGACTACCCCTGCTCCTTCAAATGCTTCAGAGGGTCCCATTTTCTAGCTGAAAATAGGTGCGCTCTGAGGTGAGCACACAAGTCACCGTGGTGAGGTTGGCTAGCACACATGTGGGTTATGGGAATGCTCCCCTCTTCTTCTTTCTCCGGATGCTACTCTTTGTCCTTCCTCTGCTAGGAGGCAGAGGGGGATGGGAAAAGAAGAGTGACCTGTGCTCTAGCTGTTGCTGGCTTAGGAGATGATGTGGTATTGGTTGACTTTTAAAAAATGCTTTCCCAGGTTTCTGGCCAATGGTTAAGCAGCTACAGAATGAAGAAGTCAAATAATGCACAGGAGAGGTGACTGTCAGTAAGGTTTGTACCATGCTAACATGAAAACTCATGTCTGGATACAGAGCAACCGCGTAAAGATCCCAGCGGAGTGAGTCATCCCTGTAACCCAGCGCTGGAGGAACAGTGGCCAGAAGGTCTGCGGAGGATGCAGGCCATCCACTGTAGTCAAATTGGTAAGCACATTCAGTTAGAGATTCGGTCTCAAAACATAAAGGAGAAAGTGACTGAAGAAGACACCGGATGTCAACTCTGCTCCCGTACACACACGCACACACGTGAACCTTCACACGTAAGCCTGAGCGCGCTCGTGCGCGCGCGCGCACACACACACACACACACACACACACACACACACATACACACATACAAAGACTTAAAATGTCAAATCAATCCCTCTTCCATGTTCCCCAGCCCTACCATTCTTTCCATTGTTGATAAAAAGGGGTGTGTGGCGCCTCCACCAGGGGTGTCTGCGAAGATCACACAGAGCTGCTCTTCCTTGTATGCCTCCCCAACCCCCACCAGGCTTCTCTCTCCTGTGCTCTGGATCAGAAGCCTTGTTTGGTCAGCTCCAGCAAAACTCAGAAGCAATACCTGGCTGCAGGTGATAGCAACTGATGGAGAAAGTGCTCTGCAGACTTTCTAAAGCCACCTGGAGGGTTTACCCCAACTCTCCCAGGATATAAGCTCTGTTTCTTGGGGCGGAAGTTGACTTTTATCCAGTTTGTGCCCCAACAACCTCCCACAATGAATATCCTTTGTTGTCAACCAACTCTTCTCTCCACTGTCAATCCAGGCAGCTCTGGTCTCCAAATTTCTTCACGCCTTTCCATGGAAAAGTCTCTTTACCTGAAAGGGGAAAAGAGAAAAGGGAAAGGGAATATGGGGTGGGGAAGAGCAGAGAGAGTTGGCAGTGGTATCACTGGCTGGGAAATAACACCAAAGTGCTGTTTCCACGTGAAACCTTTATAATAATCCCATAGCGTACAAATGCCACTTGAAAGCGTGGCCGACTAAACTCAGAGAGATTAAGGGATTTATTCGTTCAGTACCACACAGTTGGTCAAGTCCCAATTCCTTCCTACAGGGCTTGTTAATCCACAACTCTCCATGGCAATTCAGCACGCTCTAACAAGGAAAGACAAAGAAATGGATGGGGAACGCTGAGTTTCAGACCCAGGTGCTAGCTCAAGTAGCTGGTAAATAAGACAGAATCTACCAAAGGCCCAGAGGAAAGCACAGACTCGCTAGCAAGCCAGTAAGGTGTGCAGTTTGGGCCTCTGTAGTTCCCTGGATGTCCATGGGAGAGTCTGGCTCTTTTGAGGTGTCTGGCTATCCCTTCTGAATTGCCAGCTCTGGAAATGGAGCAAAGGTTGCTGAATTCTTCTGAGCACAATCATTTTCTTTTCAGGGGAACCTACTCCAAGAAGAACCCCCTGGCTGCATTATGTGATTCCGCAGAAGTCGGCTTGAACTGAATCTCTTGTTGCTATAGGAACAATTTCCTACACACGTTCTGGAAGACACAAGGCCGGATAAATGCTGTTATTGTCCTTGTGTGTACTTCCAATGATCCAGTCGGGGAAAGAATGGCCCCGCCGATCACCTGGCTGAGACAGAACTTAAAGCCCCATTCCTGCCTTTGAAAATGAACCGTCTCTAATGGGGCGGGTGCTCTGGGCTCCAGGTTTCTACACTGCTTGTTTCCTAGGCGAACAATGATGGGGAGGTAGGGCTCGTGGTTCAGTTCAAGGAATGTTTCCTGGGGCCGTGACTCATCCTTCAGGATTTGTACAAAGGAACCGAAGACTGGTAGCAATGCCCGCAAGGAGCTCATTCACAGTCCGTCCGTCCGTCCCCCCTCCCCACCCCCCACGGTAGCCAATTTGATTGCTGTGCTTCATGGTGTTCCCTTTCTGGAGGTCACACCACATTGGTCAGCAGAAACGTCATAGGGTGAGCCTCAGAAGCTCAGAACGCGAGCCATTATTGCTGCTCCCTGCATTGAGACCTACGTTCTACACATGATTTATATTTTTCAGCATCATACAAATGATTATTTCCACTTTCAAAGGCTGATGAGGGCATTGGGTCAGGCAGAGCTATTCACGTGGCCACAGTGGAAGCAGAAAGGAGGTTGGGTTTAAACCCAGAAGGCTTTCCCCTATGGATCTAGCTATGGGACCTTGGGCATGTCATCTGCTCTACGTGGATAATGTTTTCTCATTGATGAAAATGACAGCCAAGCCCTCTTCACTGCCAGGCTGAAAGAGTTCAGTCAGTTTTGATTTGCTCAGTGGCATCTGGGCAAATACTGACAATACTGACAATACTTCAAATGAATATAAGACAAGTTCTCTGCTCTCATTTTATTATAAAGAAATGAGGAAAACAATAAATAGATTGAAATTGTGTGCAGGTTAAAAAAAATGCGTGTATGAGAAAAAAAGATCTGACAGATGCCCTAGATGCAGGGGCTAGGAAACAGTGCCTTTGCGGTGCAGTACTGAATCTAAAAGTTTTGTTTTTCTTCATCCAAATGCACTCAGTAGAGCCAGCAAGCACCAGCTCACTGGAAACATGGCAGGCATAGGTCTTCTCTGGATGGCTTTGTGAATTTTCTCTGCACGAATATGAGTTCTTACAGGTAAAATTTAGATCAGTAGGTGGTAATCCAGAATAACCAATGTCTTCCTGAATGCTCATCATCACCCAGAATGCCCCACATTGCCCAGAAGATCCAATGTCTTTCAGAATGCCCCGCTTTGCCCAGAGTACCCAGTGCCACCTATCTTGGCCCAGCAATAAGATGTGTTCCAGGCCATAACAGGCAACTGCAGAGACCTACAAAGGATGTTCCACCATCTTGCAGAGGATTCGGGTTCGATTCCTAGCACTCACATGGCAGCTCTCAACCATAGGAGCTCCAACGCCCTCTTCTGACCTCTTCAGCACTGAATGCATGTGCTGTACAGACATACAAGGAGCTCCGGATTCCCATGAAGGAAAAAAATAACGACTGAAAGGAAAAAAAAAAAAAAGATACTGTAAATGTGTAACTGATTTTTAAAACATCGTTTGAAAAGAACTCTAATACTTGTGTGGTGACTGCATCTGAGAAGGACGTTAAACCTTTAGGGGAATGGCTACGAACACATCATTGTGTTAGCCATCACACAAATAATCAAATGTCCATCGTCTTCCACTCACATACCTGGATATGGCGCCAGAGGGCTGTCATGGGAGCTCTCTCTGCTGAGATGTCTTTATTAATGAGCAAGAAGCTGAGGCGAATATTGCAGTAATGAAATCTACCGTAGATGCTAATCCAGAAAGCACAGAAAGGTGCCAGGGTGTGGAGAGAGGGGAAGGACAACAGATGCCCCCCCCCCTTGTTCACTTGGAGTGTGTAAGGATGAGAGGAATTAGAGCATCCACATGAGTTCTGACACCAGATAATGAAACTGTGAGGGGAGGGAGCTGAGAGGGGCAGACTGTTGGAAACTTCTGGACTCGGCAAGCACTAACTGCCGTGCTGTACCTCAGCCAGAACACTGAGGTAGCATATCTCCGCCTGCAATGGGCTCTCCAGAGAAAGCACGGACATTAGCGGGGAGATTCATTTTCTAAGACGGGGAAGAGAAAGCCAGGCGATTTGAGGCTATGCTTACTGCAGGGGTGCTGTTGAGACGGGGTCTTGTGGCCTTTCGAGAAGCAGAGGTCCATTGAAAAAGGTGCACACCCCTCACGGGAGGAGTCCCGAGGCAACTAGGAGAATCAGTGTGCCTCTGTCCGCTGCTGTTCCAGGGATAACTCACTATATCCCTGTGGGCCAGACATCAGTATGTGTGGTTACACCCCTGGCAGGAAAGAAAAGACTCACCTTCACCATCTCAGAGCCGAAGTCACAGCTCACCATTTATTCTTTCTTTCTACCTAGTGGTTGTCCTAGTGTGAGGGGAAAAAAAAAAAAAAACCCTAGCAAAGCATGCTGGGCCCAAAAAGATGACCCACCATGAGACATGCAGACAGAAGGTGTGGGAAGAGGCAAGGACAACTCTAAGACGGGTCACTGGGCCAGCTTCTACGGCTCTGGCAGGTCTGTCCTGGGGGCGGGGCCCATGAGAAAGGCATTAGCTCACCCCAGTACGGGGCCCATAGCTCATCTATGTTGGGGTCTTGGGCCTTAAGGAATACGGAAGAACTGCAACATCAGCAGGCGCTATCTACATAGGGAGTGAACTCAGTGGCCTGCTCAGGCCCCTGAGGGGTGAAAAATAGGCACTGGTGAGGCTGGAGGACAGCCAGGGAAGGCTTCGTGGGCTTCAGAGCAAAGCCTGGCTGTGCAGATGGTGCGGCTGCGCTGGAGGTGCTGGCAGAGAAAGGAGATCGGTGTTCTGGAAGGAAGGAGCAGCATTCGTATCCTGGGTGGCGAGGGAGAATACACAAAGCTTCTGAAGTAACGGAACATAAGGGGCTGGTTCTTGACTCTAGCTGGCTCTTTACCTTATTTTCTTTTTTTAGTGTACAGAAAACTAAATTCGCCTCGGCTTCGCAGGCAGCCGGGGCCACAGACAAGTTCCTGGCAATGCGAGCGAGCCTGTGTGCCGCTCCCTGGTTGGGGGAGGAGCTGACCCGCTCCAGTCTTCCTTCTTCCGCATGCTGTCCCGCCACAAGGCTCATATCTATCTGATCTGAGAGGATGGACCCACAGGACCAAAGCAGCCTGGGTGGGTCTCTGAGGCACTCTATGAGGAGAAGGTTCTTGGAAACCCAACAGCATTTCCATAAACAAAGAAATCTGGGAGGGTTTTTGTCAGTACGCTGTAGGCATGCCCATCTTGACACAAGGCGTGCATGTGGGGAATGATGGGAAATGAGCCCTGTGGGGAATGGTGGGAAGTGAGGCTAGGGAGCGTGGCAAGGGCCAGATCCTGTGTGGAGACTTGGGAGCAGACCAGAGGGAATCTGAGAGAGAAAGTTTGCGTGCTCTAGATCATGGAGAAATGCAGCAGGTATTTTTTAACATGAGAATTTCTGGGTGTGGTGGCTGTGTTGAAAGGTGTGACTGTGAGCAGAGAGAGCACCAGCAGATGGTTAGAGTAACCGAGTGATCCTGACAGCTTGAATTAGGGCCATGGCAGAGAAGATGGAGAAATATCATTGCAGTCAGCCAGAGCGCATTAGTGACTGCTTGGGAAGGACAGAGGAGGGTTGGATTTTGAATGGTTCTTGGCTCTTTAGCTTGACTGACTAGATAGTTTCATTGCTAACCAGACTTCAGATCATGGGGTGTGGGGGGGGGGGAGTATGAAAACAAATTATGATTTCATTTGTTTATTTCTTACTGACACTTTCTCAAAGAGCTAGTATTATAGCAACTAAAGGATTCAGTGTATGAGCTGAAGGTTCCTAGTTTTCTTCCTCCGCAGTGTTTCTCAAACACAACTTGAGCCATCTCTGCTATATGTTTCGTTGCCCTGCTGTCTCACTGATGATAAAACCCAGTGAGTGTTGAGCTGTGAAACTAGGGTGCCCGGCCTTCACGCCACACATGGAGGCTTATGGAAAAGCCCTCTTGCTTGGAGCAGCAAATGCCATCGGCGAGACAGTGTTAGATTCCAGAGTCTTGGGAGGCACTCTTAGCCAATAGGAGGTACATCTGCTATGAGATCATTGGCCCAGAAAAGCCACCCAGTGTTGTCATGGTAGAATAAATCTCTGAGGACTCAGTGGCCACAAACACTATGAAGCAGTGGTTTTCAGCTGAAACAAGCAGGTACATGGCAAGAGGGACAAGGAGGGAGGAAAAGTGCTCATAAGAGAATCACATGAGCCCCATGGGTCATCAGAGTACATTCCTGTCTCTGCTCACTGAAGGTATTAGTCAGTTTTGCCATTCCTCTTGGGATTTTTCAGCAGGAAAGGCCTGAGACTACATGCGTGGTTGGGCATGGGCATTTGTGGCAGCGCTGGGCATGATGGGAGGTGATCACAGTGAGAAAAGGGGTGAGCAGTGTAAGGGAATAATCTAACCCAATCCTCTTTCCTAGGTTCTCATCCCCAGAGAAAGAAATGCATGAGTCCAGAGGCACCGGATTGCCAGGCTCTTGGTGCTAGTGTTCTTGTGCTCGGTCCCATTGCAGTGATTGTAATTCTGGGTACTGGTTAAACATGCAAGATTCTTTCTTAACTGCGTGTTTTTATAGGTCGTGTTCGAAAATGGGCCAATCATGTCAACTCTCTGAGTTTCGTGTTTCTTCTCTAGAAATTGCAGAGAATAACATCAATCTCATAGAATTCTTCCCACGAAGATTAAACAATATCCATAACAGGGAATTCACTATTCTCACCAGCAACTTTATTAATGTAACAGTGACTTAAAAAGAAAAAGAAAAAGAAAAGGCTAGCAATGCCTGCCCAGGACAATCTTGAATGATATTAGAGAAACTTGGAAAGCAAAGACAAGAAGGAAGTGGGATGGGGTGGCCTACAGCACTGGGTCCCAGGGCCCAGAAAGCTCTAATTACCCCTTACCACCCCTTGCTCACCAAACTCAAGTATAAATGTCCACAGACTCTGCATCTAGAAATTCTCCCTCGCCTGGGGTTCTCTTTCATTCTTGGTAGCTACCCACAAGTTCCACCTGCATAATCAATTTTACACTGAAAGCCATCTGCTCAGGATGTTTAAAATGACATAAATATTACCTTGGGCTGTAAAAACAAGCCCTCCATGCAAGTCTTGCAGTTTCCCAAGGTCTATGAGTTCACAGTGAGGGGAGCATTTTGGCCCCAACCCATAATTCCTAATCCTGTATTGGTATCTCCAAACTTGTGTGCCAATTTAGGGATGCAAAATATAGAAAGCTGGGTGCAACAGTACATACTTAGAACCTCAACAGGGGCAGGAGGATCAGGAGTTCAAAGTCAGCCTGGACTCTGTTGCAAGGCTCTCTCAGAGAAAAGGAGAAGCAAAAGGCACAAGTTAGTGGAAAAACCTCGCTAACCAGCAAACAACCAAGTTTTCCAAACATCAAATGTGTTAGAATCTCCCAGACAGTATGTTCAAATGCCAATGTCTGAGCCTCTTTCAGAACTACTGCAAAACTCAGAATCTCTCATCCTTGAATCTGTCATATTCTATAGACAACAAGTTCTCAAGTAATCCTAAAGTGTGGGTATAGGGGTTATAAAGACCAAATGAAAAAAGTATCCGCTTAGGTAAGATTAAAACTGATAGGGGAGATTAAGTGAGCCATTTCCTCACCCCTTCCTAGCTCCTTGCCTTTAGCATACACCTTTGCAGGGCTCCTCCAGTCTGACACTGGGCTCAGCCATGTGACTGGCTTTGGGCGATGGGGATATTAGTAAACATGCTAGAATCTAGGGCTTACAGGGGCATGTACCTTTAAAAGGACACAGTTCTTGAGGGTACCACTCTCTTGAGAATGTCACTTGGGCTAGCCTGCTAGAGAACTAAAGACACAGGTATCACTGTGGCCCAGCATCAGCCTATGTGACAGCCAGACAAACCTCTATATGTGTCAGTGAGTCTAGCTAAGATCAGTTGAGTGGCCTAGCTGAAGACACATATGTGGGGGCGAGGGATGGAGAGGAGCTTTGATAACGTCAGCAGAATCCTAAAGATTCACCACTTATTTAAAGTATATATTTTTCCATGCCACTAAAGTTTTGTGGGTTGCTGTTTGCTTTGTCTTCTTAAGACAGGTTCTCACTATGTATGTAGCCCAGGCTGGCCTTGAACATATGTTCTTCATCTCTGCCTCCTGATTGCCCAGGTTACAGGTATGCACCACGGGCCTGGCTTGTTTGTTTGTTTCTGCGGTTCTAGGAGTAAAAGTCAGGGTGTCATGCAAACCAGGCAAATGCTGTGCCAATGAGGTCTATTTTATAGTCTTCGCCCCGCCCCCTGCACAGCCTGCATAGTACCGTTGTGTCCATAGGTAACTAACACAGCTGATTTCCTGGTTTCCAGCCAGAATGGGAGCAGGAAGTAAAGTATGTGGTGGCTGCAGGCTCTGACTGTAAAGCGAAGCTGCCCAGGCTTAACTCTTCACACTTCTATTAGCTATATAGTTTGTTTCTGTTTTCATAAATTTCTCCAGAGTCCACGTATTAAAGGTTCAGTCCCTGAAGAAGGCCACACCGCTCAGTCCATGAGTGAGGGCTAGTGTCATCATAGTTAGGAGCTGTGTGTCCCAGAGCTGCCAGCTATCTATGGTGGGGGCAAGATCTTCTCTCCCTCCTCACCTTTCCCAAACCAAGTTACCTTGTGACACCTCTCTTCTGCTTCATGTGTGGCTCTCTCTCTCCCCAAGGGATACATCCAGTTTCATACATCCTCCCTCTCACCAGGATGAGAACCTTAGAACACTCTTCTTTGAGCAGAGTCGAAAATCAATGAGGAACATTAATTCAGCTCGGCCTTTGCTTACCATCTTCAGCAGTGACCATGATGAAGTTAATGAGGGAGTTGGTACCTCAAGGCAAAACCTCCACGGTAAGTTCCCAGGTCAGGGGAGCTGGAGCATCATACATTTCCACAGAGGACTGCCACCTGCTCTACTAGATTTGTCCTAAAGAAGCTATTCCAATAGTCTTCTGCCCCCTCTTCTCCAGTTCTTTCCTGCCTGAGAAAGGGCTAGCTAGGGGGGGTTTAAAATAAGTTACAGCCTTGAGCCAGGTGAAAAGGAATAAGCTGGGTGGGGACCAGGGTCTGGAGTTCTGGTGGATTGTACTGTAGGTACAAATGGAAGCATCAAAAACTTGGTTTCATAGAGAAAGAACAAGCCCAAATACACTCAGCGCTTCTACCATGGAAAGCCTATTGACACACTTTGTTTTTCTTTAATTTCGAGACAAGCTCTCCTTAGATAGTCCAAGCTGCTTTCACATCTGCAACTCTTTTGCCTCAGCCTCTCAAACACTGGACATCAGGAGTGTGCCATCACACTTAAAAACCAGCTAGTGACTTTTATAGGCCTTGCAAGCCATAGAGTTGCAACTGTTCAACTCTGCCACTGCACTAAAACGACAAATATAATCAATATATAAGCCACTGGATATGGCTGCTGCAACACAACTTTAAAGGAACACGGCCATGAGCATTTAATTATTTATAGACCTTGACATTTGAATTTCATGTAACTATTTTATCTCCCAATAATGTTTTTAGGCCTTAAAAGATGTAATACAAGGCTGGTTCTGGGTAGTAATTTTCTTGAACACAAAGCCTTCTATTTTGGAAAGAAGCTCATTAAGACAAACGGTATTCTAAGTGGAGGTGAAATTCTGCAGTGAAGCTTACTTGAGTTCAGGAAGTAAACAACTCAAAGGGTTCAGGAAATCCCTAAAACTGAATAGATTTATTAGGTTTCCCTCTTCTCAAGCTTTTATATAAGCAGCAAGGAGTCTTTACAGACACTTGCAGCCAAGCAAAGCTGCCCAGAAGACACAGATATCAGCAGAGCTGCCTGGGAGAATGTCATACCAACGGAACTGCCTGAAAAAGACATATTCCAACCTGTTAATCTGCCTGTAGGCTGTGCGGTGTGCTCCAGGCTTCTAGCTTTCATGAGCTGTCACTGTGGGTATCACCTGTGCTGGGGTGGGCTTTGGCGATGCAGCTGTGTTTGCGTCATTTCTGCTCCTGTAAGTAACTTCTCACCCATACTCTTACTCATTGGCTCATCAGCTTGGACTTTTGTGCTTTCCCTACTTTTGTCTGTTATTGGTTTCCTTTCTGGGGATGATTAAATGTTTGTTCACATCTCCTCAGGATTAGGGTCACACGACAGCTAGACAGCTAAGAAGATGGCTCAATTGCTGATATATCTGATACATAAAAGTAAAGGCTTGAGTTTGTATCTCCAAAACCGATAAAAATATGTGGGCACAGTGGTGCATGCATATAGCCTTAGTGCTGAGAAGGTACCAACAGGAAAACCAAGGCAAAACCCCCACAGTTAAGTTTCCAGGTCAGGAGAGCTGGGACATCATATGTTCCCCATCATACATTGCTACCGTACTGCTAGATTTGACCTCTAGACTCTGTTGTTCCTATAACCTTCTACTCCAGTCAGCCAAACAAACAAAAACTGACAATAGAAAACAAACCAATGGGAGTATTTCTGCCTGTGGTGATTAGTTTTGATTGACATCTCAATTGAATCAAGAATTCCCAGGGCTTCAGTCAGGCACACCCCTCTGTGTGTTTTGTGGCAGTTATTTTGCCATAGCAGTGAGAAAAACAACTAATATAATGGCCATATGTAGGAGGCTTATTTCAAATAACTTTAACCAGTATTTTTACTTCACATCACTAGTGCAGATCTCTCCCCAAAGACGAAAAGACTCACAGAAATATCAAGAAATCTTGCTCTATATTCAGTGATCTTATTATAGATGGTAACTCCAATGTTATTATGAGAACAGAAAAAAAAAAAAAAAAAACTAAAGCAAGTACATTTGTCCAATTTAGTTTGGAGGAAGCCAACACTTCCAGCTCAGCTGATACAATGTAGCAGTGTAAATTAAATCCAGAAAGTTTAAATCAAGTCTTAACAATTCTTGCCTTGAATTGGAAATACCTGTGTTAACTCATGACTTAGTTTTTGTTTTTTTCTAAAAATTTTATGTTTCCTAGTTGTGTTCACTGAAAAGATTTAGAAGTAACAATAACTTAATAACAACAATTGCCCCTGGTTCCTGGGTGGTAGTCACCAGATACCATTTCCCACTAAAGGGAACAAGGACTCCTCGAGCCGGAACATCTTGTCATGCCTAAGAGCAAGGCAGCTGCCAAAGATTTGTGTGATCTCAAATACTGTGTCAGGAGCTTGAAGAGGCTCCCATTGACCACAGATGAGGCACTTTTGAACATTAAAAAATTACTGCAGCAGACTGAAATAAAGCAGATACATAAATTTCCCTAAGTTTATGATCATAGTCCATAGCTACTTCACTCACATCCTCAGAAACCCTTCTTGGGTACCTTGGGAGAGTACTAGAGCATCAGCTCATTATGCAAGAACTGACAAAACAGTCAAGAATTACCTTGTCTTTCATAAACTGTGCCTAACAGCAATCAAATGATTACTACTTGGTCCATTATAGAAGATAACTACTGAGTACGGCCGGAAGGATAGAATTGTGAGATCTCTAGTTTATTAGCCCTAAAAAAAAAAGCAGTGGAGACATAATTTAGTGCTAGGGCACTTGCCTAGCATGGTAAGGCTGTGGTTTAGATTCCTAAAACTGTTAAAAAAAAATGAGAGGTAAGGGGGAGGGAAGGTGGGAGGGAGGGAAAGAGGGAGGGAAGGAAGGAGGGAGAGAGAAGGAGAGAAAGGAAAAGAGAGAGGAAGAATGAGAGATAGAAAAAGAGGGGGAGAGGGAGAGGGGGACAAGAAGCCCCAGAGGAGCTGGAGAGGTAGTTCAGCAGTTAAGAGCACAGACCGCTATTGGACAGGACCTGAGTTCAGTTCTCAGCACACATCCATGTTGGATAGCTCACAACCACCTGTAACTCCAACTCCAGGGAGATCCAATGCCTTGGGCACCTGCACACCCATGCACATACCCACACCCAGGCACACAATTAAAAATAAAATAAATATTTAATTAAAAAAAAAGCCAGACAGGGACTTCAAGGGCTCAGGCCTATTCTTTTATATCAAATTTGGGAACTAACAAAGTCTCATAAGAACCACCCTAATTCCTTCTGAGTGCAGGTCCTCCAGTGGCCCAAGCAGCACCATGGGATCCCAGCTTTTAAAGCTTCCACTATTTCAGCATCACACTGAAGACTAAGTGTGTGTCCTGATGGGGTACACAGAAAGCATATGGCATCACTATTAAACATTATTATTGAGTATCAGTAGCCCCCCACCAAAGTCTCAAAGAATCTTAATGTCATCAAATTCTAGTTGTGGCTCCCAGTTCATAGAAAATATGGGGCATGGAGGAATATATAAGTAATCAGAATGACTCCACAAGAAATTAACCAGAAGTATAAATGCAGGGGAGCTCCTACTGTTCAAGTGACCCACTTTTATCCAGAAATAAATGGTGCTCAGAAGAAGAAGATGATGAAGAAGAAGAAGATGAAGAAGAAGAAAAGGAGAAGAAAAATGATAAGAGACTTAAGGGATGTAGCAAATTTTGTGGCACCCATTGAAAGGAGCACAGGGGTTCACAGGGGTTCACTGTACTGTACTTTCAGCTCCTCTGTAAGTTTATTAAGTTCTTTGAATTAAAAAAATAAAATAAAACAAAGACTTGCAGGGTGTGAATCTTGCTTAGGTGCTGACTTGATTGAGTCAAGTTATTCAAGACAACCAGAGACAATGTCATCGAGGTTTTGTTGTAATTTGTGGTTGTTGGGTGTGATCATTATACTACAGTCATGTCTTATAAGAAGAAAAATCCTTACTTATTAGAACAACAAATGTAAAAATATTGCTAGGGTCATGTGGTACAGGAGAAGAAACCTGTTGGGTGCTTCCCGAATGACGGCCTGGCTTCTATTACCAGTTTGAGTTTATTTTTTTTCTGAGAAAGAATCTTGTTATGTAGCCCCGGCTGGCCTTACACTTAGTATTCTCCTGCCTTAGCCTTGTAAGTGGTAATCTTTACCTTAAAAAAAAAAAATTTATTATCTTAGGTGTGGGTGTTTTGCCCGTATGTATGTATGTCTGGGCAGCATGTTTTTGCAGTTTTTCCGGAAGCCGGAAGACTCTTCTGATGCCTTGGAACTAAAGTTAAGATGATTGTGAGTCACCAGGAGGATGGTGGGAACTGAACCCCAGTCCTTTGGAAGAGCAGCCAGTGTTCTTAGTCACCGAGCCATTGCTCCAGCCCCGTAAGTGGCAATCGTACAGTTTGCATTATCATACCTGCCTCTCTCCATTTAACTGGGAGAGTATGAGTTATTTCTAGACTCCAGTCTTAGTTACACTGAACATTATGTGCACAGTAAGCCTCTGAGAATTAAACGAAATAAAATATACCCCAGGGCCTGACAAGTAGTTGATCTTTAAGAGAGATTTTGTTGTTGTTGCTATTCCTTCCAGATGTATCTGCCTTTAACCAATGTCATTGTCTCTCTCGGGGGCGTGAGGCTTATGATAGATTTTTACACATTTATTGTAGGTTTAATGACTAAATTATTCCTTACATGGCATGAGCACGAGTCACCTACAGTGTCCACTGGTCCAGAAAGCATCACGCCATAAAGGCAAGAAGTGAGGAGAGACTTTACATTGTACTCCAAATGATAGCTGGGATGAAAGGGAGACATCCCCAGCTGGCCGTAATGGAAATGAAGTAACAATGTATGGGAAAGGTCAGAACATGCCTGGTTCATGGTAACATTTCCAGACTTTTATTATTCTATCCCTTATTATTAGAGATAGCCAAGCAGAACAGAAGACGGCTTTTGCACATTCCTCCTTTTGCCGTTCCTCCGGCTTCCTTTCCGGCTCTGAAGTGGTAATCTATAAATTGATATACTCTTTCTATGCTTAGAAGAGATGACTCAATCTCTTAATTCACAGATTCTGCCCTTGCTTTGGGCTTGAACCACTTTGAGTTTCCATTCTGACTGCATTATCACTAATGGGTCTTTGGCTCCCATAGATAACGACTGACTGCCTTGACCATAACGCCGAGGGAATCGATGGCCCCCTGGGGTCCTCCCTGCAGCCTTATCCTGCTGCTCCGAGGGAAGTCTGGTCCTCATTGCTGCCGGTGGTAATGAGAGATGGGGATACGATTATCCTTAATACACACAAGTTCTCAGAACTTGGGCTGACTGACACCCTGGCAGGTCAGCTGGTGAGCGGACGTTTTGTGCTCAGAGGCCACGCCTATGGGTTTCCGCTCCTTCCCCCCCCCCCCCCCCCCCAGAGCGTGGGCTGCTGCTCAGAAGAAATCCCTGTGGCTCACGTCCTCAGTGAGTTGCCCTGTGGATAGATGCAGTGGGCTTGGAGGCGCTACAAGCAGTGAACCTGGACTCAGAAATACGACTTGTTTAAGGACCCGGTGTTATTGGCAGAATGCATCACCCTAAGACAAACTGGCAGTTAAGACCTGAGATCTGAGGATTGTCAGTCTAGGAGCCAAATGTTTTATTGTTTTTACCTCAAAATCTAAAATTTCAGGGACTTCACCTCCCTAGAGCCCATGGATATGCATTGCTCTGGTTTGGCCAGAAAACTAGAGAACTTCCCTTTCTAGTTTTTCCTGGGGCCTAACTCTGATGATTCCTAGTTCTCTGGTGTCACACTGCTTTAAGTTAGCAAGGACACAAGTCAGTTAAGGGGTAGTGGAGCCAACGTAGAGAAAAGCACCCTAAGAGTGTCCTCAAGATGCCGCTGGGCCAAATTTGCCATTGTTGTCAAGGGCAGGTCAGGCCTTGGGTTTCATAAAGGCCAGGGATGGCGAGGAGAAGGGCCAGATGAAAGACACTGGGGCCATAAAGACACTGTACTCTTCTCCAAATGGCAGCCAGCAACTCTCAGCTGGGAGAGGCCTGGCAGAAGCCATGACATTTGGCTTAGCAGGTTTGTCTGCCTAGCGAGCTTGTCTGAGGACAGCCCAGTCTCTCCCTGCATAGCAATGGCACGCACCAGTATCTTACCCACTCATCCGACTCAGAGCCTCCACATCAAGGCCAGGCTACCACAGCTCAAGCCCTAACAAATCTGCCCTTTTCCCTCCTAAGCTTCTCCCTCTCATTGCTGTGACAGAATATTTAACCAAGGCAGCACGAGGAAGAAAGGATGGGGCTGGAGAGCTGGGTGGGTAGTTCAGGGCACTTGCTGCTCTTCCAGATGACCTTATTTCGGTTTCCAGCATCCTTATTGGGAGGCTCACGATGGCCTGTAACTCCAGCTCCAGTGGATCCTATGCCCTCTTCTGGCCTCTGCAGAAGCTGGTTTCCACAGAGCCTGTTTCCTGTCTGAGTTACACATGTGTTCAAGAGCTCAAATGATCTACAGAGGTATTCTGATGTTTACTAGCATTTCCCAAGGAAGTCTAAAATACTCTAAACCCTCATCTGCCTAACTCCACTCTGACCCCACCTCTACCTCAGCATCTGTCTATCACATTTAGCTTGATTGCCTATCTTCTCTATCCTTTTCACTCTTTCCTTTTTTGAGGGGTTGGTGGGGAAGGGGTGTTTTTACATCTCTATAGCTCCTTCTCCCCAGTCATTGGAGTCATTCACTCTGCTCTCTTACCTCTCCAAAACAGAATAAGAATAAGTTGGCTTGGCCAGAGAGAAACCTCCTTCCTCTAGATATATAAATAATGCATATATTAATGCATAATATGATGCATATTATAAATAATGTCACACATTATATATAACATATAGCACGTTAACATAAATTATTTCATTTAACCTTCCAACTTAAACCTGGGTGGTGGGACAGGTCAGGTAGAAAAGAAGGAAGGGGAAAGTAGATTTAATATGCTGATGAGATATTTGACACATGAAGTTGAATGTAGAACGACAAGCAACATCTGTGGGGATAGCCTTCACTATGCAAATGAGCCCCAAGGCTCATGTCAATGCACAAAATAAAAGCCCAAGTCTGTGCATCAGGCTGGTAAGCTGCTGAGCTCTTCCTGCTTCAGCACCCTTCCTCCCTCAGAATGTATTTTCTCCCAGTAGACTGTGCCCATTTCTCAGGAAGTACACCCCTCCTAAGGACACTCTCTCACTTTGCTTGCTGTCCTGGAAGTAGTGCAGACATTCTGAAAAGAGAGACACTATGCTCTTCCCTCTGGCTTTCAGACCGTCGAAACCATGGTGTCCAAGATATTGGAAAGTCCACAGGAATCCCATGCTTGGAGAAGGAAAAGGCTGAAGGCAGGTGCCAACCAGAGAAGGAATTTGGCTCCTAGGAAGAAGATTGTGCAGAGTTCTGACAACTTGTCAGACCACCTTGTAGAAAGGATTGGAGCCCAGACAATGAAGGCTCAGTGTCGGTCAGGCAGGAGCACACCTTGACCAGGACATCATAGATGTATATTCCTCTTGTCCTTTATTTAAACATAAACCTTATATTCAGACCCCAAAAATGGGCTTGGAGGTCACTGAACCTCTTCATTTCTCTTCCAAATGCCACATTAGAGACATCTCTTTTCTCGACTTTTCACTATTATCGTGAATACATTATTGAAATTGGGTGACCAAGCCTAGCTTTAGGACTCTCAGGGTCCAGGCTGTGACCTTACAAACCCTGGTAGCATTATTACTTTCTGTGGCTGTGTCTAGTTCTTTGCTCCAGGATATAAGATCCTGGGTACTCATCTGCAGCCCTGAAACCTGATACTAGGAGGGGTGGTACGTGGCTTTATTCTTGGCTCTGAGGAGAATATGGGCATATGTGCAGTTTCCATCACAGACCACTCTGTGAGGAGGACTTGTGGACTATGAGAACCAGAGTTATCAACATAGAGCTATAGAAGTCCAGGCCCTTTTTCTATCCTGGAGCCCCACTCCACACAACACCCTCCCTGTTCCCACCCTTCCAGGGGCGACTAGCTGCAACAAGCACTTCCTCTTGTTAGCACCCTTCCCTGATTTAGGCTGTGGCCAAGTCTCCTTGCCCTGGACTCTTCCATTGATATCTGACTCCAAACTCCCTTTCCAGCCACTGAGTGACACTTGGTTTTCTCACATAGGGGTGAGGTGAAGCCGTGTTTATTTGCAAGTACCTCATCTGAACAAGGTAGGAAGTGTGTGATTCCAGGGAAGCAGGCTGAGCAGAAGAGTGGCAGCCAAGGTTGGTGACCATTCTCTACCTAACGGACAACAACAGGAGGGAAATCTCAGCCTTATCTCTTCCTTGAAAGACAGGAGGCCTATAACAATAAGCAATCGATTGTCTTGTTGAGTTTCTTCCTTTTTAATGTTTTTTTTTTCATTTGAGCTTTGTTCTTTCAGTAATTATTTGTTTAAAATCATTTCTTCAGAATTGCCTGTTTATTCTCTCCTACACAGTACTTTGTGTTTTCTGTACAGTGTGTTCTCTTCAGGGGACATGAAGAAACCATACTAATAAGGACGATGCACATTTTGTTGTTCTCTAATTTTTTTGAAAAAAAATTCATGAGAGAACAAAGCTCTTGGAACCTGGGAGTTTTCTTTTGGTAAGATACAGGGCAAGAGGTGTGATTCAGGTTGTCTTTTCACAGTTTTGGCTGTTAGCAATTTACCCAGCCTGAGATGCTCTAAGCAAGAAGGGAGGAGCTATAGGAGGGCATAGACTTTCATTTCTTCTCCACACCTTGATGCTTATTTCCTGAATGAGGGAGACAAATACAAAAGAAGACAATGACTCCAGGGAGGCAGAAGCTCCTGTGCGAGGCCATCTGAACACCAGAACTTGTCTTTTTTCATTTTTCTCTTGTATCTTCCCTCTGGCTATACTCAAATTATATCCTTCTAATAAAAATATGGTTATGCTTTTTAAAATAAGCTTAATATTGATCAAGCATTGCTGGGCGATAGTAGGCCCACCTTTAAGCCCAGCACAAGGGAGGTAGAGGCAGGCAGATCTCTGTGAGTTCGAGGCCAGGCTAGTCTACAGAGCTAGTTCCAAGGCAGCTAGAGCTACACAAAGAAACCCTGTCTTTGAAACAAACAAACAAACAAACATGAATATTGACCAAGCATCCAAACATATTGCTCACTAAAATAAAGATGGTGAATGTTTGTAATGTTCCATTGGGCAAATTATTGCATTGATTCAGAATTCTCAGACAGAGCTGAAGAGATGATGGCTCAGCAGTTTAAAGCATTTGCAGGTCTTACAGATTATCTGAAGTTCAGTTCCCAGCAGTTCATAACCACCTATAACCCCAGCTTCAACACACTCATGTGAATATACCTGCCTCATACACATATGTACAATCAAAGACTTAAAAACATATTTTTAAAAAAAATGGCTTGTAGAATCCTCAGACAGTCAAGTGATGCAGGCCAGATACAATGGTGCATGCTTAGAAACTTCACCAGTCATCATGACAACACATCTTTCTAACATATAAATGTGACCTTATACCTGGGCCTCAGGGTCAGGGATGTGGCCATGTAGCTTCTGTGATCCTGGGCTAATGAAAGCAGAAGAATTAGTGGTCAGTTCCTTCGTCAAGAAAGAACCTTGTGGGAGGAGCTTGGGGTCGGGTAGGGCTTCATGGTAGAAGTGACTGGGTGTAGAGAATGGGTCCTTCTCTATCCAGTATTGAAGTGCATCAAAGGATGCTCACTATGGGAAGACTATATGGAGCATGTATGCAGGGAAGAGTGGCCCAGGCTTAGGATGGTCTGAATTCAGGTACTAAATGGTCTTTGAGATGATCACTGGCAACACTCTCACTCTCGGTGGACACCACTGAGCTGATGGATCTCTTTCACTCTCATTTGCCCCGGTGGGCCCAAATCTGAGAGTAGAGGACGATCCCCTGTTCTTTCCAATTAGGCCTGAGTGCTCCAGAACCAGGGTCCCTCTACACTAGCAGCCACCCACTCCCCACTGTGGGCAACTCAGGGATCCTTGGGATAGCGTTCTCAGCATTGAAGCCTCTGCTCTGTGAGTCTCCCAGTGGAGTCCAGGCAAATGATTGTAAGTGGTAATTAATATTTGCTAATAATTATCTTTTAGTAAAGCTGCTGTTAATCCTAAACAGCTGTATAACCAGATCATCACACAGAGACTGGGTTTATTTAGTTAACCTAGAACACAATGCTGGGCAATAGTTACTCCCTCTTAAACCTCCAAGCCCTCATAGTTTCCTAACATTTACATTTTACTGGCTTTTTGTGAAATCTTAGGTCTGGTTCATTCTCCACATAGTTCCAAAATCTCCTCCCAGCTTGGCTCTCCTTGCTCTACCTCACCCTTTCTCCTCCCACTCATTTCCTGTCCTCTGGCTCCTCCCATTGCTCAACACTGTGGCTAGTTGCTTTATTTTGGCCTGTTTACACAAAGTTGAGACAGGATGCTTAGAATAAATATCACAATGCAATATCCGGATTGAAACCGGGGGTGGGGGAGATCAGTATTTGAATGAACAAGGGTAAGCTGTATATATTTCAAAAGAACATTATACCAACTCCTGGAGCCTAGACAGATCTTAATACCTGGAAGACAGTGCAACAGGCATGTAGGCCACTGAGGTATTCAGGGCGCATGCGCATGCTCATTGTGCCCGAAAACAGTGCCAGCACCTGCACCTCCCCACTCCTCCCCACTGACCCCTTATGCTTAAGCACTACCCTTCAGGCATCTACAAGCTCTACCATCCTCTCCCTCAAGGCACACTGCCACACATACTCCCACGCTTATGCATATGGGCCTGCGACCTTTCTCCCTTAGCTACAGCTGAAACACCAACATCCACTCTCAAACCAGTGGACCTCTTTCATCTTCTTGAAGAGTATTCCAGACACCAGAGATGGACCCAGTCTGAAGTTCAGACTCCAGGAACAAACAGTGAAGGTTACAGATAAGCAGATGGCTAGAGGTTGGTGTAAGAACACATCCAACAAAAATCAGGACACCATGGCTTCACCAGCAATCCCAAAAATAAATGGATATTTTAATTCATTGGGAATGCAGGAAAATGATTTTAAAGCTATACTTATCCAGTTATTAGAGGCACCTAAAGAGGAAATGAACAAAACTCTCAAACACAGGCAAATACAGCCAAACAAATAGAGGTACAAGTAGAGGCACACTTAGTGGCATACAGAGAAGAAACAAACAAAAAAAATAGAGGCCGTCATGGGAAGACAGGAATCCACATTCAAACAGATGAAGGAAATGGTACAAGACATGAAAACAGAATTAGAATCAATAAAGAAAACACAAACAGAGAAAACCCTGGAGCTGGAGAACTTAGAGAAAAGATCAGGAACCACAAAGGTAAGCATCACCAATAGAATATGAGAGATGGAAGAGAGAATTTCAGGCGCTGAAGATACAATTGTAGAAATGGATACATCTCTCAAAGAAAAAATAAAATCCGAAAAGTTCCAAACACAAAACATCCAAGAAATCAAGGATGCCATGAAAAGATGAAACCCAAGAATAATAGGAATAGACAAAAAATAAGATTCCAGGCTCCAAGGTCCAGAAAATATTTTCAAGAAAATCATAGAAGAAAATTTCCCCAACTTAAAGAAAGAGCTGTCCATAAACATACAAGAGGCCTACAGAACACCAAATAGACTAGACTAGAAAAGAAACTCCTCACATCACATAACAGTCAAAACACTAAATCTACAGAACAAAGAAAAAATATTAAAAGCAGCAAGGGAAAAAGGCCAAGTAACATATAAAGGTAGACCTATCAGAATCACACCAGACTTCTCAACAGAAACTATGAAAGCCAAAAGGGCCTGAACAGATGTCATGCAGACTCTAAGAGACCACAAATGTCAACCCAGACTACTACACCCAGCAAAGCTTTCAATCAACATAGATGGAGAAAGCAAAATATTCTATGACAATCTAAACTTAAAGAATATCTACACAGCAACCCAGCCCTACAGAATATACTAGAAGGAAAACTCCAATCGAACAAAATCAACTACACCCAAGAAAACACAGAATATAGATAACTTTACAACAAAGAATTAAAAGAAAACAAGCATTGAAACACAGTAACACCACCAACTCCACAATAAAAGGAACTAACATTCATTGGTCACTATTATCTATCAACATCAATGGATTCAGCTCTCCAATAAAAAGACACAGACTAACAGATTGGTTGCGGAAACAGGATCTAACATTCTGCTACATCCAGGAAACACACCTCTGCAACAAAGATAAACACTACCTCAGAGTAAAGGGCTAGAAAAAAATGTTTTTTGCAAGCAAACGGACCCAGAAAACAAGCTGGGGTAACTATCCTAATATTGACTAAAATAGACTTTCAACCAAAATTACTCAAAAAAGATGAGAAGGGGCACTGCATTCTCATCAAAGAAAAAATCCACCAGGAGGACATCACAATCCTGAACATCTATGTCCCAAATATAAGAGCACCTGCATTTGTAAATGAAACATTATTAAAGTTTAAATCACATATCGATCCCAACACCTTAATAGTGGGATATTTCAACACTCCACTCTCACCAAGGCACAGATCATCTACACAGAAGCTAAATAAGGAAATAATGGCACTTAAAGAGGTCCTAAATCAAATGGACCTAAGAGATGTCTACAGAACTTTTCACCCAAACTCAAAAGAGTATACCTTCTTTTCAGCTTCTCATGGAACCTTCTCAAAAATTGACCATATAGTCAGACACAAAGCAAGCCTCAACAGATACAAGAAGATCAAAATAATCCCTTGTATCCTACCAGACCACCATGGCCTAAAACTAGACCTCAACAACAACAAAAATAACAAAAAGCCTACATACACATGGAAACTAAACAACTCTCTACTCAATGACAGCTTGGTCAGAGAAGAAATGAAAAAAGAAATTAGAGATTTCCTAAAATTCAATGAAAATGAAGGCACAACCTACCCAAACCTATGGGACACAATGAAAGCAGTGCTAAGAGGAAAGTTCATAGCATTAAGTGCCTTCAGAGAAAAGTTTAAGACATCTCATACAAGCAATTTAATGGCACACCTAAAAGCCCTAGAAATAAAAAAGCAGACACACCCAAGAGGAGTAGACGATTGGAAATAATCAAACTCAGAGCCGAAATGAACAAATTTGAAACAAAGAAAACAATTCAAAGAATAAATGAGACCAAGAGCTGGTTCTTTGAGAAAATCAACAAGATAGACAAACCCTTAGCCAAACTAACTAAAAGGCAGAGAGAAACTATCCAAATCAGCAAAATCAGAAATGAAAAGGGGGACATAATGACAGACACTGAGGAAATCCAAACAATCACTAGGTCTTACTAAAAAAGCCTATATGGCATAAAATTTGAAAATCTAAATGAAATGGACAAGTTTTTGATAGATTCCATCTACAGAAATTAAATCAAGATCAGGTAAATAGATCAAATAGTCCTATATCCCCCAAGGAAATAGAAGCAATCATCAAAAGTCTGCCTTCAAAAAAAAGCCCAGGGCCAGATGATTCCAGTGCAGAATTCTACCAGACCTTCAAAGAAGTGCTAACTCCAGTTCTCTCCAAACTATTCAAAATAGAAACAGAAGGAACATTACCAGACTCATTCTATGAAACCACAGTCACCTTGATACCTACACCACAGAAAGACCCAACAAAAAAAGAGAACTTCAGGCCTATCTCTCTTATGAACATTGATGTAAAAATACTCATTAATATACTTGCAAACCAAATCCAAGAACACATAAAAGATACCATCCACCATGACCAAGGAGGCTTTATCCCAGGTATGCAGGGTTGGTTCAATATACAGAAATCCATCAATGTAATCTACCATATAAACAAACTGACGGAGAAAGAAAACATGTGATCATCTCCTTAGATGCCAAAAAAGCATTTGACAAAATCTAACACCTATTCATGTTTAAAGTCTTGGAGAGATCAGGGATTAAAGGCACATGCCTAAACATATTAAAGACAATACACAGCAAACCTATAGCCAACATCAAACTAAACAAAAAGAACTTAAATCAATCCCACTGAAATCAGGGACAAGGCAAAGCTTCCTGCTCTCTTCATATCTCTTCAGTGGAGTATTTGAAGTCCTAGCTAGAACAATAAGACAACTAAAGGAGATCAAGGGGATACATAGGAAGAAGTCAAAGTATCACTATTTGCAGATGATATGACAGTACACATGAGTGATCCCCAAAATTCAACACCTTCAGCAAAGTGGCTGGATACAAAATTAACTCAAAAAAACAAAACAAAACAAAAACAGTAGCCCTCCTGTATCTGAAAGACAAAAGGGCTGGGAAAGAAATTAGAGAAACAACACCCTTCACAAAAGCCACTAATAACATAAAGTACCTTGGTGTGACCAGAACCAAGCATGTGAAAGACCTATTTGAAAAAAACTTCAAGTCTCTGAAGAAAGAAATTGAAGATGGAAAGATCTCCCATGCTCATGGATTGATAGGATTAACATCCTGCTGAAAAGCAATCTACAGATTCAATGCAATTCCCATCAAAATACCAACACAATTCTTTATAGACCTTGAAAGAACAATTCTCAATTTCATATGGAAAAACAAAAAAAACGCCAGAATTGCTAAAACAGTCCTGTACAACAACAGATAGTTTGGAGGTATCTCCATCCCTGATCTCAAGCTGTACTACAGAGCAATAGTAACAAAAACTGTATGGTATTGGCATAGAAACTAAATGGTGGATCAATGGAATCAAATAAAAGACCCAGAAACAAACCCACCTATGGATACTTGGTTTTTGAAAAAGAAGCCAAAACCATACAATGGAAAAAAGATAGCATTTTCAACAAATGGTGCTGGTCTAACTGGATGTCTACATGTAGAAAAATGCAAATAGACCCATATCTATCACCCTGCACAAAACTCAAGTCCATGTGAATCAAAGACCTCAACATAAAACCAGACACACTAAACTTACTCTTAGAAGAAAAAGTGGGGAAGAGCCTTGAACTCATTGGCACAGGAGACAACTTCCTGAACAGAACACCAACAGCACAGGTTCTAAGATCAACAGTCAATAAATGGGACCCCATGAAACTGAAAACATCTGTAAAGCAAAGGACACTGTTGTCAAAACAAAATGACAGCCTACAGACTGGGAAAGGATCTTTACCAACCCTACATCTGACAGAGAGCTAATATTCAGAATATATAAAGAACTGAAGAAGTTTAACAGCAAAAAATCTAGTAACCTAATTAAAGATCGGATACAGACCTAAACAGAGAATTCTCAATAGAGGACTACAGAATGGCAGAGAAACACTTAAAGAAATGCTCAACATCCCTAGTCATCAGGGAAATGCAAGTCAAAACAACCCTGAGATTTCACCTTACACCCATCAGAATGGGAAGATAAAAAACTCAAGTAAGAACACATGCTGGAGAGGATGTGGAGAAAGGGGAACCCTCCTCCACTGCTGGTGGGAATGTAAACTTGTACAACCACTTTGGAAACCAATCTGGCTCTTTCTCAGACAATTAGGAATAGTGCTTCCTCAAGATTCAGCTCTCCAAGGAATATATCCAAAAGAGGCTCAAGTACACAACAAGGACATTTGCTCAACCATGTTCGTAGCAACCTTTTTTGTTATAGTCAGAATCTGGAAACAACTCAGAAGTCCCTCAACTGAGGAATGGATACAGATATTGTGGTACATTTATGCAATGGAGTATTACTCAACAATTAAAAACAAGGAAATCATTACATTTGCAGGCAAATGGTGGGAACTAGAAAAGATCATCCTGAGTGAGGTATCCCAGCAGCAGAAAGACACACATGGTATATACTCACTTATAAGTGGATATTAGACATATAATACAGGATAAACATACTAAAATCTGTGCACCTAAAGAAGCTAAGCAAGGAGGAGGACCCTGAGAAAGATTATCAATCCTCATTCAGAAAGGCAAAGGGGATGGACATTGGAAGAGGGAGAAAACAGGCAATAGGACAGAAGCCCACCAAAGAGGGCCGTTGAAAGACTTTACCTATCAAGGTATCAAAGGAGATGTGGAGACTCATAGGCAAACTTTGGGCAGAGTGCAGGGAATCTTATGAAAGAAGGGGAGATAGGAAGACCTTGAGGGGACAAAAGCTCCACAAGGAGAGCAACAGAGCAAAAAATTCTGGGCCCAGGAATCTTTTCTGAGACTGATACTCCAACCCAGGACCATGCATGGAGATAACCTAGAACCCCTGAACAGATGTAGCCCATGGCAGCTAAGAGTCCAAGTGGGTCCCTAGGAATGGGAACAGGAACTGTATCTGACATGAACTCAATGGCTGGCTCTTTGATCAGCTCCCCCTCCTGAAGGGGAACAGCCTTACCAGGCCACAGAGTAAGACAAAGCAGCCAGTCCTGATGAGACCTGATAGGCTAGGGTCAGAGGAAGGGGAGGAGGCCCTCCACTAACAGTGGATGTGGGGAGGGGCATGGAAGGAGATGATGGAGGGAAGGTCGGATTGGGAGGGGATGAGGGAGGGGGCTACAGTAGGATACAAAGTAAATAAACTAATTTATAATTTTTTTTTAAATGTAAAAAAAAAAGAAAAGAAAAACCAACCAACCAACCAACCAACAGAGATAAACAAAACAGAGGATAAAGATTATATTATTAATCAAGAGGGAGTAAGAAGCAGGTCTGACTGCCAGGCCATCAGCCTTAATTCAGAAACGGCTCCATGACTGATTAGCATAGTCAAAATTTTAAAATGTTTAAAAAAATTAATGTGTATTTGTAAGTGTGGGGGTGGGGTGGGATGAGGAAGTGCACGGTAGTGCTGCACCCGAGAAAGCCCCACACTAAAGTGTTAGATCTCCCGGAGGTGGGGTTACAGAGGACTGGGAGCCTATGGATGCTGGGAACCAGGCTCAGGCCCTCTGCAAGAGCGGTATACACTCTTAACCACTGAGGCATCTCGCCAGGCCCAGCATAGATTCCGTAACGATGGCGACATCTTTGGGAAAGTGCACACTAACACATAAAGATTTGTGGTTGGTATGGGCCAAGCTGCATTCAAGCGAATGTTGAAGTCTTAACCTCCATATTTGGAGGTATGCCGAGGCCTTTAGAGGGGTAGTTGAGCTTAGAGTGGGATCTAGGTAGGATGAGCCCTGCTCCAGTCTGACTGACATTCTTATAAGAAGAGGAGGAGCGAAAACACTCCATGAATATCAGTGAGCTAAGACCACCTGCAGGTGAAGGACAGGAGAAATCAAGAAATCAAGCCTCGAGAGAAATCTAATCTACACACACTACAGATAATTTGACCTTAAACCTCTAGTATCCTAAACCGTGAAAAAAAAAATTCTGTTGCTTGCATTTTTTTGGTCAGGGATACTTTGTTATTCTTGGTTTAGAGGAATCATTGGCAGACTCGGTTTCCTAAAATCTAATTTATTCAACGAAAAATTTCTGGTTAAGAAACAAACCAACCAGCCAACTTCTTTGGCTGTAGAAGAGCCAAGTGTAGTTATAAAGGCAGAACAGGACCCAGGGGACCTCCTAGGGGAGATGACACCACAAGGCAGGAAAACGGGAGAAATGAAAGGGCCAAGGGCTCAATAAAGTTGGTCTTTTTTCTAGCCCATGTCTCCAGCACCCTTCCCCAGGAAATCATAACAAGATTCACTCTGTGCTGGGAGAAGGCTTAGTGTGTGAAGTGCTCGCTGTACAAGCGTGAGAATTCAAATCTCACAAAGAATTACAAGACACAGGGACACGCCAGTCTGAGTCCAGGACCACCTCGAGATCTCAAGTTGTTGTCCACTGCAACAGGGTCACCCTGCTAGGGTCCTTAGTTAACGCTCTTCTGGTCATAATGGACTTTCTCACGGGGTTTCACTAGAAATTGTGCAGGGCTTTTAAAAAAGTATTATATGCTGGGGGAAAAAAAAGGTTTTATTTTTACCTAAGGAGTAATGGAGTCCTCGTCATATCTAAAATGTTGACTTTTTATTGAAAAATTTCAGGGTCCTGTAGGAGCCGTGGATATCTGGCATGTGTTGCCTGAGGTGCATTAATGTGAGCATGGATTACAACGCATGTTTCCTGGGCCGGTGACCAAGTGGCTAACGTCTCGCCCATCTGAGGAGCAACTCCTAGCCGTTCTTCATGACTTGCTCCATCTCTGAACAATTTGATGCATCGTATATATGCTCGCACACTTCGTGTCAGCAGAAAGACAGAAATCACATTTTATTGTAGGGGTGTGTGTGTGTGTGTGTGTGTGTGTCTGTGTGTGTGTCTGTGTGTGTCTGTGTGTGTGGCGTGTATGTGTGCATGTGTTCTCACTGCCGTGTGCATACGTGGAGGCCAGAAGGCAGTGTCTAAATGTCCTTATCTTCTGATTTTTCAGCTTATATTTTGAACTCACTGGACCCAGGGCTTTCTTTCTTGGCCAGGCTTGGCTTGCCAGTAAGTTCTGGGACCTACCTGTTTCTGCCGCACAGTTACAGATGTATACTGCCAAGCCCAGCTTTTACATGGGTGTTGGGGACTTGAATTCTCACGCTTGTACAGCCAGCACTTCACACACTAAGCCTTCTCCCAGCACAGAGTGAATCTTAGTTATGATTTCCTGGCGAAGGGCACTGGAGACATGGGCTAGGAAAAGAAAGATCAACTTTATGGAGCCCTTGGCCTTTTCATTTCTCCCATTTTCCTGCTCCGTGGTGTCACCTCCACTAGGAGGTCCCCTGGGTCCCATTCTGCCTTTATAACTACATGTGTCTGACCTGTCAGAGGCCGAGAAGAGAGGGTCCTGGGCTTCTGCGTCAGCTCCACCACTGTTATGAACATGAACAATTGTTTAATCCCTTCTCATTAGTTTTCATGTCTATAAAATGATGCAGCACTTAGAGTCTACATTACGGGACTGTAGCTGAAGATTAAATAAGATGATGTTTGTAAATACATCTAGGATTTTAATAAACATTAAATTGAATTTGCTGGTTTACCTTTAAGTCAGTTTGAAAATGTAATTATAGTGTAAGTGAAGCAGAAGAGACAGTGCTGAGAGAAAGCAGACAGAGAAGGAGGCAAGCCCCAAAGGAAATAGGCCGTGTGCTCTGGAAGCAAGCAGAGCCTCAGCCTACTGGAGGCCAGCATAAAAAGGCCATTGTCACTTTCCAGATGTGCAGCAGTGAGCAGGCAGATGGTCCCCAATACAGACAGGTACTCAGTGAAGTTTTTATTGAGTACTGTCAGATTATAAAAGCAAAGTCTTCTCCCAACTAGAAACAAAACAGTTGTATTATTGAATAAGCACTGAAGCAGAATGTGATGTACGCTGAAGGGGTTCAGAATACTCTGCTCCAACACTCACCTCTGTGGGGTAAGGAAGACTTAGCACTTCAAGGCACTTGAGAGGCAGCAGGCACAGGAAAGGCTTCCTCTCATCCCTTCCCTATTGGGGGAAGCAGAATGATACTCACCAGTGGTAGAGTGAAATGTTTAAAGATGGGAGAAATAAAGTACCAACTCTGCTTTAGGAAAGCAATGTACTCTGAACTGAATATAAGTAGCATAGATTCAAGTGCTCTGAATGGCACCCCTCCCCCTCCAAACTCCTCACATCTTACCGACAGGAGAAGGCTTTGAAAATCGGTGAAACTGGCTCACTGGTCAGTCTGCCACCCCATTTTCTATCTCCTGCAGGAGATGGAAGACCATCAGAGTCTCTCTGTTGATGTCCACCCATCTCCTGTTGTAAGAAGCGGGTATGGCTGTGAGTTCTATCACCCAACTGGTTGTTGGAGTCAACCTAGCTGATAAGGTTGGTTACATGGAGTCCCTTTTCTCCCTCCTGCTTCATGAGTGTGACTTCTGAAGACACACACCCCGGTGAAGAGAACAATTGTCTCTGATACGGAAGACCATCCTTGTTGCACACTTTTCCTAGGACCTCCAGACCATCTCTCAAGAAGGCGCCTCTGTGAACCAAAGGCTTTCCTCCTGCCGGAGAGCTTTCCTAGTCCCAGAAAGCGCTATGCACGTCATTGGGAAGAAAAGGCATCAACAGCCGCACCAGCTGTAAACTCTATAAACTAGGAGATCGACTTAGCAGGCAAAAGGTGCCCGTTGTACAACCGTGGCACTATTATTACGGGACTAACCACCCATTCTCTAATTAGATCTGAGGCCAGCTCCACGGGATGAGATCCATAGCCTTTACTGTGAACCTTGTCAAAAACGTGTGGCAGGAGGGATCATAGGTCTTAGGGGAAGCAATCCTGTAGTTAAGCTAAGTAGTCATAGCAGCAAGCCACTTTCTAAGTGTTTACATTTGTGCCCATAGACAAGTGCTACTCTCAGTCTTGGTGGGAGAGTCCTCTCAGTGAATGGTGGCAAGTGTATTGTTTGCACATGGTGTTGAGAATTTGTGACATATGTGTCCTCCCTCAACGAGATACTTATGCCACCCCTACTGATGCTCATGGGACACTAGTAAAGAAGGGACAGAAAAGAATGTAAGCGCAAAACAGACTATAGGGATAAAGGCTGAAAAACGTATCTTCTGTGCAAGACACAGCCACTACAACTATGAACTCACAGCATCTGTGGATACCTGCACTGGGTAGGCACAAGGATGGGCTCCCAGCAGTCAAGTATGGATTAAGGCGGGCTCCAGGACCTTACCTCATTACTGCTGACTATTTCCTGTTACTAAATTCAGGGACAGAGAGAATCATTGTCTCTGATTGTGTACCTACTGGTAGCCCCAGCAATCAAATGGTCACACCAATGAATCATAAAACAAGCCCAAAAATATTGATATAGAAACAGGACTGCAAGGAATTGGAGAGAGTGGGATGGAGGAGGGGAGCAAACAATGTATCATAAACTTGTATGAACTCTCAAACAACATTTTTTTTTAAGGTGCCCGCTGGGCTCTTAAAGAAAAATTCTTCAGTTTTAGGACTGCCTTACTAGTCATAATAAAGATTTACATAGATTTGATAAGGACAGAGAGAAGAATTCTGAATTCAGAATTCTTAAGAATTCTGAAACAAAAGGGAGAGCATCAGAAAGAACTCTGTATAGCATGGCTCACTAACCCTTATTTTAAATGTGTATATATCTGTCTTAGGTACAGTGCCCATTGTTGTGATAAACATGACCAGGAGGAAAGGGTTATTGCAGCTTGTCATTTTAGTCCATCATGAAGAGCAATCAAGGCAAGAACTCCAAGCAGGAACCAGGAGGCAGGAACTGAACCAGAAGCAATGGAGGAATGCTGTTTACTGGTGCATTAGCCAGGGTTCTTCAGTCACAGAACTTGTAGAATGAACCTCTCTCTCTCTCTCTTTCACCCTTTCTTCTCCCTCACTCTTTTTAAAATTAGGATTTATTAAAATTATTTACAGGCTTCAGTTCAGCTAATCCAACAATGGCTAGCTGTGAATGGAAAAATCCAAGAGTCTAGTAGTTAGTTGCTCGGTCCCCAAGGCTGGATGTCTCAGCTGGTTTTCAGTATATGCTGGAATTCTGAAGAAGTAGGCTCCAGTGCCAGAGAAGAAACGGCTTACTAGCAAGGTGAGAGCAAGCAGGCAAAGAGCAAAATCTCCCTTTTTGTATGTTCTCATATAGACTTCTAGCAGAAGGTGTGGCCTATATTAAAGGTCTTGACCTTGAGACCTTCCCGTCTCAAGATTTGGATCAAAGGTGTGTGTCTTCCTACCTCAAAGGTCTGAGCCAGAAGTGCACTCGCCTGCTCAAATCAAGGAGAGAGTCTCTCACAGGTGTTACCTCCATTTATGCATTTATAGTTCATGCCAGATAGAGTCAAGCTGACAGCCAAGAACAGCCACCACAACTGGCTTGCACTCCATGGCTTTTTCAGATTGCCTTTAGGATACAACCCAGGACCTGCCCAGGAGCAGTATTGCCCACAGTGGTATGGGTCCCCTAACATTAATCACTAATCCAGAAAATGCCCCCACATTTGCCTACTGGCCAATTTGATGGATGCGCTTATTCAATTGAGGTTCCCTCTTCTCAGATGACCCCAACTTGTCTCAAGTTGATAAAATATAACCAGCATACCACTCTTACAACCTACAATCCAAAGCTACAATAATGGAATACTTAAATTGATCAAAAATGGAGCAGGGGAGTTAGCTCAGTTAGTAGAGTGGTTCCCTAGTGTATATAAAGCCATGAGTTTGATCCCAGGCACCATTTAACCTGAATGTGGTAATACACACCTGCAATCTTGGAGTTTAGGAGGTAGAGGCAGAAGGTATTGGAAGTTCAAGGTCATCATCCCTCAGCTACAAAGTAAATTTTGGGATATAGAGACCCTGTCCCAAGATAAAATTATGAAGAGCTTACTAACAGATAAACAGGCACTGTTTAAATTCCTAAAAACCCCTAAGAACCTTCATGTTACAGTTGAGAACACCAAAGCAAGAAACAAATTGTTTTGTCTAGGGTGATACAGTGATACAGAGGCAGAGCTTGAATTTAAATCCAATCCCTCTTGATAAAGAGTTGATGAATAGACAGACATGTGGATGGATGAGCTCTGGGCAACAAATGAGTTTTTCTAAGGGCAACTGAATTTGAAAAGTAGGTACAGAAGGCTATGAGATGTCCATCAGGCACTGCACCTACCTGAAAGTGAATATTGTTTCCAAGTTCAATGAGGACATCTGTTTTCTAGTGCCTTTTCCCCCCTAAACTCCAGTGTGTCTGGATCTGATGTTCCTCTCCTCCTGTATTCTATAAGAAAGTCTTTTGTGTGTTTTGGTGGGAAAATACAAAATCAAGATGGGTGCTAATCTTGGCTTTTGTCACACTCACATGCCCTTGGTGATTTCCTCTTTCTTTCTTCATCCTTTGCCATTTGAGAGGAACAAGCCTAGCCCACATCATAAATCTGATGTTTTTTTTTCCATTTCCAAGACATATGTTTCATTTTTAAAGGATCCTTTTTTTTTTTTTTAATTCTTCTCCTCATTGTAAAAGAAAAAAAAATCATGTCAAGGCATTCACTTAAAGAAGAAATTTCTTCATTATCTCTTCTCAGAAACATGGCTTCTCATTTGGGGAATGTAACTTTTAAAATGTTTTCAATGTTGTTGAATTCCTCCCTTCCCCAAAGAGCACAGGATTTGATAAATATGTGTGTCTCACCCTGTCTCTAGTCTGGCATTTCCATTCCCACCTACCTGATTCAGCTCTGCCGACACCTTTATTTTGAACCTAGCCTGTTTGTGCTGTGGGTATCTTGGGTATCTACAGGATACCCAAGACTGGGTAACTGATAGAGAACAAATACTGGTTCGTCACACCTCTGGTGGCAGGGAAGCTTGAGACAAGGTATGGGCACGGCTTTTTATCCCAGAGAGGTGACACAGTGCCGTATATCCACGTGGTAGGAGGCCGAGAGCCCCAAATGACCCTCTTCACTGGGACTGTGCCCTCACGACCGCCTAAAGCCCCTCCCCCCCAGTACAGTAACACCACTATCTAAGTTTCAATGTATGAATGTTGGAGGGAACATAAAAGCGATAGACCATAGCAGGACATCTACGTGATGACAGTACAAGGCCTGGTTCACATATACCTTCTTGATTAGTTACAAACCAACTGTATTTTCTTCCTGCCTCTGTCCATCTGTACTCACACTGCTACATTCATCCCTCACCAGGGATGAATGAGCTTTTTTTCTGGTCATTCTGAGATATTACAAGTCGAACTCTAAAATTTCTGGTAGACACATGAGCTTTTTTTCTGGTCATTCTGAGATATTACAAGTCGAACTCTGAAATCAAAACTTCAACCCCCATCCTCCTTAAGGCCCCTTGATCATCTGGTTCTAGGCTAGCTCTACCTCAGAAACCTGAGGAGGCGAAAGAGCAGAACCATTGCTTCCTGAATCCCCACAGGCCAGCATACCTTTCTCCTCCTTCTTTATCATAGATATGGGCCTGAGGAGAGACATGAGAAACTGGAGGCCCTGGATAACCAGTGCATTTGCTACAAGATAAATGTTCAAGGTCAACTTGCTCTTTTGTGAGGCACAGAATACAGTCATTCCAAATAATGGATCCAGCCGGCAGGTCCTGGCCAGTGCAGCCTTTTCTACTGCACTGTAGCTCACCCTGGAGAATCTTCTCTTTGGAAAGACCCACTCACTCCAGCGATGGACTACAAGCACCACCTAGTCCGCCTTCTATTGCTGTGACACAACACTTAGCAAACCAACCTGGGGAGGAAAAGGGTTTATTTCAGCCTCCAGCTAACAATCCGTCATTGAGAGACGTCAGAGCAGGAACTCAAAGCAGGTAATGGAGGCAGATACTGAGGCAGAGATCATGAGGGAACACTGCTTGCTTTTCTACCTAACTCAGGACCACCTGCACAGAGGTTCAGGCACACAGTAGGCGAAGCCCCACCCCAACTGTTAACAAAGAGAATGTCCCACAGACATGACCACAGGTCCTCACCTGAAATTTCCCCTTCCTGGGTGACTCTAGTGTGTGTTAGATGGACGAAAACTACCCTTCACAAGAGTGCCTGACTTCTGTAGTCGCCTATCTTGCAGGAAGCCACAAGTGACATTATTCAGCCTTCCACGGAGATAGCTTTTGTGTTTCTAAATCAGTGTTTGCAAGGGTTAAGAAACTGGAGACACTGAAGAAGTGAATCAAAGGGAATGGTTTAAGCAGTAAAACTATGCTGTGGGATGCTATTATAGACACATGTCATCACATAGTTCCCTTAATATTTATACAACACAAAGAGATGGACCCTACTGTGGATCTTAGACCCTAATGAATTTAGTAATAAATATATCGCATAGTACATCCCGAGTGTTGTTTGTGTAAACCTGTAACAGTAAATATCTCAATATGGACGACCGAGGCATAATCAATGCAACATACTAATGCAAATATCAATCAATGGGATACCCTAGGAGACAGGGAAAGATGAGCCCCCTGTACATTCTGTAAAACTGAAATGCTCTAAAAATAGTGTTCAGGCACGTGTGGTGGTACATGTCTATAATCCCAACACTCAAGGGGCTGAAGCAGGAGGATTGTGAGGTTCAGGCCAGCCAGGACTACACTGAGAGAATCGGTCTAAATAAGTGAGTAAGTAAGTAAGTAAGCAAGTAAATAAATAAATAAATAAATAAATAGGTAAATTTTCACACACCTTTCAATTCCAGTACTCAGAGGCTGTGGTAAAAGGATTGTGAATTTGAGAATGCCCTGGGCTAGATACAAGATTATTCCAGGGAAAAAAAGAAGAGAAAGAAAGAAAGAAAGAAAGAAAGAAAGAAAGAAAGAAAGAAAGAAAGAAAGAAAGAAAGAAGGAAGGAAGGAAGGAAGGAAGGAAGGAAGGAAGGAAGGAAGGAAGGAAGG